>NC_091986.1:6153977-6463490 GCF_044704955.1 Pristiophorus japonicus
ACCAACCCCACGGAGATGACCTTCTTCTCCAGAAGAAGGTGTATCCACCATCTTGTTCCTTGAGCTGACCTTCTCCTGCCCGCCGAGTCTCACTCAGGGCAGTGATGTCGATGTCGAAGCGTAATTGGTCTCTACTCCGAGCTCCGACACGGCAAGTGAGTCTCAGGAGGGCAGAGAAAATGCTTCAAGGACACCCTCAAAGCCGCCTTGAAGAAATGTAACATCTCCACCGACTCTTGGGAATCCCTGGCCCAAGACCGCTCAAAGTGGAGGAGAAGCATCCAGGAAGGCGCTGAACACCTCGAGTCTCTTCACCGGGAGCACGCGGAAGCCAAGTACAAACAGCGGAAGGAGCGCACGGCAACCCAAGCCCCCCACCCACCCACCCGTCCCTCCAACCACCGTCTGCCTCACCTGTGACAGAGACTGTATGTCCCGCATTGGTCTCATCAGTCACCTGAGAACTCGCGTTAGTGAGGAAGCAAGTCATCCTCCACTCCGGGGCACTGCCTAAGAAGACGAGAAGAAGATTCTGCTCGAGCAACATAACCTTCTCCATGCATCTCTATTCCTTGTTATCTTGTGAAGTCAATGGACAAGAGAATCAGGCGAGGTGTTAAATTGACTGCCAATTCGTCCTTACCCATTTTTCGTCCTACAATAAAAGTTAAAATTGCTCTCTTTGTTTGAGGGCCTTCCCAATATCAGTCTCAAATTTTCTTTTCTCTGATTTGAACTTTATCTATGCTCATGGTTTAACTTAAAGTTGTGGTTCAGGTTTACCATTTCTGTACATCTCTCAGTTACTTTCAGCAACCTGATACTTTCTACCTCTTTCTCAATTTCTTATTCCCAGGTTTCACCTTGAATCCCCACTGCTTTGAGCTCCAGCAACAGCCTTCAATGTGAAACTTTGTCAAACACTTTCTTGGAAGTCTAGGTTTGACCTTTGACATTACTTTCCCACTATATGCAGAGGGCATGGGTTAACTTTCTACCTCTTTTTAATTCACACTCAAAATGTAGCCCTTCCATTTGGCTGTCAATGATTTATTCACTGAGTTACAATAAAACCATGGGGTGTCAAATGAGTTTGTGGCTTGGCTAGGGTGTAAGACACTCGCTGGCGAAATTTGAGGCCCGGATTAGTTTAACTCCCGGGCCTTATTTAAATTTGTCAGGTGGGTATCTGGGTATCCCATCTCACGGCACTGGGAACAGGAAACACATCCATTTTCAGCGTGAAATTCCCAGCCGGCCAACAGAACTTATTTAAAGTAGGATTGCAATTCTTAAAGGGATTTCGCATTCCTTTCTGGCAGATTGCCCCATGATCCTGTGCAACACGAATCTCTGTAACAATGGCCATGATATTTACGGTGAGATGACGAGGGAGTGGGGTAGAGGGGTCGTTTTGTGATCGGGAACCCCAGAAGAACGGGGAGCATAGAGGAAGCAGTAAGAGATCAGGGGTCGGGGGGGGGAGGGGACATCGATGGGGGGGGGGGGCGGAAGAGATTGGGGGTTGTGAGGGGACACATTGATGGGGGACCGCTAGAGATCGGGGGTCAGGGGGGCACATCGATGGGGGGCACCAGGAGACTTCAGGTGTTGGCGGGTCATCAATGGGGGGGGGGCCAGGAGAGATCGGCGGAGGAGGGGAGAAGATTGCGGTTGGTGGGAGAGATGGGGGCAGGAGTAGGGGGAAGACCCAATCGATAGGGGCTTTCAAGGCATCACTCATCTCTGAAATGGGCTCTCAGTGGTCTGCTGAGCCCAGCCTCATGAGAATGGCCGTGCCATGGCCGGAAGGTACATGCCACCCTCTCTCAGAATGTCAGGATGTCTGCACCTACCCTCTCAGCCAATACCGACCATGGTGCCAGAAAGCCAGTCGGGCCACACCACCACATAGCAGCGGAAGTAAAAACAGAAAATGCTGGAAATACTCAGCGGGTCAGGCAGCATCTGTGGTGAAGGAAGCTGAGTTCACGTTTCGGGTCAATGACCCTTCGACAGAACAGCCAAAGTGTTGCTGTTTGAAGCCGGGCATCACAGGTTCGAGCGCACAGAGGTCAGCTGGCCACAAGCAGGTCAAAGGTTCCAACATGAGCTGCAGCCATTTGCTGAAGGCAATGGGGAGCGCCACAGAGGAGCAGTATAGTTTGTAAAGTTTATTTTAAGAACGGTTTTATGGGTTGAGACTTGAGTGAGTCAAGGCCATTATTATGTTTAACATTAAATTAATCATCTTTATCATATTTCCCACAGTAGCTCCTTAGTCTGTGTTAATAGTTTGTCTTTGATATAACAGTGGCCTGAATTGTTTGACTGCTCTTCCACACAAGTCATGAACAGGATTGGCCATTTAAGAAACTAGACCCCAACCATGGACATTTTTTAAAGTTCAACACTTTAAATTCAAAGCCAAAGAAAGCATTTACTTCCTTATTTCGTATGCCGCGTTCAACTTTCAATCAAGTGCAGGAACGTGAGAGGAGTGGGGTGATCAAGGTTGGTTAATGTAGAAGGGCTTTGTGTAACTTTTCAGGGGAGGGGAATGTGCAACTTACCAGAAGCAATTGTTCGATCAACCAATCCCGGCATCTCTGGCATACGGTGTTGTTCTCGTCATCCAGTTTTTGTTTGACTGATGTTGACTCTTCCTGTTGCTTGTCCTCCTCAAACTACAATCCTCTCTGCAATACCACGTAGTCCAACACACAACACACTACAGTAACATGACAGACTTCAGGCTGCATTCTCGGCTTTGCTGATTTCGGGGCGGTAATGGCGGCGGGGCGGTAAAGTTAGCGCCCGGGAACAGTTTGCGCCTCAGTCAGTAACATTGGGCAGCTGGGCCCTGAGTCAGGGGGCGCAGCGCTAAGGGAGGCGTTGTACACCTCTCTTGGGCGCTAGGATGGGAAACTCCCGAGCTAAAGAGCCGGGCCGGGAGCGCTCCCAGAGACGCCTGGGGGGGGGAACTAAACCCACAAAAACATTCCCCAAACATTGCCCACGCCACCACAACACAAATCACAAAAACATTAAAAGAACAAACAATCGCACTTACCTCAGGAGCCCATTACTCACCTCTCCGCTGTCGGGATGGTGGGACCGCCCTGATTTCCCGGGCGGTCAGTGCGGGGCGCGCTGCGGGGCGGACGGGTCGGGCGGGAGTCAAAACTCGCGCCGGTGTCACAACCGGGGGCGTTACACACCGGGCGCAGCTCTTCCGGGCGGTGCTGCTCCGCGCCGCCGCTAAACCCGACCCGAGGATCGCCGCGGGGCGCTGGAGGCTGACCGCCCGCCAGAACACCCCACCCCCGCCATTGTCACCGCTAAACCCGACCCGAGGATCACCGCGGGGCGCTGGAGGCTGACCGCCCGCCCAGAACACCCCACCCCCGCCATTGTCACCGCTAAACCCGACCCGAGGATCGCCGCGGGGCGCTGGATGTTGACGGCCCGTCCAGAACACTTCACCGTCGCCATTGCTGTCACTCCCGGGCAAAACACGGAACGCAGAGGAGTCGAAAATCCCCCCCCCACCGTCTCTGTATGGGGCATATTATAGGGAGCCCTCAGGACTATCCAGATACCTGAACATTTCCTTCAGTTACCCAAAGTGTGATCAGTGCTGGTTGACCGTTAGTGCTCCCATGGCTGTGTTTGTACCTGAGCTGTTGAGATGTGGTGGGGTCACGGGGTCTCACCAGCCATGTATGTACAGGGTATCCTTTGTGCCTGAGCAGCCAGCCTCGAGACTGAAAGAATGGAACAGTGAGGTGATGGATGAGTGTCGCAGCACGAAGTTGTCATGGCAGCTGCCTGCGAAACAGGCTTAATCCTTCAGCGGTGATCTCACGTATTCTGGATATTAGTTGAGTGAAAGCCCTTCCTATTGACGAAAGCAGCTGCCTCGTCCTCTGTTGCCCTGTTAGCTACACGAGTGCAATCTATTACCTCCTGGACACGGGGGAAGCCAGCAACGCTACATATCTCAGAGCTCTCTCATCTTCAATGTTGGCGCCCATGGGTACGATGATTTACAGGCTTGCCCTGTCAAATGGTGACCAGCTTGATGCAGCTGTGCAGTGCAGATGGGGAAACGTGGATAATGTCCCCTGTAACAGCTTGAAGATGTTTGATGCAACCAAGCTAAGAGTGGTGGTGACTTTGACAGCCACTGGCAAAGCAGATGAAGCCATGGCCCATGAAGTACAGCCTCCTGATGCAGTGCTCTTCAGTCATATCCAGGAAATGACTCTTAGCGTATAGACCCTAGGGGCTCGGTAAGGCCTTATACAAGCAGCCCTTTCCCCTGCTGTCTTCTAATGGACCCACCTGCTGCTATTCCTGGTTGTTGAGACTACGACTGTTGTTACTCAGACTGCTGTTCCTGCAGCTCTTCCCGCATCCAAAGTAGTGCAGCAAAAATGCCTCTCACTGTAAGCTGTGAGAGCTTAATCAGAGTAAGAACTTAAGAACATAAGAAATAGGAACAGGAGTCAGCCATTTGGCCCCTCGAGCCTGCTCCGCCATTTAATACGATCATGGCTGATCCGATCATGGACTCAGCTCCACTTCCCTGTCCGCTCCCCATAACCCCATATTCCCTTATCGTTTAAGAAACTGTCTATTTCTGTCTTAAATTTATTCAATGTCCCAGCTTCCACAGCTCTCTGAGGCAGCAAATTCCACAGAATTACAACCCCCTGAGAGAAGAAATTCCTCCTCATCTCAGTTTTAAATGGGCGGCCCCTTATTCTAAGATCATGCCCCCTAGTTCTAGTCTTCACCCAACAGTGGAAACATCCTCCCTGCATCCACCTTGTCAAGCCCCCTCATAATCTTATGTAAGAGAACCTTCCCCCTCCCCCAGAAACAAACAACCCTGAAGCAGAAAAGTCTACTCAGCACAATAGCCCACAGGTCCCCTGGATTTGAGTGCCTATTGACAGAATGCTTCCAGTCGATGAGTCAGCTAGCACCCGAAGCCTCCATTTCAATATTCTCATCCTTATTTTCAAATCCCTCCATGACCTCACCCCTCCCTATCTCTGTAATCTCCACCAGCCCCACAAGCCCCCGAGATGTCTGCACTCCTCTAATTCTGCCCTCTTGAGCATCCCTGATTATAACCTGATTATAATCGTACAGCACGAGCTGGTGCAAGAGGGCGACGGCAGTGAAGAGGGCAACTGGATTGGATGTCATCATAATTCAGGTCGGTGATTGGAGCGTGGGCAGGTACAGCAGGAGCGGTGAGGTCGGTGATTGGAGCGTGGGCAGGTACAGCAGGAGCGGTGAGGTCGGTGATTGGAGCGTGGGCAGGTACAGCAGGAGCGGTGAGGTCGGTGATTGGAGCGTGGGCAGGTACAGCAGGAGCGGTGAGGTCGGTGATTGGAGCGTGGGCAGGTACAGCAGGAGCGGTGAGGTCGGTGATTGGAGCGTGGGCAGGTACAGCAGGAGCGGTGAGGTCGGTGATTGGAGCGTGGGCAGGTACAGCAGGAGCGGTGAGGTCGGTGATTGGAGCGTGGGCAGGTACAGCAGGAGCGGTGAGGTCGGGCGAAGGAGCAGCGAAAGATTGCAGAGCGACGTGATCGGGACCCAAGACAGGAGAGAAGAGGCGAGGGCCCAGGGGCAGCACGGGCCCAGCCCACACTGCGATATGTGGCACACTGGGTCCGTGCAGCAGAGATGGTCTCCAGTCGTCTCGGTTAACCCTTGCCACTGGACCAAGACCTAGCTCTGTCGAGCCCGTGTAGTGGCTGGTGTGCAACGGTCACCCCACGTTAAAAAAATCCACGCACAGGCATCTTCCACCCTTCAACATGTAGTTCGGGATCTGGAATGTTATCATCATCATCATAGGCAGTCCCTCGGGATCGAGGAATACTTGCTTCCACTCTTAGCATGAGTTCTGTAGTGTATGCAGCACTTAAATCACTGATTCCACGCAGACTAAGGTCACAACAGTCTGGTGTTGTAGTAACTGCTGTGACCTTAGTCCTTGATTGTGTAACTCCCAGAGTGCCTCTCAGGTGTGGTGGGCAGCCTTTTATACGCTGAGCCTTCAGGTCTCCCACCACAGCGCCCTCTGTGGTGCACCATTGTACTTATACATTTAATGTACCTGGACAATACATAACATCTTACTCCCCCGCCCAGTTCCAGAAGCTATTGCCGGTGACCTCGGCTTTGTTCGTCCTGGTTGATTTGTGAGTGTGAGTCCATGAAGTCCATGACCATCCACTTCCCTCTTCTCCCTCATGTAGAGATTATGCTTGCGATCCAGTGCAAGCATGTGGTATTTGCAGTCCTTACATGGGTGATGAAGTACACGAGTATAACCTCCAACAGAAAACAGGTATACATAGACAGTACATTTGTATGGTACGTATAATATGTGGTACAGATGTTGCAGGTACACTGAACAGTTGTTTAATCCCAGCTCCTCTGGGTGAGGTACGGTGGTGGTATACTGCCCCTTTTTGCCCGAGGTAACGGGCTGCGCTGAGACAGGGTATCGCAACTGGTGCGTTGCCTCTGTTCTCAGAAAGTGTTCGCCTTAGTGGCTCATCTGCAGCCACTGAACCATTGAATGAATCACATAAATCGGGAATCGCACTGGTCCATTAATCATGTTAGTCACGGTTCCATTTATCCTTTTACTGTACCTTGTGGTATTAACTCTTTTCGTAATACATATCCCTTATTTTAAACACAGTACCCATTCAGCATCAAAATATTAACTCTTCTCATAAGTCACGTCATCATACAAATCACATTGCTCATTTAGACTCACTCTTGCCTTACAAAAGTTTCTTTGTGGGGCCCACCATGGTGTAAAGCCCTTTTAAGACTCCCGGGTGCATTTCCCTTTTAAGACGCCATCTTGTGGTTCCCACGAGGCTTCCCTTGGGCGCCGCCATTTTAGTTGCTCTGCTTGCCTTTGTCTGCAGAGGTCTGCTGCCACGAGGCTCGCCACCACCTTGAGCTCGCTGGCCTGACGTTTTACTCACTGGAATACAAGGATTAAAGAGGAAAGAAGAGAGGAAAACGGCCAAGACTTTGCTGCCGTATCCGCCGCTTTGGCTCTTGTACCCACCCGAGTAGCTGTCGCGTTCTCCCGAGTCATACCTGGCGCCGCCTCAGCCTCCTCCGCCACTGTAGCCTCCGCTCCTGCCGTTGTCCCAGTAACTGCCGCCTCTCCTGCGGCCGCCATAGCTGCCACGACCGTCGTCGCTGTCCCGGCCTCCACCGTAGCCGTGACTGCCGCCTGACTTTTTCTCCGCGTGGGCCTCCCGCCCCCCCCCGGATTTGTCGCCCATCCATGGACCTCCTGTTCATCGCCTGCAGCGCGTCGTCGGCTCGCACCTCACCAATCGGCCCGTACTTGAAAAACTGCTCCTCCAGGGTCTGCTCGTCTGTGTGGAGATTTCTCCTCCAGCTCGGTCGGTGCTGCTCTTTGGGAACCCGGGGAACAGCGGTCTGTGGAGGAATGAAGTCTTTCAAGCTCCCATGGAACTTCCGCATCCACCTCCTGCCGAGAAGCGTCGGCCAATCGCCTGCAATGACCCACAAAGGTAAAGCGTGCGTCTCGCCCCCGTGGGATACCTGCACATTCGCTCTGCCGAGAACAGGTATCAGTTCCTTGGTGGAGGTACGCAGCTTTGCCGTGACCGGGACCAGCTTGGGTCGTGCAGCTGGGTTGACCCACAGTTTGTCTAAAGTTTCCTGATTCATCAATGACTGACCCGATCCGGTGTCCACTTCCATACTCACTGGGACTCCGTTAATCTTGACTTCCATAATCACTGGGGCCGAACCGTCGGTACAAGTATACAGTCCAAACAACGCCACATCTTCTCCTGCCTGCTCCTCGCTGGGATCCTCGACCATCTCCTCAGCCACATGGTGAGTCGTGTTTCTTTTGCACATACACTGAAGGTGGCCTTTCGTGTGACAAGGTATTGCATGTATACTCCGCAAACCTGCACTAGTGAGCCCCATGGCTTCCTCCACAGCGCCAGCATGGTGCTGCACGATTTGCCCCCCTCGGCGGACTCTAAGTTCCAGGACCCCGAGGTCCGTGCTCTCTGCCCCGGGCAGAGCCACGTTCTGCAGTTTTGGCCGTGGTGGGCGCTATCCTGTGGACAGTGCCTGCCGGGTTCGAGACTGTGTGGATCATTTGCTTGGTGCTACAAGTCGAGGTCATATATGCCCGGCTGATGTTGATGGCTTGCTTCAGGGTGACTGTGGGTTCAGTGGATAGCAGCTTGTGGAGGAGACCCTCATGTCCAATCCCCATAATAAAAACATCTCGCAATGCCTCGTCAAGGTGTGTGCCAAACTCACACGGCGCCGCGAGTCTCCTGATGTCCTCTGCATATTTGGTGACATCCTGGCCCTCAGGTCTGCAGTGGTGGTAGAATTTGTGCCGGGCCGTGAGGATGCTCTCCTTCAGTTTCAGTTGGTCACGAATAAGTTCAATCAGCTCCTCGTATAACTTGTCCCTGGCGCTCCCGGGTGCCAGCAAATCCCTGACGAGACACTAAACCTCATCTCCACAACTGGAAAGCAATATCGCCTTACGTTTCTCTCTCAGTGCGTTCGTGTCCTCCGTCAGGTTGTTTGCTGCGAAGTAGTACTCGAGCCTTTCTGTAAAGGCTTCCCAATCATTGCCCATGGTAAAATCCTTTAACGAGCCCAGAGTAGCCATGGTTGCGTGAAGTTCATCCATGTCCTTGTCGCCAATGTGATGTATGTAGCACTCAAATCACTGACTCCACACGGTCTCGTGTTATAGTAACTGCTGTGACGTTAGTCCTTTATTGTGTAACTCCAGAGTGCCTCTCAGGTGTGGTGGGCAGCCTTTTATACTTTGTCCCATCAGGTCTCCCACCACAGCGCCCTCTGTGGCGCACCATTGTACTTATACATTTAATGTACCTGGACAATACATAAGTTCTTAGGTGACTGAACAGTCCAATACGAGAACCACAGTTTCTGTCACAGGTGGGACAGACAGTGGTTGAAGGAAAGGGTGGGTGGGGAGTCTGGTTTGCCGCATGTTCCTTCCGCTGCCTGCGCTTGTTTTTTGCATGCTCTCGGCGACGAGACTTGAGGTGCTCAGCGCCCTCCCGGATGCACGTCCTCCGCTTAGGGCGATCGATGGCCAAGGACTCCCAGGTGTCAGTGGGGATGTCGCACTTTGTCAGGGAGGCTTTGAGGGTGTCCTTGTAACTTTTCCTCTGCCCACCTTTGGCTCGTTTGCAGTGGACGAGTTCAGAGTAGAGTGCTTGCTTTGGGTGTCTCGAGTCTGGCATGCGAACTATGTGGCCTGACCAGCGAGCTGATCAAGTGTGGTCAATGCTTCAATGCTGGGGATGTTGACCTGGTCGAGGACACTAATGTTTGTGCGTCTGTTCTCCCAGGGGATTTGTAGGATCTTGCGGAGACATTGCTGGTGGTATTTCTCCATTGACTTGAGGTGTCTACTGTACATGGCCCACGTCTCTGAGCCATACAGGAGGGCGGGTATTACTACAGCCCTGTAGACCATGAGCTTGGTGACAGTTTTGAGGGCCTGATCTTCAAACACTCTTTTCCTCAGGCGGCCGAAGGCTGCACTGGCGTACTGGAGGTGGTGTTGGATCTCATCATCAATGCCTGCTCTTGGTGATAGGCTCCCGAGATAGGGGAAGTGGTCCACGTTGTCCAGGGCCACGCCATGGATCTTGACGTTTGGGGGGCAGTGCTGTGCAGCGAGGACAGGCTGGTGTAGGACCTTTGTCTTACTAATGTTTCATTGAAACACCTGTGAATGCATTCCTTTTTGGCATGGAGGCAAGTCATCCTCAATACAAGGGATCGCCCAAGAGCAAAGAAGAGAAGCCAATCCTGCAAAGTGTTACCCAGTGGGTTGGCTGCTGGGTGCCGTTCTACACTGCTGAGGTTAAATCGTATCGCATCCTAACCACATCACAGGACCCTGATTTGCATAAATTCATGAGACACCTGCCTGCTTCTGATGCACTTTGCAGCCACTTAAGTCCTTACAACAACAACAACATTTATTTATATAGCGCCTTTAATGTAGTAAAACATCTCAAGGTGCTTCACAGGAATGTTATAAGACACACTCGACCCGCTCCGCTGGGCAGGCCACATTGTCCGCATGCCAGACACGAGACTCCCAAAGCAAGCGCTCCACTCGGAACTCCACAATGGCAAGCGAGCCCCAGGTGGGCAGAGGAAACGTTACAGGGACACCCTCAATGCCTCCCTGATAAAATGCAACATCCCCACCGACACCTGGGAGTCCCTGGCCAAAGACTGCCCTAAGTGGAGGAAGAGCATCCGGGAGGGCGCTGAGCTCCTCGAGTCTCGTCGCCGAGAGCATGCAGAAATCAAGCGCAGGCAGCGGAAGGAGCGTGCGGCAAACCAGACTCCCCACCCACCCTTTCCTTCAACCACTGTCTGTCCCACCTGTGACAGAGACTGTAATTCCCGTATTGGACTGTACAGTCACCTGAGAACTCACTTTTAGAGTGGAAGCAAGTCTTCCTCGATTTCGAGGGACTGCCTATGATGATGATGATAATACAAAACAGATAAATTTAACACCGAGCCACATAAGTAGAAATTAGCGCAGGTGACCAAAAGCTTGGTCAAAGAGGTAGATTTTAAGGAGCATCTTAAAGGAGGAAAGAGAGGTCGAGAGGCGGAGAGGTTTAAGGAGGGAGTTCCAGAGCTTGGGGCCCAGGCAGCTGAAGGCACGGCCACCGATGGTTGAGCGATTATAATCAGGGATGCTCAAGAGGCCAAAATTTGAGGAGCGCAGATTAAATGGTTAATTTAATGAATTAACTTAGTTAAAATGGTGGTCAGCTTGACTACAGCGAGAATGGGACAGTAATTTGAACCAATCGGTTTTAATGGCCCTCTGCCATCGGGTTGGGTGGGTTTAAATTGACCCACTCCAGTCACCCCCAATGAGTTAACATCGGGTCTTTTATCCATCTTCATAGCAGTTCTTCATTCCCGTTCCATTATAAATGTAAAAATCTGTAACTGAATAGCCTGTGTTTGAACCTCCGAGCTCTGTTATCGTGCTGAAAACTGAATAATATTTTATAAAATCTCGATGTAAGATTTATGTAAAAATGATATTAATGCTAATAATCTTTGTGTCTGTTGAATAAATGACAGAAAGCTTTATCAAACATTAATCGATCTCCTGTGAGATTAGTCTAACTAACCTCGCTCATGGTTTTTCTTTCTCTTTATGCCTGAACAAAGGTAACACATTGGTTAGTCTTTCGATTACAACACCACCATTTTCACATTTAAAGGGGTTTGAAAAATTGTGGCCAAGATCTTTGCTGTCTCCTCTCTGACTTCTTTCAGCAGCCTAGTATGCATTACATTCGTGCCCAGCGACGTATCTACTTTGAGTTCTGTTTTGTTTCAAAATCAAATTCTTTTCTACAGATATCTCCAACAATTTGCTCCTCTAGATTCTCAGTTCCACATCATTATTTAAAAAATATATTTATCTATTATCTCTGCCACGCTTTCAACCTCTACAGTTAAACTCCCTCCTTCATCCTTGAATAGTTCCATCCTTTATTTACTATTATTTTACTTCTCATGTGTTATAAAACCCTTACCATTTCCTTTTATATTATCTGATAGCATTTTCTCAGATTTCATTTAGTCTTTATCATCTAACTTTTCACCTCCTGATTACAGCACGATTATCTTTAGTCTTTAACCACCCCCCCAATATCAATCGCTCCACCATCGGTGGACGTGCCTTCAGCTGCCTGGGCTCTAAGCTCTGAAACTCCCTCGCTACACCTCTCTGCCTCTCTACCTCTCTTTTCTCCTTTAAGATGCTCCTTAAAACCTACCTCTTTGACCAAACATATGACCTAATATTTCCTTATGTGGCTTGGTGTCAAATTGTGTTTGATAATGCTCCTGTGAAGTGCCTTGGGCCATCTTACTACAGGTTGAACCTCCCTTATCCAGAACTCCCTTATCCGGAACCACCCCTCGTCCAGAACCATTCCCGGCCACCGGGTGGCGCATGCGCAGAACTCCGACACGAACAACTTGAACCAATTGAAGTCCTTCCTCGCTGCCGACTCCCGCAATTGCTGGCCTGACCCCACGATCCACTGCCCCTACCCCCACCCATGATCTCTCTGCCACACGCCCAGCCCAAGCCAGCCAGCCCCGATACCCCCTTGTTTCGTACCTGTACCATCCAATTTAACGTGACCACCCTTGGTCTGGAAAGATCCCTTATCCGGTACAGGCCGGGTCCCATGGGTTCTGGATAGCAAAGATTCAGCCTGTGCATTAAACGCGTTATAAACAAGTCATTGTTAGCCTTAGTTTTATCATATGCATCTCTTTTACGTTTCATATGATTTCCTTCTAAGTTACAGTCTATATATTTATCAATACTATTCTACTCTTTGATGCACCCCCTTTTCACCTTGTATGAACATATTGAACCGAAAGTTGCGGCCTCGCTGGGTGAGTATGACGGGCGTGATGCACATGTGCCGAGAACCAGCTTTTCTGATCAGTCAAAATTTCTTTTGTCAGATCCAATGCACCCCCGCAGGAAGGATATCCACGGGGCAGAGATTGGGCGACTGGCCCAGGTATTTTCGTAGATCTTTTTCGGGTCGGAGGCGTTTGTCAGACTGCAATTTTCCCCCAAAATGTATTTATTGCTCCATCTGTTCCAAGATTTCCCACTGCTGAACCATCGACCTGTTTGCTAATCATAGTGCCAAGTTAATTTGGGCGCGATCCATGTTATCTTGCTGATCATTCCTTTGTCTGTTCTCGCGCCCTTTTCTTCCAATCCAGCAATTGGGTCGAGCTTTTAAACTAGTTATTGGCCCGACATCATTGAGTTGTGGATGTTAAAGGAGTTAAAGGCCGGCTTCACCCGCAACGATCATATCCCGGCCGAACGCAGTACAATGCTGTGAGGCTGCGTCAGTTGGTGCCAAGCAGTTTGCTTGAGGGAAGAGGAACATAATTGAAACACAAACATTACGCGTGATTTCTTCAGATATGTGGCTGATTGGCAGCTTTCTGAATTAAATGGACAGTTATGTAAATTCTGGCTGGCTTTGGTTTCTGTTTTTTATCCGCTTTCTCTTTTTCAAATCTTAGAATCAATCATACAGTCAAAAGCCTCGCAGCGATCTTTGAAGTGATTCTGTCTGAAACTTTCAAAGTGTTCGCTATCCAGATACTCCCATAGTTGATAAGAATTTAAAAAAGAGCATACATAAACATTAATTGTAACATATAGGGGTTGAGTTTTGTGTGGATGTACGTTGGGCGGACAGAGGGGGAGGGCGGGGGGTTATGCTTGGCCGCCTGATGCAGTCAGCGGAAGGATTGGGTGCTTTTTGTGGTCACCTCTCATTAACGTAACATCATTGGTGGTCCCTCGAATCGAGGATGACTTGCTTCCACGTCAAAAAGTTCACAGGTGTTTCAATGAAGGACCTAATATTCCAGATCCCGAACTATATGTTGAAGGGTGGAAGATGCCTGTGGGTGGATTTTTTTAACTGGGGTGGACATTGCACACCAGCCACTACACGGGCTTGACAGAGCTAGGTCTTGGTCCAGTGGCAAGGGTTAACCAGGACGACTGGAGACCAGCTCTGCTGCACGGTCCTAATGCGCGCACATATTGTAGTGTATGGAGAAAGAGTCAGACTGAACAGTGTGAGCTCAAAGTAAAATGTGACCTTAGTCTTTTATTGCAGGTCTCCAGAGTGCCTCTCCAACCTGTGAGGCCTCCTTAAATACCTGTGCTCTCAAGGGATTATGGGATCCCTTGGGACTCCAGGGATGAGCCCGCTGGTGGCTGTACAGAGTAAATACAAGTCCACATGTATAACATATATCGCAGTGTGGACTGGCCCCCCCCCCAGATAATTGACAAGCTGTCAGCACTAATCGCACTCCCTGTGGACAGATCCATGGTCGGGGAGGTGGGAAACATGACAGGGTGGCAGCTTGAAGGCAGCCTACAGTCCCCTGAAGGGGAGGTGCATTTTTCAATGGAGGTCAGCAGAGAGTGGTATGACTTCATCCAGGGCCCCCAGATTTTCCGATGCCGAGGTTCAGGAGGCAAGACAGCAGCAGGAAGCATGTCCTCTTCCCATGTGATGAGTTATGGGTGCACCAACCAGTGAGCCAGCCGCCAAGGAGAGAGATGGCACCAAAGGGTACAGAGGAGGTTTAGCAGCATAACACTATGGATGAAGTACTTCAGTTAGGTGGGAGAGATTAGAGAAGCTGGGGTTGTTCTTCTTAGAGCAGAGAAGGTCAAGATGAGACCTAGAGGTATTCAAAATTATGAGGGGTTCTGGTAGTGTCAGTGGGGAGAAACTGCTTCCTCTGACAAGTGGGTCAGTAACCAAAGATCTATGGGGTGGGAAATTCGGCCGCGCCTCTGTTGCGGCGTTAACCCGGGCCGGGCGGTAAACTTTGTGCCGGGAAATGATTTGCGTCTCTAGCCGCAAACTTCACCAGCTGGGCCCTGAGTGTGGGGCGGGGGCGCTATGGGAGGCGTTCCACACCTGCCTCAGGGCGCTAGGCCGGCTGAGCAACGGAAAACCCCGAGCTAAACAGCTGGTCTCGGAGCGCCCTGAGAGAGGCTTCCTTGGGAAAAAAATCTGAAAAAAACATTCCCGATACATTACAGACACCACAGCAACATCGATCGCACCAATAAAAAAATTTAAAACAATCACACTTACCTCGGGTGAACATTCCTTCCGTCACCGCGGCGGTACAGCTCGGATCGCCTGCTTCCACCGGGGTTCCTACCAGGGGGCGCTGTGGGGCGCTACGGATCGGGCGCGAACCAAATATCGAGCCGGTGTCGCAACCAGGGGCGTTGTACACCGGCTCACCTCTCGGTAATGTTCCGCGCCCTGCAAAACCAGCACCAAATGTCCCGGCGGAGCGCTGGAAGCTGCCCACCCGCCCGGAAATAATTCCCGCCGTCATTGCTGCCCCCCCTCAGGGGGAAAACTGGGTCGAAATGAGCCAAAAATCCAACCCCAGAGATGTTAAATAATTGGCAAAAGACCTAGAGGGGAAATGGCGAGAAAGTCCTTCACACTGAGAGTTGTTAAGATCTGGAACGCATTTTTTATTAATTCCTCGGATGTGGGCGTCACTGTCAAGGCCGGCATTTATTGCCCATCCCTAATTGCCCCTTGAGAAGGTGGTGAGCCGCCTTCTTGAACCGCTGCAGTCCGTGTGGCGAAGGTGCTCCCACAGTGCTGTGAGGGAGGGAGTTCCAGGATTTTGACCCAACGACGATGAAGGAACGGCCGATATATTTCCAATTCGGGATGATGTGTAACTTGGAGGGGAACGTGGAGGTGGTGGTGTTCCCATGCACCTGCTGCCCTTGTCCTTCTAGGTGGTAGAGGTCACGGTTTGGAAGGTGCTGTCGAAGAAGCCTTGGTGAGTTGCTGCAGCGTATCTTGTAGATGGTACACACTGCAGCCACGGTGCGCCGGTGGTGGAGGGAACTCGCATAGGAGTTTGCATAAGAGTAGGGGCCCAAGTTTGGTCAAACCTGAGGTTCTCCCATTTACTGTCGAAAGGGCCGCTAAGATCCTGACGGTACTTTGGGCAGAAGTTTGCCGAAAAAAATGGAAAAAAAATTGCTCGGCAGAACAAATGGCCATTACATGGCGGTTCTGGGCGGCAAATGCGATCGTCGGCAAAGTAACGCCGAGGATAGAGTTGGGCCCAGGGAGGGGGGGGGGGGGTGGGAAAAATAATCTTCAACAAATGAAAAACAAACCATGACAAATCCTTCAGAGGACCCGATCCAACAAACTCGCTGCAAAATAAATAAAGCAAACCATCTCATTAACCCTTTTTTGCCGGTCTTCTTACTTACCGTTCGGGTAAGACCTGCCTCCAACGACGGTCTCTTCTGCTGCTGGAGCGGAGGGCTGCCCGGACCAACCTGGGGAGGGAGCGAGCGGGAGGACCTCTGTCGGCATTGCACGCCAACCCGTGCCAGCGGACGCTCCCCAGTGGGTCTTCTCTCCCCGTCGGTGTGAGCACCTCACCAAACTCGCTCGGTGGGGAGAGCGCTGAGAAACCGTCGAGACCGCCGAGAAAACTCGCCGGCAGCCGACGGTAGGCTCACCAAATTCGGGCCCTAAATGTCGAAGGTGGTGGATGGGGAGCCAATCAATCGAGCTGCTTTGTCCTGGATGGTGTCGAGCTTCTTGAGTGTTGTTGGAGCTGCACTCATCCAGGCAAGTGGAGAGTATTCCATCACACTCCCGGATTGAGCCTTGGAGATGGTGGAAAGGCTTTGGGGAGTCAGGAGGTGAGACACTCACCGCAGAATACCCAGCCTCTGACCTGCTCTTGTAACCACAGTATTTATGTGGCTGGTCCAGTTGAGTTTCTGGTCAATGGTGACCCCCAGGATGTTGATGGTGGCGTATTTGGCGATGGTAATGCCGTTGAATATGAAGGAGCAGTGGTTAGTGTTGGAATGGTCGTTGCCTGGCACTTGTGTGGCCCGAATGTTACTTGCCACTTATCTGCCCAAGCTTAAATCTTGCTGCATGTGGGCACGGACCGCTCCATTATCTGAGGAGTTGCGAATGGAACTGAACACTGTGCAATCATCAGCGAACATCCCAACTTCTGACCTGATGATGGAGGGAAGGTCATTGATGAAGCAGATGAAGATGGTTGGGCCTAGGATACTGCCCCGAGGAACTCCTGCAGCAATATCCTGGGATAAGCTGAGATAAGTTATGTCCAGCAACCATAAGCATCTTCTTTTGTGCTATATGACTGCAGCCTTTTGAGTATATTCCCCCTTATTCCCATTGAGTTCAATTTACTAGGGCTCCTTGATGTCACACTCGGTCAAATGCTTCCTTGATATCAAGGGCAGTCACTCTCCTCACTTTTGGAATTCAGCTCTTTTGTCCGTGTTTGGATCAAGGTTGTAAAGAGGTCTGGAGCTGAGTTGTCTTGGTGGAACCCAAATTCAGCGTCTGGTGCTGCTCCTGGCATGCTCTTCTGCATTCCTCATTGAAGCAGGGTTAGTCCCCTGACTTGATGGTAATGGTAGAGTGAGGGATATGCCGGGCCATGAGGTTACAGATCGTGGTGGAATACAATTCTGCTGCTGCTGATGGCCCACAGCGCCTCATTTGCAGGATCTTGCGGAGACATCGTTGGTGGTAATTCTCCAA
This sequence comes from Pristiophorus japonicus, assembly GCF_044704955.1. Classification (NCBI taxonomy): domain Eukaryota; kingdom Metazoa; phylum Chordata; class Chondrichthyes; family Pristiophoridae; genus Pristiophorus; species Pristiophorus japonicus. Next base: position 6,171,287 of record NC_091986.1, read on the forward strand.
CAATTTGAGGTGTCTGCTGTATATGGTCCATGTCTCTGAGCTATACAGGAAGGCAGGTATCAGCGCAGCCCTGTAGACCATGAACTTGGTACCAGATTTTAGAGCCTGATCTTCGAACACTCTCTTTCTCAGGCGACCGAAGGCTACGCTGGCGCACTGGAGGCGGTCTTGAACCTCGTCATCGATGTCTGCCCTTGTTGATAGTAGGCTCCCGAGGTATGGAAAGTGATCCACGTTGTCCAGGGCCGCACCGTGGATCTTGATGACCGGGGGGAGGGCAGTGCTGTGAGGCAGGGTCAGGTTAGTGAAGAACCTTTGTCTTACGGATGTTTAGTGTAAGGCCCATGCTTTCGTACGCCTTGGTGAAGATGTTGACGATGGCTTGGAGTTCAGCCTCTGAATGTGCGCAGACGCAAGCATCATCCACGTACTGTAGTTTGACGACAGAGGATGGGGCGGTCTTGGATCTAGCCAGGAGGCGATGACAGTTGAACAGGCTCCTACTGCTTCTATAGATTAGTTCCACTCCAGCGGGGAGCTTGTTGAGTATGAGATGGAGCATTGCAGCGAGGAAGATTGAGAAGAGTGTTCTGCAAATCCCCTGGGGGTACAGATGCACCGTCAGTGTTCTAGATCTGGCCAACATCCCCAGTACCAAAGCACTGACCACACTCGATCAGCTCCGTTGGGCAGGCCACATGCCCGACACGAGACTCCCAAAGCAAGCGCTCTACTCGGAACTCCGAAACAGCAAGTGAGCCCCAGGTGGGCAGAGGAAATGTTTCAAGGACACCCTCAAAGCCTCCCTGATAAAGTGAAATATCCCCACTGACACCTGGGAATCCCTGGCGAAAGACCGCCCTAAGTGGAGGAAGAGTATCCGGGAGGGTACTGAGCACTTCGAGTCTTGTCGCCGAGTGCATGCAGAAAACAAATGCAGGCAGCAGAAAACAAATGCAGGCAGCGGAAGGAGCATGCGGCAAACCAGACTCCCCACCCACCCTTTCCTTCAACCACTGTCTGTCCCACCTGTGACAGAGACTGTGATTCCCGTATTGGACTGTTCAGTCACCTGAGAATTCACTTTTGGAGTGGAAACAAGTCTTCCTCGATTTCGAGGGACTGCCTATGTTGATGAGGGAGGGGGCGAGCTCATGGAGGGATTTGAAAACAAGAATGAGAATTTTGAAATCGAGGCATTGCTTAAACGGGAGCCAATGTGAGTCAGCAAACACAGGATGTGATGGGTGAACGGGACTTGGTACGAGTTAGGACACGGGCAGCCTTGAATTGGATGACCTCTAGTTTACGTAGGGTAGAATGTGGGAGGCAGTCAAGTCTAGAGGTAACAAAGGCATGGATGAGGGTTTCAGCAGCAGATGAACGGGGGCTGGGGAGGATGCTGGGGTATAAAATGAATGCAACGAGGATCAATTTCTACCCCAGTGCGTGAGGGTAAACCCAAGGGAGAGGCCTGAAACACAGACACCAAAACTAAAATGACCAAACGATGTAACAGCAACCACCAATTCTGGCTATTGCCACACTTTTCTTGCAATGTTCTTAACGGGGAGGTATGTGACACACAAACGCAATTGACTGGACAATACTACTGTCTACACTATAAAGACTATAAACGTTCAATATATTTGTCTGATTCAGATGGTGTAATTGGATAATGCAGTTATAGGATTGAATCAGCTCATTTACAATAGCCCAGGGTAATCACATAGGCATTCATTTTTATACGTAGTCCAATACAATTCACAAAACCCATTTTTCAAAGTTTACCTGTCTGTTGTAAGAAATAGGAGCAGGAGTCGGCCATTTGGCCCCTTGAGCCTGCTCCGCCATTCAATAAAATCATGGCTGATCTGATCTTGGCCTCAACACCACTTTCCCGCCCACTCCCCATAACCCTTGACTCCCCTATCATTCCAAAATCTGTCTACCTCCACCTTAAATATATTAAATGACCCAGCCTCCACAGTTCTCTAGGGTAGAGAATTCCACAGATTCACGACCCTCTGAGAGAAGAAATTCCTCCTCATCTGCGGTTTAAATGCGCGCCCCCTTAATCTGCGACTAGTTCTAGGTCCCCCGACAAGGGGAAACATCCTCTCTGCATCGACCCTGTCAAGCCCTCTCAGAATCTTATATGTGTCAATAAGATCACCTCTCATTCTCCTAAACTCCCAACCTGCTCAACCACTCTTCGTATGATAACTCCTTCATGAGTCCTTTCTCTATCATACCGCCTTGCCCTTTGATTCCTTGCAATAATGTCAGACAAAAAAATGCAGGGGCCAAAATTCATCAGCCCACCGCCCGCTGCCACCGACTTTGCTCTTGAAGATCTGCCCAGTGCCACTTTCGAGGTGGGCGGGAGCGGGCGGGAGGGTAGAGCCGCCGGGAACTGCCCGCTGACGTCAGCGGATGGCCGAGTGGCGCAACTGAGCTCCCGCCCGCCGAGATGCGGTATTGGTGCGGGCGGCAGTCGGCAGCAGAATTGGGGTGTACCGCTGACTGGAGGCTGGTCTGTCCCCAACGTTAAGTCTAAAGAACCTGAAAAAACGGTAAATGAACATTTTTTAAAACATTTTCAACAGCGACTTACCTGGATGGGATCTCCTGCAGATCTTCCGATAGTTCTTGTATTTTTTTTTTCCAGCTCTTCGACTCTCCGTGGGGCCCGACTCTATCCTCGGGGGCACTTGGGCGGCAAGCGCCTCTGCCGCCGAGAATGAGACCTCCCGCCCGCTGCCGCCCAGATTGCCGGCGTACGTCGTCCATTTGCCGCCCGCCGACCTGCGAGGGACCTCGGCCATGAATATCCCGCCCAATGAACCGTCCGGTACCTCGGTGGCCATCGGCGGCACTTTGGGCGGCACTTGGGCGGGCGGGGGCCTTGATCAAAATCGGCCCCCATTAGTTTGTCCATCTGGCTACATCCAATAACCGTATTTTCTTAGAGTTCTAAAAGAAAAAATTCCACTCTATTCCACTCGGGTCACTAACAAAATTTGCCATTTAACAAACCGGATCCCATCCATAGACATTTTTTAAAGTTCAACAAGGCTAAAGGAAATTTTGCCTTTCAGCATACAGTTTTGGTCACCTTATTTATGGAGGGATATATACATTGGAGGCAGTTCAGAGAAGGTACACTCAGTTGTTTCCTGAGATGACGGGGTTGTCTTATGAAGAAAGGTTGAGCAGGTTGGGCCTGTACTCATTGGAGTTTAGAAGAATGAGAGGTGATCTTATTGAAACATCTAAGATTCTGAGGGTGCTTGATAAGGTAGATGCAGAGAGGATGTTTTCACTCATAGTCGAATCTCGGACGAGGGGCAAAGTTTCAGAATAAGGGGTCGTCCATTTAAAATGGGGATGTGGAGGAATTTCTTCTCTGAATCTGTGGAATTCTCTGCCCCAGAGAGCTGTGGAGGCTGGGTCTTTGAATATATTTAAGGCGGAGTTAGACAGATTTTTGAACAATAAGGGCGTAAAGGGTTATGGGGAGCGGGCAGGGAAGTGGAGCTGAATCCATGATCAGATCAGCCACGATCTTATTGAATGGTGGAGCAGGCTCGAGGGGCCAAATGGCCGACTCCTGCTCCTATTTCTTATGTTCTTATTTGTTATGCCATGTCTTACTTTCAAAACTACTCGAGTGCAGCAACCTATCCTTGAAAGTCCGATGCCCTTTCAGAATATCTTGAGTTCAGCGTGTCAGACAAAAGACCACAGCTCAGTGGCAAAGACATTTCTCAGGAAATAATTGTGGCAGACTGCAAAAAGGAGACACTGCAGAGGAAATTAACATTTAGAATTGCTTCCACACAAGTAAAAGGCTGTAGTGTAGCAAAGCAAGCTATAATAGACTTCAAAATTACCATAAATATTATAAATGATGGTTAAAAAAGAATTAACATCTAAATGCGGTGAAAATTACAGCTTATTGTGGCACATTATTTCCAGTCTGTCAGTTTTTATTTTGCTCAACTATCTAAGTGCTTAAATTGCAGCTCATTTTGTTCTAACAAATTCACACTACATTTACAGAAGTAGCATTCTGGGACCTGAAAAGGAAAAAAATGATGTTTCGATCCACTTCAAAGTGAGAAGTGAACAATTATGCTTGTATATCAAGATGATATAATGTATTTTAAATGCTAAAGGAATATTTGCATGAATCGTAAGTTCCGATTGCAATGCTTTCTGTCAACACGACTGCATACATATGAAAAATGACGATGAACCAAATTAAGTGAAAATTTGTTTAAGGACAACAGAAGACAATGGTGGGTAATAGTTATGGGCACCATATATTTTTCTCTATTATTCTCGATCACTCACCATGATCTGAGCAACTTCAGAGCATTACTGGTTATTGGTATAGTGCAGCAGGTCACATAACAACAGCATTTCCATCACATGAAATGTCGATAACCAGGGGGCAGAGATTTAAAGTAATTAGTAGAAGGATTAGAGGGGAGTTGAGGAGAACCTTTTGCACCCAGCAGATGCTGGAGGTCTGGAACACACTGCCTGAAAGGGTGCAGTGCGCTCTTTGCAATTCTATGTGGAGGTAGAAAAGCTCTTCATGTTTAAAAAGTACTTGGATACGCACTTGATGTGCCGTAACCTACAAGGCTACAGACCAAGAGCTGGAAAGTGGGATTAGGCTGGATAGCTCTTTTGGCCAGCAGACACAATGGGCCAAATGGCCTCCTTCTGGGGCATAAATTTCTATGAATCTATGGAAACTTAATATATTGGCAGTAGTTAAAATGATTTTTACAATATAAAAGGTTAACTTGATAGTGTATTGATCATCTTTTATAACATTTATAGTCATTTTGAAGTCCATTGTGAACTTCCATTTTATAATATTATTTATTTTGAACTCTTACTGATATGATCTGAGCATTTGTCAACTCTTTTGCATTTTGAATTTCAGGTCAAGAAATAGGTAATGTGCAGGATTACAGTTCTACAACTGGGAGAAGAAGCTGGGAGAAAGAACAATGCTATACTGCTGTTCAGTGCTGAGGGGATGCTGCACTGTCAGAGGTGCAGTATGTTGGATAAGCTACTGACACAGATGAATTCCAATCATGTCAGATAAGGAATTGCTCGAAGAGCTGAGTTCATTTACAAGGGCATAATGCAGAAACAGGCCTTCGTGTCAGCAGGACTGGGCCTGGTAAGAGGATTGAGCAAGAAGCCTTGGGGTGAACACACTGTCCAAGGGAAGGTAACCAGAGTTCCAAACTAGAGATAAGCAGAGGGATGATCTCATGGGGACAGGCAGGGTTTGTCGTGGGTACCTATCCCCCTGGAATTGGGCAATTGAATGGGTAACAAATGATTGACGTGAGGTATTCACCAGCCCACCGAAACAAGGTGTATAAACGGGCAGCCGAAAGGGTAAAATAGGCAGTTAAGAGAAGAGCTGTCCCGGGGTGCTGGCTGTGGCTTAGCACCTTGGTCAAACACAACCTCGGAGATGGATCGCATGCTGGCTTTGGCTTAACCCCTCGGGAGATGACCAAAGAGGAAGAGACTGCTGTCGCAGGCTGCAGCGATCCAAGACCATTGTTCTGCCCCAACCTCCGTCCATCCGTTCCGGAGACGGTAAACCATTCTCATCTGTTACGGGCCGTATGCCTGCTGTGTCTGTCCTGACTGCATGTTGTAGTCTTTGATTATATTTGAACTGCCGCTCCTTAAGAAAACCACCTGTAACTCCTAAGACCCTTTTGGGTAATCTGTGTGCGACCTATGATCCAAATCTTACAGGCGGGCATCAGCACCCAACCACATTGTTGCCCGGGAGGCCAGGGATGACCTCACCATGGCCACATTTACACCCTGACTGTCACATGATGCACCAGGTTGGCACCACCCCACACCAGCTCCATAAAGCATCCCTACAATGTCCAACCCATTCCTTTCACACTCATCACCACTGTGGGGGTAACGTTATGTCTCACCATTCACTGCAACTCACTAAACCACTTCCAAAGCTGCACACAAATCTGTGCAAGATGGGAAAGTGATGTGAGTAAAGATTTTTTACGTTTGACAGTACATTGACGGAAAGTTTAGATAAATATTGGATAAAACATCCAAGTGGCTACTCTTGTAAATCTACTTGTTTGTCATCTTTCTCTTCAGCATACTTCTACGAGGTGCTATCCCTGTGCCTTCAGCAGAGGTAGAAGCAGCCCGCTCACTTCCTTGCTGCCAAGTAGCCGGAGAGCACCTTGCTGCACATCATGAGGATGCACGTCTACATGGACATCCCTCCGAGAGAGGAGGTCGATGAGCCTTTACCATCTATTGTCCATAGAGACCATGTGCTCCTGTGAGTGGTACATTAGCTGCTCCATGCAGGTGGCCATCCTTTCCATGGAGGAGCTGATAGTCACCATCGCCTGGGACACGGTGTTGCTCGTGTTGGAGATGGACTCCTCCATTCTCTGCACATTTTCAGTTATCGTGCTCGCAAAACCTGTCAGAGCCTCCTGCACTTCTTGCTGCCCCTCCAGGATCGCCCTCTTTCTGGATGTCCCCGAGGCTCAGCGTCTGCAAGCAGCTGAGCAGAGCTGGGAGCGTCCTGCACCCTCCGGCGAGGAGTCTCCACTGCTGCCCCTGTCTCCACCACCTGCTCTTGCTCGGTAGTGAGTTGTGAGACAGCAGCTGACAACACTTTATCTCACGTGGGACCACCGACGTCTGTGTCTCTGTACTGGTGCTGGCGTTGGGTGCACTTGGGTCTGGTGACGGTGCACCCTCAGGGGCTGGAGGCTCCTCTGAGGAGTGATCTTCCTCTTCCTCCTGGACAGTAGTGGGGGGTGGGCGGGAAGGGTGGGGGCTCTTGATGGACCTGTGGGAGAGTAAAGGGATGAGTTAGATAATTCATATCAAGAATGGGTAACGATACCATGATGCACATGGTGACCATTCACGGGTTGCTGACATCAGTCCCCATTGAGTGACTGCTGTGTGCCATGTGGCTGTGTGAGATGTAATTCTGTCACCGGGTTGCTGAGATGTCCCTCTCTCTCCATCTTATACCTCCAGCTGCTCAGCGACTCCAGATATTTCCAAGGCAGCCTCCTGTGCTGTTGTAAGTGGCAAATGATGGAGGGCCACCCCCAGTTCTCTCCCTCTACCTCTTATTATGGGCTCTCTTTTCCTGCAAGGAAGGAAAGAAGAGAAGGTTGCGTGAGAGCGATGAAATGCGTGTAAGGAATGGATGGGTTACATCTGTAGAGGGTGACTATGATGGAGTGGGGTGCAAATGCCAAGTGGCCTCCTTGTGTGTGTTGGTTGGTATGATTGCATTCGGATAAGGGTGAGTCTGAGGGGTGGCTAATGAGATGGGGATGTGATAATGTAGATAGACAGAGGGATGGGTGGAGGTGCAAGATAAGTTGGTGCGAGTAAGGATGTGCAGGAGTAGGGTAGGGAAGGCAGAGTGATGGGGATGTGATGAGTGACACAGAAGGATGAGGTTGAGTGTGGCTTTGCAGTAACGTTTCATGATCTACTGAGATCATTGAATGGTTTGCACCACTGCAGCCTGGTCCTCCTGACCACATCCCTGCTTGTGCCCTCCTGTGCAATCTCCAACCAGGCTGTTTTGGTGTCCTGGGGCTCTTCTGCCCATGGGAAGGGAAAAGGACCTCCCTGCGTGCTCTGACTCCCTCTATAAGCATCTGGAGGGAGTCATTGGAGAGCCTGGGTGCAGCCCTGTGTCTCTGTGCAGTCATTGTCAAAGTGTTTGCCGCACTCCAACACTGTAGTGCACTGACAGCGCTGTTACATTAACCTTCAAATGTAATGTGGCCATGGCCCTTTCAATGATCCCAGCTGAAAACAGATCACGGATGATGTCATCAGATCTCCACCATTTGGCATGTTGGCCTTCATAGCGAGGGGATTTGAGTACAGGGGCAGGGAGGTGTTGCTATAGTTGTACAGGGCCTTGGTGAGGCCACACCTGGAGTATTGTGTACAGTTTTGGTCTCCTAACCTGAGGAAGGACATTCTTGCTATTGAGGGAGTGCAGCGAAGGTTCACCAGACTGATTCCCGGGATGGTGGGACTGACCTATCAAGAAAGACTGGATCAACTGGGCTTGTATTCACTGGAGTTCAGAAGAATGAGAGGGGACCTCATAGAAACATTTAAAATTCTGACGGGGTTAGACAGGTTAGATGCAGGAAGAATGTTCCCAATGTTGGGGAAGTCCAGAACCAGAGGTCACAGTCTAAGGATAAGGGGTAAGCCAGTTAGGACCGAGATGCGGAGGAACTTCTTCACCCAGAGAGTGGTGAACCTGTGGAATTCTCTACCACAGAAAGTTGTTGAGGCCAATTCACTAAATATATTCAAAAGGGAGTTAGATGAAGTCCTTACTACTCGGGGGATCAAGGGGTATGGTGAGAAAGCAGGAAGGGGGTACTGAAGTTTCATGTTCAGCCATGAACTCATTGAATGGCGGTGCAGGCTAGAAGGGCTGAATGGCCTGCTCCTGCACCTATTTTCTATGTTTCTATGTTTCTATTTAATTGGGCCTGGTAATGCACAGGGTGGGCTTAAAAGAAAGACTTACGTTTCTATAACGCCTTTCATGACCCCTGGACATCTCAAAGCACTTTACAACCAATGAAGTACTTTTGGAAGTGTGGTCACTGTTGTAATGTGGGAAACGCAGCAGCCAAATTGCGCACAGCAAACTCCCACAAACAGCAATATGATAATGATCAGATAATCTGTTTTTGTTATGTTGATTGAGGGATAAATATTGGCCTGGACACCGGGGATAACTCCCCTGCTCTTCTTCAAAATAGTTCCATGCGATTATTTATGTTCACCTGAGAGAGCAGACGGGGCCTCGGTTTAATGTTTGATCCAAAAGACAGCCCCTCCAACAGTGCAGCACTCCCTCAGCACTGCACTGGGAGTGTCAGCTGAGATTTATGTGCTGAAGTTTCCTGGAGTGGGATTTGAACCCACAACTTCCTGACTCAGACAAGTGTGCTACCCACTGAGCCACAGCTGACAGTACTAGGCCTCACTGATGTAAAGTCTTTGTGTGGAGCGGGATGGAGCCAGCAACGGGGTCGCGACCCGCCATGATCACTGTCCACACCGGACCCGGCCAGGTAGGTCCGTCCGTTGAATAATTCACATGGCTGGCTAAAGACAAACATGAACTGACGATTTGTTCTCAAATATGCTTTGAACAGGATTGTTATTCTTTCTGCAATATTTTCCGACAGACCTCGAGAAATTGCACAGCTGACTAATCTTTTATATTTTGTGTTTTCAATGGAAAGATGACAAGACCAATTTTCAAACTGTTGTGCTGATCGGCCACTTATGCAATCATTTCTTCATTCTGTCCAACTGAGTAATGTTGCTAATGCTGAGAGCTGAGATAACAATCTGGCTTGTCCCTTTTTGTCTTCTTTGTGAAAAGTGAGGATTCAGCTGAGGACACAAAGTTTCATCCCCGAGCTGCTTTGGTTTCCTAACTTAGTTGTGACATATAAATGCCCTTGTTGAGAATGTGCTCCAGAACCTAACTAAAACCAGAATTAAGCATGCATTAAGGTAAAGTTATTAAATTGAAGGAAAACTGCTGCAATGTTGTATCGAAGGTGCTATTATATAAAAGACACACTGTTATTTGAAATATCAAAATATTAAACTCCAGCCTAGTTGAAGGGTTATTAACATCAGCAGAAACAAACGCCAACTAACAGAATGAACATGATTTAGTAGGATTTGACTAAGAGTAGCAACAACAGCGGAATCCAAACCCTGCATTCACTTGTGAACTCGCTGGTGCCTCAGCAGGGTGGATGACTGAGTGAATCCCTTCCCACACACACTGAGCAGGTGAATGGCCTCTCCCCAGTGTGAACTCGCTGGTGTGTCAGCAGGGTGGGTGACTGAGTGAATCCCTTCCCACACACTGAGCAGGTGAATGGCCTCGCCCCAGTGTGAACTCGCTGGTGTGTTAGCAGGACGGATGACCGAGTGAATCCCTTCCCACACACTGAGCAGGTGAATGGCCTCTCCCCAGTGTGAACTCGCTGGTGTGTCAGCAGGACGGATGACCGAGTGAATCCCTTCCCACACACTGAGCAGGTGAATGGCCTCTCCCCAATGTGAACTCGCTGGTGTGTCAGCAGGACGGATGACCGAGTGAATCCTTTCCCACACACGGGGCAGGTGAACGGTCTCTCCCTGGTGTGACTGCGTCGATGAGTTTCCAACTCAGATGGGTAATTGAATCAATTGTGTCGATAAAGTGCGTCAATATTTGATGTCTCCAAGATAAGAGGAGACTAATTGATGTCCTGTTTCTGACTGCTCCATTTTTGATCGGGGCGGAGGAGCAGTGAGAGATCGAGGCGCAGGAGCATTGTGATCGGGGCCCAGGAGAGGCGAGGGTTTGGGACCCAGGAGAGGCGAGGGTTCGGGACCCAGGAGAGGCGAGGGTTTGGGACCCAGGAGAGGCGAGGGTTCGGGACCCAGGAGAGGCGAGGGTTCAGGACCCAAGAGAGGCGAGGATTCGGGACCCAGGCGAGGCGAGGGTTTGGGACCCAGGAGAGGCGAGGGTTCGGGACCCAGGAGAGGCAAGGGCCCAGGGGCAGCACGGGCCAGCCCATATGGCGATCTGTGGATAGTAGCAGCATGCGTGCGCACTAGGTCCGTGCAGCAAAGCTTGTTCTCCAGTCGTCTTGGTTAACCCTTGCCACTGGATCAAGACTTAGCTCTGTCAAGCCCGTGTAGTGGCTGGTGTGCAACAGCAACCCCACGTTAAAAGATGCACAGGCATCTTCCACCCTTCAGTATATAGTTCGGGACCTAGAATGTCAGGTCCCTCATTGAAACTACTGTGAACTCGTCCCTGTTTGGTCTGGAAGCAGGTCATCCTCGATACGAGGGACTGCCTAATACTATACTATATAAAAGAACTTTATAAAAGATGTGGACTGGATTTGCAACTCGTTTAGTACTGTGCAGCTCAGTGGGGTTGACACAGTTCTTCACCTCTGAAACTTGGGCTCAAATTTGGGCCAGAATGATGGGGTGTAAATTTCTCTCTGCCGCTAGTAAGCCCCTGCCCCGCTTTCTTTTCCTCCCCTGCAATCACTGGACCACACTTCATCTCATCTCATTCTCCCCATACTCAGGCTCCCCACACTTTCTCCTCTCACCATTATTCAAGCCCTCACTTCTCCCTGCCTCACAGCAGACACGCTGCAGACAAGCAACCCTACCATGGCAAGCACGTTCTCTAAACACCTCACAGGGACGTCACTGACAATCTCTTCTTTCTTACAGGATACGGTCACCCACATTCCGAGACAGGAGGACCACCACTGGAGGAGGCAGAACCCACTTCTACACACGATCCTCTGCAGAGGAAAAATGTGCTAGCCATCACAGGAGGTAGAGGAGTCAAGGGGGTCGAAATTCGGTTACTGACGGAGAGGTGCGGCTAACAAGCGGCTACGTCCTTACCGTCGGCAGCGACAGGGCTCCTGGTCTGTCGGTAAATGTAGTCGGGCGGTGGGGGCAGCGGCGAGACTTACCGCTGCGCGCTCGGCCGCCACCCACGTGGTGACATCATCGAGCGTGCAACGCCCCCTTGCCACCGCCGCCGCGATATTGGCCTTATCGTCAGGCGTCCGTACAGCCTGGGAAAGATGATGGGACTTCGGGGGTCACGGGATGGGAGCGTCCAGGGAGCAAGGTCAGTGGCTATGTTTATATTTTTTAGCATTTTGGTATTAATGGGAGAAGTGTGCATGTCGGGGAGGGAAATTGTCGGGAACTTTTTTATTCCTTTTTTTTAAAACTCACCGAAATGCGGTCGGCCTCGTGAGCTCCTGCCCGAGGGTGCTCGAGGCTGAGTGTGCAACGCCACTTTTAGCGCTGCTCCCTCATCTTTGGGCGGCAAAACTGAATTTTGCACAGTTTGAGGCAGCACCTACCGCCCGGCGTTAAAATCAGTACTCGGCCCGTGTCACCGCCTCAAACACGTTGGGACCGGATTTCAACCCCAGGGTAACTGGTAACGCTGGAAGCAACATTTCACACCTTTTCCTTTTATTCCCTTCTTACTTGTATTTCACCCGACAAACTGCATGACGATTGCAGATGCTTTCAATAGTCACTACTTTCTTTGTTCTCCCTTCACACCGTAAGCTAGCCCTCGTCCCTCTCGTTCATTTCACATGCGGGTAATGTGGAAGCCCCTGTGGGACTTCAGGACGACACTTTGAACCTTCTCTATGTGACGGCTGATAGCTGGTAATTATCGGCAGATAATGTTGATTTCTTTACTTCTAAAATAAGTGTCAGCTGTGGCTCAGTGGGCAGCGCACTCATAGAAACATAGAAACATAGAAAATAGGTGCAGGAGTAGGCCATTCGGCCCTTTGAGCCTGCACCACCATTCAATAAGATCATGGCTGATCATTCCCTCAGTTCCCCTTTCCTGCTTTCTCCTTGATCCATACCCCTTGATCCCCTTAGCCGGTAGGGCCATATCTAACTCCCTCTTGAATATATTCACTCGCCTCTGAGTCAGATGGTTGTGAGCACAAAATAATCTAGGCTGACACTCCCAGTGCAGTGCTGAGGGAGTGCTGCACTGTCGGAATTGCTGTCTTTTGGATGAGACGTTAAACTGAGGCCCCGTCTGCTCTCTCAGGTGGATGTAAAAGATCCCATGGCACTATTTTGAAGAAGAGCTGGGGAGTTATCCCCAGTGTCCTGGAGCCAATATTTATCCCTCAATCAACATAACAAAAACAGATTATCTGGGCATTCTCACACTGCTTTTTATGGGAGCTTGCTGTGCACAAATTGGCTGCCATGTTTCCCACATTACAACAGTGACGACACTTCAAAAAGTACTTCATTGGCTGTAAAATGCTTTGATACATCCGATGGTCATCAAAGGCGCTATATAAATACAAATCTTTCTTTCTTTACAGCTGAAGTCATGAACAAACTGGAGCTAATACTCATTTATTAAGCTACAACTTGTTAAAAGAACTGTAAATCATGGAGGGTGGTTAGATGATAGGAAACGGCCTTTAAAGCATCATTTGACACCTCTCCAAAGCAAGCAAGGAGTGGTAGATGACGATGTAGTGCATTGCGAGACCGGGAAGATCATTAGGGACATAAAGCAGGATCAATTCAATCACACAAGCATTGTTCTAAATCATTTTCATTTCACAAAATCTATCAACAAGCTGGGCTTGTGTTAATAACTGACAGATACTGGTGCACCTTCCAGCAAACCCATGAAGATATTCTTGGGATCGAGAGTGAGCACCATAAGGAGTTGCTTTTTGAACCAATGTGCTATAATAAAGATCTGTCTGCACTGAGATTTGAAAAGCGGCTGATTGTACTGCACAGATTGAAGGCCTTGATTAACCCGTTCCCTGGGAGCAAGTGAAGTCTATACTGTGTCGCTAATGGTGATTCAGCAAGGGTGGGCAGTATTTATACCACAGTCCGAAAACCAAACCCTCCTCCTGTCTGAGGCTGAACCAGACTGTTCGCAACCTTGGTGTCATATTTGACCCTGAAATGAGCTTTCGACCAAATATCCGCAGTATAACTAAGACCGCCTATGTCCACCTCCGTAACATTGCCCGTCTCTGCCCTTGCTTCAGCTCATCCTCTGCTGAAGCCCTCAGCCATGACTTTGTTGCCTCTAGGCTTGATTATTCCAATGCACTCCTGGCCGGTCTCCCACATTCTACCCTACGCAAACTAGAGATGATCCAAATCTCGGCTGCCCATGTCCTAACTCGCACCAAGTCCCGCTCACCCATCACCTTCCTGTGCTCGCTGACCTACATTGGCTCCTGGTTAAGCAACACCTGATTTCAAAATTCTCATCCTTGTTTACAAATCCCTCCATGGCCTCGCCCCTCCCTATCTCTGTAATCTCCTCCAGCCCCACAACTCCCCGAGATATCTGCGCTCCTCTAATTCTGCCCCCTTGTGCATCCCTGATTATAATCGCTCAACCATTGGTGGCCGTGCCTTCAGCTGCTTGGAACTCCCTCCCTAAACCTCTCCACCTCTCTACCTCTCTACCTCTCTTTCCTCCTTCAAGACGCTCCTTACCTCACCTGCGCTAATTTCTACTCTGCGGCTCGGTGTCAATTTCTTATCGCATAACACTCCTGTGAAGCGTCTTGGGATGTTTCACTATGTTAAAGGCACTATATAAATACAAGTTGTTGTTGTTGTTGTTCTAGATGGTGGATCATTTTGAGTGATTAGGTGGTGAGCATTCATTGCTGAGTAACCATCTCTACCCTGCTCTTGATTTGGCTGGTCCAATTCAATGTTTGATGAATGGTGACCTCCCAAGGTGTTGATAGTGTGACTCTCAGTAATGGTGATGCTGTTGAATGTCAAGGGGAGATGCCTGGAGTTTAATTTGTTCAACGTGGTTATTACCCCCACTAATGTGGGGTGTGTTCTACAGACCACGTGTCAAGCCCAAGCCAGGTTGTTATCCAGGTCCCGCTTGAGGCTGGCGTGGGCTGCTTCGTTATTGGAGGAGTTGTGAAGAGAGCTGAATACTATAGAAACAGCCTTACACTTGGCAGTATGATAGAGGAAAGGTCATTGAATGAGCAGCTGGAGATGGTTGGGCTGCAGACGATTACCTGAGGAAGGCCTGCAGTGATATCCTGAGCAGCCTCGGACAATCACAACCAACTTACTTTGAGTCAGGTATGAATCTAACCACTGGAGGATCGCCCTTTGACCCCCATTGACTTCAGATTTTCCAGGGCAATATTCTCGTTAAAGGCTGCCTTGATGCCAAGAGCAGCTGCTCTCAGCTCTCACCTGGCATTCAAGTCTTGCAGCCATGACTGGATCAAGGCTATGGTTACGTGTGGAACTGAGTGGTTCGAGCAGAACCCAAACTGAGTGCTGGTGAGCAGGCTATTGGTGAGTAGGTGCCACTTGATAGCAGAATTTGTTAAATCACTCCATCAATTTAGGAATGATTGGCGGAGGCTGATAGGGCGGCCATTAGCCAGGTTAGATTTATATTGCTTTATTTTGAATAGAACATACATTGGTAATCAACCAGATTGTTGGATAGATGTCAGTATGATAGCTGTACTGGAATAACTTGATGAGGGGAGTGAGGAGTTCAGGTGCACAGGTCTTCAGCACTATTATAAGGATTTTGTCAGGGCCCATAGCCTTTATCGAGTGCAGTCTGCCACTTCTAACTGTCCTGCGGAGAGAATCAAATTGAATGGACACTGGTATATATTAGAGTTGGGGCCTCAGGAAAAGGCTGGCTCGGATCATCCACTTGGCAGTTTTGGCTGACAACACCTGCAGACATGGTTGTGAATGGAATTGTTTAAGGACCCTCCTCCTCCTGTTAGTTACCTGCTTGCTCACCACCATTCTCGACTGGATGTGATAGGGTTACAGGTCCCTCATGATAGAGACAACAACTACAATTTGGAATATCAAGGGTATGCGTGACTCAAAAAGAATCATATTCACCAGCATCAGAAGTGCAGCCCCCAATCAAGTCAGTTATTCCTAACGCTGTTCTCCAATAGCATTACAACAACAACTTGTATTTATATAGCGCCTTTAACATAGGCGCTATATAAATACAAGGCGCTTCACAGGAGTGTTATGCGATAAGAATTTGACACCGGGCCATATAAGTAGAAATTAACACAGGTGACCCAAAGCTTGGTCAAAGAAATAGGTTTTAAGGAGCGTTTTGGAGGAGGTAGAGAGAGGTAGAGAGGTGGAGAGGTTTAGGGAGGGAGTTCCAGAATTTGGGGCTTAGGCAACAGAAGGCACGACCACCAATGGTTGAGCGATTATAATCAGGGATGCTCGAGGGCAGAATTAGAGGAGCTCAGACATCTCGGGGGCGTGGGGGGGGTGGGAGGGGGTTGTGGGGCTGGAGGAAATTACAGAGATAGGGAGGGGCGAGGCCATGGAGGGATTTGAAAATAATGATGAGAATTTTGAAATCGAGGTGTTGCTTAACTGGGAGCCAATGTGGGTCGGCGAGCACAGGGGTGATGGGTCAGCGGGACTTGGTGCAAGTTAGGACATGGGCAGCAGAGTTTTGGATCACCTGTAGTTTACGTAAGGTAGAATGTGGGAGGCCAGTCAGGAGTGCGTTGGAATAGTCAAGTCTAGAGGTAACAAAGGCATGGATCCAATACTTGCATTGTTTAAGTAACCAGACTAAAACACAAACAGAATTGGCACAGAAACATTGCTTTAAGATAACAAATACAGCTGTGTTAAAATATTTTACCATATCTAGATTGGAGGAGGATTCATTTCAGTAGCTTGGTTGCACAAATCATCCTGAATACAAACTTCATCAATTTCGGAAGATGAAGAATTCCCAGACCTTGCTTAAGCAGCATATTCTGACATTTATTTATTACAGTAGAACCAGATGTGCCTAGCGATGCTCTACAAAGCCATATCACAATCAGGGAATCCTGATTACATTTTAAAGCTCAAGGTTTATACAGACATTGCATGTTGAAATACGTTACAGGCCACTGTGGTTTTATTTTTAATATCAACGAACTTCGTTTAGTTGCTCAATAACAATTTTTATTTACCACCTACCCGATGAGTATTCGAGGCTGGATTTTGGACTTTTCTGTTTACGGGGCGAAACCGGGGGCGGGGCGGGAAAGTTACCGGCCAGGAATAGTTTGCGCTCTGGTGAGGAACTTTCA
Source organism: Pristiophorus japonicus (assembly GCF_044704955.1). Lineage (NCBI taxonomy): Eukaryota > Metazoa > Chordata > Chondrichthyes > Pristiophoridae > Pristiophorus > Pristiophorus japonicus. Next base: position 6,188,113 of record NC_091986.1, read on the forward strand.
CCATCCGGGCCCTGCGTCAGGGGGCGCAGCCCGAAAGGAGGCATGTACACTTTTCGAGACGCAAAAATGGGAAACTCGTGAACTAAAGTGCTGGGCCATGTGCGCTCCGAGAGAGGCCGGGGGTGGGGAGCGAGGTGGGGGGGAACCTTAAAATAACCACAAAAACATTCCCAAAACATTACCCACGCCACCACAACACAAATCCCTCAAAACAATTAAAGAACAATCACTCGCACTGACCTTCGGAGTATTTACCTCCCTCTCTGCCGCCGGCTATGCCGGACCGCTCTGATTTCCCGGGCGGTCAGTGCGGGCACACTTCCGGGCGGTCGGATTGGACAAAAGGCCAAACTCCTGCCGGTGTCGCAGCCCAGAGGCGTTGCACGCCCAGCGCAGATCTTCCCGGCGGTGCTGCTCTGTGCCACCGCAAAACCCGACCGGGTATCGCCGCGCGGCGCTGGAGGCTGACCGCCGCCTTTCACACTGCTCCGGGGCGAAACCCCGAGCACAAAGGACTGGGAAATCCAGCCCTTGTATTTTGTTACATCATGTGAGAGGAATGGATTTTACACGAAAAATATGTGTGATATCATACAACAAGAAAGGAGCATTTACCAAAAAATTATGGCTATTGTTCTATAATATTATAGAATCATAATAGTTTACAGCACGGAAGGAGGCCATTTCAGCCCATCATGTTCGTGCCGGCCAACAAAGAGCTATCCAGTCTAATCCCACTTTCCAACTCTTGGTGTGTAGTCCTGTAGGTTACGGCACTTCAAGTGCATATCCAAGTATTTTTAGATGCAGTGAGTTCAAGACCCCCACCACCCTCTGTGATACGTCCTTACTATACAGTATAAATGCACACGAGGCCCATGCTTGAGAGAAGGTCAGTCTGTGACCTGTCCTTTATTCCTTAGCACTCAAGTGATGAAGGTGGGTGGAGCTTCCCCTTTTATACCTGAAGGTCCAGGTTAGGAGTGTCTCCCACCTAGTGGTCAGTGTTCTCACGGTGTACAACATAGGTCAGTTTATACATGGGTTACAATGCTGGTTGAATACATGACATCACCTCCCCCCCCAAAGTCTTAGTGGGATCACAGGTTGAGTCTCTCTGCTGGTTTACGCTCCCTTGTAGAGCGCCTGAGTTGGGGCTCCGGTTGTTGGGCGCTGGCCTGAGTGTCTGCTGTTTGCAGTGCCTCAGGCCTGTCCGGACTGCCCACAGTGACTGGGCTCTCCTCCCTTTGGTTCCGGTGTTCGGTCACCTATGGTGGAGTGAACTCTATATCGTGTTCTTCCTCTGCTTCTTCTACGGGGTTGCTGAACCTCCTTTTTGTTTGATCCACATGTTTGCGGCAGATTTGTTCATTGGTAAGTTTAACTACCAGAATCCTATTCCCTCTTGGGCAACCACAGTGCCTGCGAGCCATTTGGGCTCTGCAGCATAGTTGAGGACAAAAACAGGATCATTTACATCAATACATCGCGCCCTCGCATTCCTGTCATGGTAGTCATATCGTGACTGGCGCCTGCTCGCGACAATTTCTTTATTGGTGGGGTGTATAAGGGATAACCGGGTTTTGAGCGTCCTTTTCATTAGTAGCTCTGCGGGTGGAACCCCTGTGAGCGAGTGTGGTCGGGATCTATAGGCCATCAGGAGGCATGATAAGCGGGTTTGTAGGGAACCTCCTTGGATTCTGAGCATCCCCTGTTTGATTATCTGTACTGCTCGTTCTGCCTGGCCGTTTGAGGCCGGCTTGAACGGTGCCATTCTAACATGGTTAATTCCATTGCCTGCCATGAAGTCCTGGAATTCAGTGCTTGTGAAGCACGGGCCATTGTCGCTGACCAAGATGTCCGGTAGACCGTGGGCGGCGAACATTGCCCGTAGACTTTCTACCGTGGCAGAGGATGTGCTTGAATTTAAAATGTCACACTCGATCCATTTGGAGTAGGCATCTACTACAACCAAAAACATTTTCCCCATGAAAGGACCTGCGTAGTCCACATGGATACGTGACCAAGGCTTTCAGGCCATGGCCAGGGGCTAAGGGGGGCTTCCCTGGGCGCATTGCCCAGCTGGGCACACGTGTTGCACCTGCGAAAACAAAGTTCCAGATCTGCGTCTATCCCTGGCCACCAAACTTGTGACCTGGCAATTGCCTTCATCGTGACAATGCCCAGGTGCCCATTGTGGAGTTCTCTGATGAACACCTCTCTGCCCATCTGGGGCATGACTACGCGGTTTCCCCACAGTAGGCAATCGGCCTGAATCGAGAGTTCATCCTTGCACCTGTGAAATGGTTTAAATTTCTCAGGGCATGCCCTGTACGTGGCTGCCCAGTCCCCATTCAGGACACATTTCTTGACTAGAGACAATAGCGGGTCTCTATTTGTCCAGACTTTAATCTGATGGGCTGTCACGGGTGAGCCTTCGCTTCCGAAAGCTTCAACAGCCATGACCATCTCAGCAGCATGCTCGGTAGCCCCCTCAGTGGTGGCTAGTGGGAGCCTGCTGAGTGCATCGGCGCAGTTTTCGGTGCCCGGTCTGTGCCGAATTGTATAGTCATAGGCGGCTAACGTGAGTGCCCACCTCTGTATGCGGGCCGATGCGTTTGCATTTATGGCCTTGTTGTCAGCCAAAAGGGACGTTAGGGGTTTGTGATCTGTCTCCAGCTCAAATTTCCTGCCAAACAGGTACTGGTGCATTTTCTTTACTGCAAATACACATGCGAGCGCCTCCTTTTCTACCATCCTGTAGCCCCTTTCTGCCTGGGACAGACTTCTGGAGGCATAAGCTACGGGCTGTAACTGACCCTTGGCATTGACATGCTGCAACACACACCCAACACCATAGGACGACGCATCGCACGTTAACACAAGTTTCTTACCTGGGCCATATAGCGTTAACAGATTGTTGGAACATAACAAATTGCGTGCTCTATTAAAAGCCCTTTCCTGGCTGTCCCCCCAGACCCATTCGCAACCTTTGGATAGGAGCACGTGTAGCGGCTCTAGCAGCGTGCTCAATTTGGGAAGAAAGTTACCAGAATAGTTCAGGAGCCCCAGGAACGAACGCAGCTCCGTCGTGTTACGGGGTCTGGGTGCTCTCTGGATCGCTTCCGTCTTAGACGCAGTAGGGCTGATCCCGTCTGCTGCTACCCTCATCCCCAGGAATTCTACCTCTGGAGCTAGGAAGATGCACTTCGCCTTTTTCAGTCGCAGACCTACCCGGTCCAGTCTGCGTAGCACCTCCTCCAGGTTGTGGAGGTGTTCTTCAGTATTGTAACCTGTAATGAGGATGTCGTCCTGAAAAACCACTGTCCCTGGAATCGACTTGAGGAGGCTTTCCATATTTCGTTGGAAGATCGCGGCGGCCGAGCGAATCCCGAACGGACATCTGTTGTACTCAAACAACCCCTTGTGTGTCGTGATGGTGGTCAGCTTCTTCGACTCACTCGCCAGCTCCTGGGTCATGTAAGTTGAGGTCAGGTCCAATTTTGAAAAAAGTTTGCCACCGGATAGCGTCGCAAAGAGGTTCTCCGCTCTCGGTAGCGGGTACTGGTCTTGGAGTGACACCCGATTGATGGTGGCCTTGTAATCGCCACATATCCTGACTGACCCATCCGCCTTGAGCACCGGCACAATCGGGCTCGCCCAGTCACTGAATTCGACTGGCGAGATGATGCCTTCCCTCAGCAGGCGGTCCAATTCACCTTCTATCTTTTCCCGCATCACGTACGGCACCACTCTGGCCTTGTGGTGTACTGGCCTGGTGTCCGGGTTTATGTGAATCACTACCTTGGCCCCCATGAAAGTGCCAATGCCGGGTTGAAATAATGAGTCAAATTTGTCCAGGACCTGTGAGCATGATACTCGCTCCACAGAGGAAATTGCATTGACATCGCTCCATTTCCAGTTCATGACAGCAAGCCAACTCCTCCCCAGTAGTGCGGGACCGTCATAACTTTACAGCAGATATCAAAACACCCAATAATCAGACAGCAAGTAATTATTATTACAACCAGAATAATTACTCCATGCATAAGATAGGACCCCCAGGATTCCCCTAACAGCCAGTCAAACCAGCCAGATCCTCCTGCTGTCGTGGATAACTTTTTTACCTCCCTTCTTATGTGATCAGCATGGTTGGTTATGTTTTCTGAATTATCGGGAATGTAAGTGCAACATTCAGCTCCAATTAATGCATATGTGTCCCCACTTTGTGCTAGTATATAATCTAGGGCCATTCGGTTCTGGAGTACCATTCTGCGTATGGCTGCCATTTCAGCCGTTATGCTCTCCATTGCTTCAGCAGTGTCGTTAACTATCTGTTCCAGTACCCTCTCTAGGTTACGTAATTCATCCATGGTGCGTCCTATCCCGAATGGGAGCATCATGACCCCAAATAGCCTCTCTACCGGGGTAAGATCTCGCCTTAGTCGACCTGGTGTCTGTACTTCTGCTAAAGTACGTACCCGTCTGACAAAAGGGGACCACATATCCCAAATAACAGGACCCCCTCCAGTCCTGAGGCAACCAGGGGTAGGCCTTGTGCCCGCACACAAAATAAGTGCCATTGTGTGCTGTTAGATTCGATCCCAATCTACCTCTCAGCCCCCGTCGCCACCTAATCTTAGGGTCCAAGTCCTGGCTACTTGTCTGATTCTTCAAACCCTCTATTTCAAAGAAGCCCTGGTTTGTTGTTTTGCTGGCTATTATGTTCCACCTGGTGAGGTTAAAGTATCCTGCTACAAAACCTGTTTCCTCACCAGTCAGGTTTCTAGTGAAACAAATGTCAGCGGTGGGCCTTCCAACTCCTGAGGTGTTGGTCAAAACCAGGAACGGGGGTCGTACCGACCTATTGTATTCCGGCTGGTACCATCCGTCAATGCATCCAAAAGGTAACCCCCCGATCTTCACGTTTCTTTATCCCCACTCTGGTTCCAAGTATCATTTACTTCCCCTGTACCGTTTTGTCGCGTTACCCACTCCGCTACTTCCGAAATGTTAAGGGAGATTGACCTCAAAGGGATGCCTCCTTTGCTATGTATGGGGATGTGCGAACATACCCAGCAACTGGAAAAGTTCTCATTTTGCGCATAACCATAAGACATGTACAAAAAGGTATTTACATGTAACTCTCATTTTGGTCTAGCTAGCAGGCCGGACCTAACACGAACTATGATAATCGCACCGATCGCAATATATAGTTTCATCATCTTATTACTCGATAATTAACAAATAGTCAAAGGCAAAATGGCCGTATGGCTTGCTTGAAGAATCTCTCGCTGTCAATCTGTAAATAGACAAACAACAACAACTAATACGTGTGCTAAACGGCTGGTTCAAAAACCATAAGCTGGGTCCAATGCTTCCATTGCCTGTTCCCTTTAACATCGATGCAGGCACAAGTATCCCTGCTGATTATAACCTCATACGGTCCTATCCATTTTTTGGGGCAAACCCCGGTTTTCCCGGGACGACCCTTACCATAACGCGACTTCCCGCCAACGGGACTTCAGGGAGCTTTGTAAGCTCTGCTTCCGCGTCTCTTTCTTCCTGATTGTCCCTAACTAATTTACGCATCCCTTTTAATTGAGTACTTAGTTCCAAAACATACCGTTTTATTTTGTCTTTTAATGGGCCTACATCGGCCCCCCCTGTTGTGATGTTCTCTGGTAATTGCATCGCCCTTCCTGTCATTAGTTCATAAGGAGTTAATCCGGTTGTCCGGTTTGTCGTGGCTCTTAACTTCATCAATATAATGGGTAATACTGTCCACGTTTTTCCTGACGTTTGCATGGCCTTTGCCAGGGCGTTCTTAAGGGTATGGTTCATGCTCTCTACCATCCCAGAACTCTGCGGGTGGTAGGGGATGTGAAATTTTTGTTTTATGCCCATCAGCTGGCATATTGTTTTTACAATTTTTCCGGTGAAGTGGGTGCCTTGGTCAGAATCTATCTGACGAGGCACTCCCCATCGGGGAATCACCTGCTCGGTCAATATCCTTGCCACTGTTGAGGCACTCCCCATCGGGGAATCACCTGCTCGGTCAATATCCTTGCCACTGTTGAGGCACTCCCCATCGGGGAATCACCTGCTCGGTCAATATCCTTGCCACTGTTGAGGCACTCCCCATCGGGGAATCACCTGCTCGGTCAATATCCTTGCCACTGTTGAGGCACTCCCCATCGGGGAATCACCTGCTCCGTCAATATCCTTGCCACTGTTGAGGCACTCCCCATCGGGGAATCACCTGCTCGGTCAATATCCTTGCCACTGTTGAGGCACTCCCCATCGGGGAATCACCTGCTCGGTCAATATCCTTGCCACTGTTGAGGCACTCCCCATCGGGGAATCACCTGCTCGGTCAATATCCTTGCCACTGTTGAGGCAGTGCAATCACGTGTGGTGAAAGCTTCCACCCACTGGGTAAATTGATCTATAATCACTAGGCAATATCTTTTTCCATGGGATAGGGGCAAAGGACCTGTGAAATCAATTTGTAAATGTTCCCATGGCCCCCGTAGACGGGGCTAGTGTCCCATTTTAACTTTAATGGGCCTGCCTGGATTATATTGTGCACACGTAACGCATCGATGGCAATATCTCTCCCCATCCCCTTCCACCACCAATCTCTCCCAAGGCTCCCGGTCATGGCCTCTCATCCTGAATGAGACAGGCCATGATGCAGCTCCAATAAGGTATTCTGTCTGCATTCAGGCGCCATTACTTTGTCGTTTTGTCTCCAAACATTATCCTTCCCTTGCGTTGCGCCCTGCTTTGTTCACATACCTATCTCTTCCTCAGAAGTGTCCTGGTGTAGTTTCTCAATACTTATCTGTTCGTCTCAGGCCCCAGCGGCACCGACTTAATTTTAATAATTTAAAATCATTATCAATGGAGAGTGTTTTTTACCTCTTCAAATTCTTTTTCCCAATTGAACCAATATCTTTTTCACAGCTGATATCAACTGGTATTTAGTAAGTTATGTCTTTATCCATCGCAAACACCCTTTCTCCCCCAAGCTGTCATATAATCGTGTACTACCCCGAATGCATATCTACTGTCCGTATAGATATTAACAATCTTATTTTCCGATAATTCCAGTGCCCGGGTGAGGGCTACCAGTTCTGCCACTTGAGCTGACGACCCCCCATTAATTCGCCCTGATTCGACTGTCTCTAGATCCTGGTTAACTACGGCCCATCCGGTACGAGGTAGTCCCGTTACGTATTTTCCTGAGCCGTCCACAAACAAGGTTTGTTCTGCGGTTTGAAGGGGGGCGTCTTTTATTCTATCCTCTTCCATATCCTCACATACCTCTTCGCAAAAGTGGGGTTCCCCTTCACCCATCATACCTTCTGCGGGGTTGTTTCCTACATCCCTAATTATGGTTACCGCTTTGTTGGGTGTTAAGAGGACCGCTTCCCACTTTGCCCGTCTATTATTAGATACGGTTCACAGTTTTCCATTGTTTAACATTTCTACCAATGTGTGTTTAGTGTGGAGAATGATGTTTCCAGTCATCACCACAGGCTCACTTAATTTTTACCGCCCAAGCTGCGCAATCTAGTGCGGCTATACATCTGGATAACCCAATCACCACCGAGCTTTCGGTGGTAGAGTAAGAGGCTATAGGTCTCCTTTTATCCCCGTGATCTTGGGTGACCATGGCCATATAGAACCCACCTTCATTGTTACAGTGGATGTGGAAAGCTTCAACAGTCATGACCATCTCAGCAGCATGCTCGGTTGCCCCCTCAGTGGTGGCTAGTGGGAGCCTGCTGAGTGCATCGGCGCAGTTTTCGGTGCCCGGTCTGTGCCGAATTGTGTAGTCATAGGCGGCTAACGTAAGTGCCCACCACTGTATGCAGGCCGACGCATTTGCATTTATGGCCTTATTGTCGGCTAAAAGGGACGTAAGGAGTTTGTGATCTGTCCCCAGCTCAAATTTCCTGTCAAACAGGTACTGGTGCATTTTTTTTACTGCATATACACATGTAAGCGCTTCCTTTTCTACAATCCCGTAGCCCCTTTCTGCCTGGGACAGACTTCTGGAGGCATAAGCTACCGGCTGTAACTGACCCTTGGCATTGACATGCTGCAACACACACCCGACCCCATAGGATGATGCATCACACGTTAAAACAAGTTTCTTACATGGGTCATATAGCGTTAACAGATTGTTGGAACATACCAAATTGCGTGCTCTGTAAAAAGCCCTTTCCTGGCTGTCCCCCCAGACCCATTCGCGACCTTTGCGTAGGAGCACATGTAGCGGCTCTAACAGCCTGCTCAATTTGGGAAGAAAGTTACCAAAATAGTTCAGGAGCCCCAGGAACGAACGCAGCTCCGTCGTGTTACGGGGTCTGGGTGCTCTCTGGATCGCTTCTGTTTTGGATGCAGTAGGTCTGATCCCGTCTGCTGCTACCCTCATCCCCAGGAATTCTACCTCTGGAGCTAGGAAGACGCACTTCGCCTTTTTCAGTCGCAGACCTACCCGGTCTAGTCTGCGTAGCACCTCCTCCAGGTTGTGGAGGTGTTCTTCAGTATCGTAACCTGTGATGAGGATGTCGTCTTGAAAAAACACCGTCCTTGAAATCGACTTGAGGACACTTTCCATGTTTCGTTGAAAGATCGCGGCGGCCGAGCGAATCCCGAACGGACATCAGGGGTTGTACTCAAACAACCCCTGATGGTGGTCAGCTTCTTTGACTCACTCACCAGCTCCTGGGTCATGTAAGCTGAGGTCAGGTCTAATTTTGAAAAAAGTTTGTCACCGGATAGCGTCGCGAAGAGGTCCTCTACTCTCGGTACTGGTCTTGGAGTGACACCCGATTGATGGTGGCCTTGTAATTACCAAATGTCCTGACCGACCCATCCGCCTTGAGCACCAGCACAATCGGGCTCGCCCAGTCACTGAATTCGACTGGCGAGATGATGCCTTCCCTCAGCAGGCGGTCCAATTCGCCTTCTATCTTTTCCCGCATCACGTACGGCACCGCTCTGGCCTTGTGGTGTACTGGTCTGGTGTATGGGTTTATATGAATCACTACCTTGGTTCCCATGAAAGTACCAATGCCGGATTGAAATAGTGAGTCAAATTTGTCCAGGACCTGTGAGCATGATATTCGCCCCACAGAAGAAATTGCCTTGACATCGCACCATTTCCAGTTCATGACAGCAAGCCAACTCCTCCCCAGCAGTGCGGGACCATCCCCCGGGACAATCCAGAGTGGCAACCTGTTCTCTGAATCTTTGTGGGTCACGACTACCGTGGCGCTGCCTAACACCAGAATAATCTCTTTTGTGTATGTCCGTAGCTGTGCGTCAATCGGCAATAATTTTGGCCTCCTGGCCTTGGACACCCACAACTTTTTGAACTGTTTGATACTCATCAGGGACTGGCTGGCCCCCGTGTCTAGCTCCATTAATACTGGGATGCCATTGAGGAGCACTTTCATCATTATCGGTGGCGTCCTGGTGTATGAACTGTATATGTGCTCCACATGAACTCGCTGAACTTCAGCTTCCAACAATTTCCCCCAGTGTCCATTTGGCCTCGTAGGGCTTACATCGGGCCCATCCTCCTCATACATCAACCTGGTTGCAGGCTTCCTGCACATATGCGCCAAGTGACCGCTGATGTTGCAATTTCTGCAGGTATATTGCTGATACCTGCAAGCTCTGGCTGTGTGTTTGCCTCCACACCTCCAACATGAGCCGTTGTTGGAAACAAAAGGTCCATTACCAGTCGATCGTCTCTGACTGTCTCTGTAAATGTCCTTAAACGCACTATTGACAGGTGTTGATGGCCCCATTACTGGCCACATTGTCTCTTGTGATTGTATGAATCGCCGTTCAGCTAGCCATTGTCTCTACTGAATTCCCCCTTTGAGTTCGACTACCTGCTCAGGCATGTCCGATTGCCCTTGTCTGCCTGGAGAACTGTGTGCCGCGTTAACAATGTTGACTCTCTGTCCATTTGCTGCATTTAAACCAAGATTTTTGTCAAACATCATTCTGGTCTCTTCCTCCCCTGAGATGAATATCTGGGCTATCAAAGCCGCCGTTTCCAGGGTCAAGTCTTTGGTCTCAATCAGTTTCCTGAAAACCCCAGCGTGCCCGATGCCCTCAATAAAAAAGTCTGCAGCATCTCTGCTCTGCATGCACCTGGGAACTTACATAGGCTCGCTAGTCGCCAGAGGTCTGCCACGAAGTCTGGAATGCTTTGCCCTTCTCGCCGCCGGTGCGTGTAAAACCGGTGTCTCGCCATGTGCATGCTGCTCGCCGGTTTAAAGTGTTCCCCGATCAACTTACTGAGCTCTTCAAAAGTCTTGTCCGCCGGCTTCTCTGACGCTAGAAGGTCCTTCATCAGGGAGTACGTCCTGGATCCACAAACCGTCAGGAGATGAGCCCTGCGTTTGTCGGCCGAATCCTGTCCCAGCCATTCCTTAGTGACAAAACTTTGCTGTAGTCTCTCAATAAAGACGCCCCAATCATCACCAACACAGTACCTCTCATCTGTGCTGCTAGTGGCCATGCTCGTGTGGTTAAAATCCCAGTTTCTCGTCGCCAATGATATGTCCTTACTATACAGTATAAATGCACACGAGGCTCATACTTGAGAGAAGGTCACTCTGTGACCAGTAACCTTTATTCCAGCACTGAAGTGATGAAGGTGGGTGGAGCTTCCCCTTTTATACCTGAAAGTCCAGGTTAGGAGTGTCTCCCACAAGTTCACCACCTAGTGGTCAATGTTCTCATGGTGTACAACTTAGGTCAGTTTATACATGGGTTACAATGACAGTTGAATACATGACATCCACAACAGCCTCGGGGATCGTGAACCGGGCCGCACTCTGCTCGTGGAGTGGAAAGTGAAGGTGATTTGCGTGCCGCCATTTTGTTTCAATGGTCGACTCACCAGTCGCGGCCTAGCATTGAAGATTTTGCGAGGTCCGTGCCATCATTTTACTGCCTCAACACCCCAGCTCTTCGATTGAGAAGTGGTGGCCAACGCCCTATTGCAGAGCTCGCAGCGTGCCTTCCCCTTTAATGGAGGGGGAGGGCCCTGTTCTCTCACCAGTGCTATGCGGCGATCCGCATAACACTGGAAAATTCCCATGCTTAGCGCCCCGGTCCCGTCCCCGAGAGGAAGTGGAGCGTCCAACATTGTGCTCCACTTCCTGTCGGGGACGGTAACCCCAATTTCACGGCTGGGGAGGGACTTCCACGCCGGGTGCAGGAAGTCCTGCTCCGTCTCGGTTACCACCCCTAAAATGGTGCGTTACCAACTTTCGGCCCCTCGGAGTCAACCACATAGTGTAGGACTGGAGTCACGTATGGGTCAGACTGGGCAGGGGGGCAGGACGTGAGTGACCCAATTAAGTTGATGCAACAATCCAGCAGCTTTCCTGGTTATTTATTTGTGGGCCCAACCTAGACATTACCTGATTTTCTTGCGTTCAGTTCCATGATTTGCCACACAGGGATTTGAATTGCTAGTGCACTACAACCACTAGACTGACATACCATTATTTTGTAGTACTTAATTTTGTTGGCGTGTTTTCAATGTATTTTGCTCAGTGCATTAATTAGTTTTGCTTTGCCAGCCTTTGTTTTGTGTTTTTTGTTTTCCTGTCAGTACTTTGCTTCATTGTTCTTGGTTGGTCTCAGCTTTAAAATCGCACTACACAAGGAGATAAGGATGGGCAGACCTTCAGGAATTCCAAATGTGCTGCACACGTCAGCTGACGAAGAGGAGTTTGGGAGCGAGCAACAATTACAAGCGCAATAACACCTCAGGCACTTTGGCCTCAACCATCACTGCCCCTAGCATTCATTGATCCCTCCACACACCGAGAGAGGTACAGAGATACAGAGAGATACAGAGAGAGATACAGAGAGAGATACGGAGATATAGCGAGGGATACAGAGAGATACATAGTAACATCGAAACATAGAAACATAGAAAATAAGTGCAGGAGTAGGCCATTCGGCCCTTTGAGCCTGCACCGCCATTCAATGAGTTCATGGCTGAACATGCATCTTCAACAGAGAGATAGAGAGAGATAGAGAGACACAGAGATACAGAGACACAGAGATACAGAGTCACAGAGATAGAGAGAGATACTGAGAGAGGGAGATACAGAGACAGAGACAGAGAGAGAGAGAGATACAGAGATATAGCAAGATATACAGAGAGAGACAGAGAGAGAGAGAGATACAGAGATATAGCGAGAGATAGCGAGAGATACAGAGACAGAGAGAGAGATATACAGAGAGATAGCGAGAGATACAGAGACAGAGACACACAGATACAGAGAGAGAAAGAGATACACAGATAGAAAATGAGAGGAAAATATAGAGAAATAGCGAGAGATAGAGATACAGAGACAGAGACAAAGATACAGAGAGAGAAAGATACAGAGACAGAGACACAGAGATACAGAAAGAGAGAGAGAGAAAGAGATGCAGAGACAGAGACACAGCGATTCAGAGAGAGAGAGAGATACAAAGACAGAGACAGAGATACAGAGAGAGAGAGAAAGAGATGCAGAGACAGAGACACAGCGATTCAGAGAGAGAGAGAGATACAAAGACAGAGACAGAGATACAGAGAGAGAGAGATACAAAGACAAAGACACAGAGATACAGAGGGAGGCAGAGGGAGAGATACAGAGACAGAGACACAGAGATTCAGAGAGAGAGAGAGATACAGAGACAGAGATACAGAGATTCAGAGAGAGAGAGAGATACAGAGACAGAGATACAAAGAGAGAGAGATACAAAGACAAAGACACAGAGATACAGAGGGAGACAGAGGGAGAGATACAGAGACAGAGACACAGAGATACAGAGAGAGAGAGATACAGAGAGAGAGAGATACAGAGACAGAGACACAGATACAGAGAGAGAGATACAGAGACAGAGACACAGAGATACAGAGAGAGAGAGATATACAGAGATAGAGAGAGAGAGAGAGAGATACAGAGAGAGATACAGAGACAGAGACCTAGAGATACAGAGAGGAAGCTAGAGAGATGATGATACAACGATGGGAGGAAAAGCAATGTGTGAGGAGGACACAAAAAATCTGCGAAAGGACATAGACAGGCTGAGTGAGTGGACAAAAATTTGGCAGATGGAGTATAATGTTGAAAAGAGTGAGGTCATGCACTTTGGCAGAAAAAAAATCAAATTATTATTTAAATGGAGAAAGATTGCAAAGTACGCAGTACAGCGGGACCTGGGGGGGTGCTTATGCATGAAACACAAAAGGTTTGCATGCAGGTACAGCAAGTGACCAGGAAGGCCAATGGAATCTTGGCCTTTATTGCAAAGAGGATGGAGTATAAAGGCAGGGAAGTCTTGCTACAGTTATACAGGGTATTGGTGAGGCCACACCTGGAATACTGCGTGCAGTTTTGGTTTCCATATTTACGAAAGGATATACTTGCTTTGGAGGCAGTTCAGAGAAGATTCACGAGGTTGATTCCGGGGATGAGGGGTTGACTTATGAGGAAAGGTTGAGTAGGTTGGGCCTCTACTCATTGGAATTCAGAAGAATGAGAGGTGATCTTATTGAAACGTATAAGATTATGAGGGGGCTTGACAGGTGGATGCAGAGAGGATGTTTCCACTGATGGGGGAGACTAGAACTAGGGGGCATAATCTTAGAATAAGGGGCCGCACATTTAAAACTGAGATGAGGAGAAATTTCTTCTCTCAGACGGTTGTAAATCTGTGGAATTCGCTGCCTCAGAGAGCTGTGGAAGCTGGGACATTGAATAAATTGAAGACAGAAATAGACAGTTTGTTAAACGATAAGGGAATAAGGGATTATGGGGAGCGGGCGGGGAAGTGGAGCTGAGTCCATGATTGGATCAGCCATGATCGTATTAAATGGCGGAGCAGGCTTGAGGGGCAGTATGGCCTACTTCTGCTCCTATTTCTTATGTTCTTATGTTCTTATACATGGATCTATGAAAGGAGACCTGTCTTTACCATCTCCATTCATAAGGCAGGTTTCCAGAGTTGTGCTGCACAAACGCCTGTGGGCAACTTTTGGACCTGGATCAGTTCTTTCTGTAGAAGTGAGGGTTACCACAGAATGAATATTTCACACAACTTAGTCCTTGCCTGTCACCCCAGGAACCATCTGCCACATCAGGTGGTCTGCAATGTACACACTTTTCAAACAAGTGGCTAATGCTATTTGCGACGCAATACAACTTCATTACTTTTCCAGTGGAAAGGAGCAAACAATTAGACAGAACACACAGCTGTGGGGGAAAAGTTGTTCTTAACTGTGAGATGTCACATACGGTTCTGATAGAGGCAACAAGGATCGCCACACAAGCTCCATCATTTTGAGGAACAGAAAGTGTTTGCACTCAAGGGAGATAAATCTGCCTTTGGCCCATAGTGTAAAGCAACAACGGCGTGTATTTATAGCATAGCCTGCATTTTAATGTTTCCAATTGTTGACCTGCACATTTCCAGCGTACCATTAGGTAATGTGCAGTTCATGCTGTGTGAAGATGGAACATGTTGTTCCTGACAATCCAATTACTTTGACAGGCCGAAATTCATCACCTCACGGCCCGCTGTCGCCAACATTGCTCCTGAAGATCCGCCCAGTGCCACTTTCGACATGGCTTAGAGTGGCAGGGGGGGAGGGGAGAGCCGTCGGGAAGCACCCGCCAACATCGAGAAAGAGAGCGGTACTAGAGGTGCAGCACCAATCACGCCAGGCTCTGGCTGCTTTTGCAGCCGTGATGTGCACGACCGTACAGAGAATGGAGGAGTCCATCTCCAACAGGAGCAGCACCATGTCGCAGGCAATGGCAACGATGTGCTGTTTCACAGGAAGGATAGCCTCCTGCAGGGAGCAACTAATGCACCTGTCCAATGAGAACCTGCTTGCCGACTCTTAGTGACCTCAGCTTGAGGAGAGATACCAACATAGACCTGGGCGTTGATTGTGCAGCAAGGTGATGTCCAGCGCTCGTTTCTCCCCCGTTTACCTCCCCCTCAGTCAGAGCCCCACATGCTTCCTCGGATCCCGATGGCCAAGTCTGCCCCTGCACAGTCGCAGGAGGAGGTGTCTTTGGCGTGGCAATAAAACCCAGAGGGCGTCCGCCAAAAGTGTCGACATGGTGGCAGCAGGGAAGTGAGCAGGCTGCCTATGTCTCTACTGAAGCCACAGGGTTGCACCTGGTTGAAGCACAAGGGTGTGCACATGGGTGTTTGCCAAAATGTTAGTGTTAAGTTTCAGTTCTATTTATGACCCATATAAATGTATTTATTTGCACTACTTCCTGTCTTGTCCATTTTTGCCTGTGACCTGGGAAGTGGCCTTGTCAGTTGGGGTGAATGGTGCGACATTATTAACCTCGAGCAATGGGTTTGGTTGACAGGAATGGCTTGGTCATTGTCGGACAGTTTTGTGGTGTTGTTGTGGGTGGGGGGGGAGGAGGGAGTTGATACAGTACCTGGGAGCCATATGGGTGTACTGTTGCAAGTTAAGTAAATCAGACCATTAGGAGGCCCTCCCGGGCAACAATGTGTGTTGATGCTGGTGCCATCTCCACCTCAGGTTCCTCCTCCTCCTCCTCCTGTGAAGAGGCTGTGTGCTCAGTGCCTTGCCCCTCATACAGCGCTAATCCTGGCTGTTGCACTATGTTGTGCAGTGAGCAACAAACGACGATGATTCTGGAGACCCGGGCTGCTGCGTACTGAAGGGCTCCTCCAGATGTCAAAGCTTCTGAAGCGCATCTTCAGCATGTCTATTGTCTGCTCTATGACACATCGGGTGGACATGTGACTATCATTACAGCAGTCCTGGGCCTCAATACTTGGTATCCTCAAGGGTGTCGTGAACCATGTCTTCAGTGGATAGACCTTGTCTCCAAGCAGCCAGCCAGAAAGTCTGTTTGGAGAAGTGAAGAGCTGAGGGAGGGTGGACTGGCGCAGGATGAAAGAGCCATGGCAGCTGCCAGGGAATCTGACCCACACATGCATGGTGATCTGTCTATGGTTGCAGACCAGCTGCACATTGAGGGAGTGGAAACCCTTGTGGTTGACAAAGACTCCTGGGTGATGATGGGGTGTCCTGATGGCCACATGTGTGCAGCCGATGATGCCCTGCACCCGTGGGAAGCCAGTCAGACTCGCAAAGCCCAGCGTCTGCTCAGTAACACTGGCTTCATCAGTGGCAAAGTTCATATAATTGGCTGAATTGTCAAACAGGGCACCGGTGACCTGTGTGATGCATCAGTGGGCGGCCGACTGCAAGATGCCGCAAGTGTCTGCTGCAGATCCCTGGAAGGAGCCTGGGGCAAAGAAGTTGAGGGTGGGGGATGACTTTGACAGCCGCTGGTAAGGTGAGTCCACCAGGTCCTCTGGGCTGCATGTTTTCTTCCAGCAAGCTACAAATGTTTGCGATGGCCTGGTGCGATAGCATGAGCCTCCTCTGTCACTGCCGCTCCGTCATGTTGAGGAAGCTCATCCTCTGCCTGTATACCCTGTGTTGGGGGTATCATCTCCAGTGCGGTGCAGACCTGTGCTGATGCCCTCTGTGATGTGGAGCATCAGGTCGGTGGGGAGAAGGCTGCTGTTGTGGCTGGTGTTCTTGGTCCGAATCTGAAGTCCAAGCGGAGATTGCATAAGCGGCCCCCATGCTGATCTGATAGGCACCAGGTAAAGTGGAGGACAGAGGCACAATCTCCCAATGTAGCGAGAGTGACTAGTAATGTGGTGGGAGGGGCTTCCGAAGTTACTGAAATCACCTGCAAACTGCTGAAAGCTAAATCGCTGCACAAAATGCTGTTAGCCGAGCCTTTCACTTCAGCAAGGTAGCAGATGTAAGGTGGCAGTATTTACATGCTTTTTCCAACTGGCACTAATAAAGTAGCATAATGGCCAATGAGCTCCCACCTCCCTTTCACAGGCGAGTTTCCTGAGGTGCGTGAATCCTGAGCGCAACCGGTTCACGTTCAAACCTGACGTTATAAAGGCTGTTAAAGGTTTGTAAACATAAGAACATAGAACTAGAAGCAGGATTGGGCATAAAGCCCCTCCAGCCTGCTCTGCCATTAAAGAAAGAAAGAAAGACTTGCATTTATATAGCGCCTTTCACCACCACCGGACGTCTCAAAGCGCTTTACAGCCAATGAAGTACTTTTTGAAGTGTAGTCACTGTTGTAATGTGGGAAATTACATTCAATAAGAACATGGCTGATCTGTAACCTCAACTCCAATCGAACACGATAATCCAACTGTAATCGAACAATGAGCTGCCTTGAAAGAGGAGATGGTTCGGGTACAGTCGAGATACATTCCTACAAGGCGGAAAAGTGGGGTAACCAAAGCCAGAGCTCCCTGGATGACGAAAGAGATAGAGAGTGAGATGGAGCAGAGAAAGGGGGCATATGACCGATGTCAGGTTGAGAATACAAGTGAGAACCGGGCTGAATATAGAAAGTTCAGAGGGGCAGTGAAAACGAAAATAAGAGAGGCAAAGAGAGAGTGTGAGAATAGAATGGGAGCTAACATAAAAGGGAATCCAAAAGTCTTCTATCGGCAGATAAATAGTAAAGGGATAGTGAGAGGAGGGGTAGGGCTGGTTAGGGACCAAAAAGTGGACCTCCTCATCGAGGCAGAGGGCATGGTTGAGGCACTAAATGAGCACTTTGCCTCTGTCTTCACCAAGGAAGAGGATGCTGCCAAAGTCATGGTGAAAGAGGAGGTAGTTGAGATACTGGATGGGATAAAAATTGATAAAGAGGAGGTACTAGAAAGGCTGACTGTACTTAAAGTAGGTAAGTCACCAGGACCGGATGGGATGCATCCTAGAATGCTGAGGGAAGTAAAGGTGGAAATTGCAGATGTCCTGACCATAATCTTCCAGTCCTCCTTGGAAACAGGGGTGGTGCCAGGGGACTGGAGAATTGCTAATGTTACATCATTGTTCCAAAAAGTGTGTAAGCATAAACCCAGCAACTATGAGCCAGTCAGTTTAACCTCGGTAGTGGGGAAGCTTTTAAGAACCGATATTCCGGACAAAATGAACAGTCACTTGGACAAGTGTAGATTAATCAAGGAAAGCCAGCGTGGATTTGTTAAAGGCAAGTCGTGTTTAACCAACTTGATTGAGTTTTTTGATGAGGTAACAGAGAGAGTTGATGAGGGCAATGCAGTTGATGTGCTGTACATGGATTTCCAAAAGGTGTTTGATAAAGTGTCACATAATAGGCCAACCAGCAAAGCTGAAGCTCATGGAATAAAAGGATCTGTTGCAGGATCTATACAAATTTGGCTAAGTGACAGGGAACAGATGGGCCGCATCTCCGGTGTTGTACACCTCCTGTTATCATCAACGGGCAAAGCTGTTTTTGCCGGGGTGGGGGGGGACACTACCGGCTACCGTGAAAGTTATGCAGGAGTTAACGGAAGCACTGACACGGTAGTGCCGCGCCCCACTAGTAGCTCCGCAGGCCACCGTGTGACTGGCAATGACATCATCGGCATGGACGGCAACCCCATGGCGATCCCATTCCCGTGCCGGAAATTGCCCAGCGCCCTGCGAGGTTGCCGCAAGCAGGGTCAGCGCCAGCTTTCCGGATCACGAACCGGGCCGACATCCGCTGGGTTGGTGGAAGTTAAAGGGGAGGGTGCGCTTTGCCGCGGGTCACCATTTTAGCGTTTTGACTGACTCACCGGTCGGACCGTCTTCAGTCTCCGCGCCGTAGTCCGGGCCGCCAATCATGCAGCCCGGCACTCCGTTTGGGTGACTGGCCATGGCCACGTCACCACGCCGTCCTGGGGGGCCCAGTAGAGGCCATCAGAGGCCCGGCAGAGTGCACAGTGGCCCTCACCTTTACCGGAAGGGGAGCGGTGTTGAGATGCGTCAGCGCTCCACGGAGAAGCCATGTAGGGCCCCAGATACTGCCCCAACAGGAAGTGGAACAGCGACATTACGCTCCACTTCCTGTGAGGGGCGGTAAATCCAATTTCACGGCTGAGGCAGGACTTCCACGCTGGATCGGCAAGTCCCTCCCCCACTGGGTTACCGTCCCCAAGTGGGGCGTTGGGGAATTTTGCCCCTGGAGCATCTTGGGGAATGTTTTTCTTTCGGACTGCAGGAAGGTACACAGTGATGTACTTGGTCAGTACTAGGACCTCTGCTTTTTGTGATATATAAATGACTTAGGCGGGGGAGTACAGGGCAAAATGTCAAAGTTAGCAGATGACACAAAACTTGGAAGTACAGTGTACAGTGAGGAGGATAGTGATAGACTTCAAGAGGCCATAGACAGGAATGGGCGGACACGTGACAGATGAAATTTAACGCAGAAAAGTGCAAAGTGATACATTTTGGTTGGAAGAACAAGGAGAGGCAGTCAGTCTAATTAGCCGCCAGACTGGAAGGGTAGGGGAGTGTCATGTATGTATCTTTGGGATCACTAGCCACTAGATGGCGTCACTGTTGGAGGCTATTGGGCTGCACGCATGTGTGTGCAGCCCAAGTATAAAAGGCCAGCCATTTTGTATATTAGTCACTTTGGGCCTTAATAAAGTAGAGCCAAGGTTATACCTCTTGGAGTTAAACAGTACTCAGTCTAACAGTTATTGCATACACAACACTTGGTGACGAGGCAACAAGAACCCTTGCATGTAAAAATGAGCACAATTGGACTGTTGGAGCGATTTGTGGAAGGAGAAGATTGGGCAGACTTTGTGAGCTGTTTGAGCCAATTCTTCGTGGCCAACAAAATGGAGGAGGTCGGCGACACAGATTGGCTCTGCTTTATTAAGGCCCAAAGTGACTAATATACAAAATAGCTGGCCTTTTATACTTGGGCTGCACATACGTGCGTGCAGCCCAATGGCCTCCAACAGTGACGCCATCTAGTGGTCAGTGATCCCAAAGATACATACATGACACTCCCCTACCCCTCCAGTTGGGCGGTGTTCCTCACAGTTTGCGGTCCAAAAATTTATGGTCTGATAAAGAATCTACTCCTGCCTGTGAGTCCAGCAGAGAAGCCGTATGAAGAATTGTGTACACTGGTACAGGACCACCTTAAGCCAGACGAAGGCATCATCATCTCGAGATACAGATTTTACATGCACGTTCGCTCAGAGGGCCTGAATGCGGCAGAATTCGTTGCCGAACTGAGACATCTAGCGGAACCGTGTAAGTTCGGGGCTGTGTTGGCAGACATGCTGTGGGACTTCTTTGTGATCAGCATCAACCATGAGGCGATCCTGCGTAAACTATTGGCGTTGGAGACATTGGACTTGAACAGGGCCATCACGATCGCTTAGTCATGCATGACGACAGATAGAAGTCTAAAGCAGATATCAGTGAAAAATCGAAACTTGGGCAAGTACTGTAAATATAATTGATTCGCCGTTCAGCAGAGCGGCACATGGCAGGGCCTACCCGACTGTGTACGCGAAACCTGTGGCTGCCCAAAGTCCGCCAGCGAGAATGCATCCGATTTCTCCGTGTTGGCGTTGTGGGGGAAATCACCGGCACCAGCAATGCTGATTTAAGCAATATAGTTGCAAAGGCTGTCTGAGAGAGGGGCATCTCCACTGCAAGTGTCCACAGATGAGCAAGCGTGTTGCGACATACCACGTGGAGGATGATGGTCAGACTAGCCAGACATGGATACGCAATCCGAGATACCAGAGGAGAACGTGTATGGACTGTACTCGTTCTTAAGTAAGAGCAAACCGATAATGATCAACGTGAAATTTAATTGGGTGCCGGTATCGATGGAACTGGACATGAGGGCAAGTCAATCGATAATGAGCCAGAGGGCATTCGACAAGCTGTGGGATACTTAGGCTGTGAGGCCCAGGCTGAGTCCAGTCAATGCCAAGTTGCGCACGTACACCAAAGAACTCATAACGGTGATTTGCAGTGCCACAATTAAATTGTCGTATGATGGTGCAGTTCACGAGTTACCGCTATGGATTGTCCCAGGCAATGGCCCAATGCTGTTCGGCAGGAACTGGCTTGAAAAAAATCAGATGCGATTGGAACGACATTAAGGCATTGTCGTCGGAGAAAGATACATGTGCCCAAGAACCAGGTATCAGCAACTTCACGGGAGCCAAGGTGCAGATCCACGCGGACTCAGATGCAAGACCCGTCCATCATAAAGCTCAGGCAGTTCCGTACATGATGAGGGAGAAGGTCAAAATCGAACTGAACAGACTCCAGCAAGAAGGGATCATATCACCGGTTGAATTTAATGAATGGGCCATCCCCATCGTTCCTGTGCTGAAAAGTGATGGCACAGTCAGAATCTGTGGAGACTACAAAGCTACAATCAACAGGGTTTTGAAACAGGATCAATACCCATTACCGAAAGCTGATGACTTGTTTGCAACGCTAGCCGGGGGGGGAAGTCATTCACCAAACTGGACTTGACGTCAGCCTACGTGACAGGAGCTGGTCGAGACGTCAAAGAGACTTATGTGCATTAACACACATAAAGGACTGTTTATTTATCACAGGTGCCCTTTTGGAATTCGCTCGGCTGCAGCAATATTTCAGAGGAACATGGAGAGTCTACTGAAGTCCGTCCCCAGAACCGTCGTTTTCCAAGATGAAATCCTGATCACAGGTCGTGACTACGAGGAACATCAGAACAACCTGAAAGAGGTTCGACATCGTCTGGACAAAGTGGGACTCAGACTGAAACGCTCGAAGTGCATCTTCATGGCACCAGAGGTTGAATTCCTGGGGTGGAAAGTTGCTGCTGACGGCATCAGGCCCACGGATGTGAAAACCAGGGCCATCAAGAATGCACCCAAGCCGCAGAATGTGACGGAGCTGCATTTGTTCCTGGGTCTACTCAACTACTTCGATAACTTCCTACCTAAATTGAGCACCTTATTAGAACCACTGCACCTGCTGCTAAAGAAAGGCGACAACTGGGTGTGGGGTGCGTCTCACAACAGAGCTTTTGAGAAAGCCACTAATCTGCTTTGCTCTAACAAGCTGCTGGTACATTATGACCCATGTAATGACCCAAGTATTGGCTTGTGATGCTTCGTCATATGGAATCGGTTGTGTTTTCCAACAAGCTAATGAGTCGGGTAAACTTCAACCGTATGCTTCAAGAAGTTTGTCTAAAGCGGAAAGAGCCTACAGCATGGTAGAGAAAGAAGCACTAGCCTGTGTGTATGGGCTTAAAAAGATGCATCAGTACCTGTTTGGTCTTCGGTTTGAACTGGAGACAGATCACAAGCCGCTCATCTCACTGTTCTCTGAAAACAAAGGTATCAATACCAATACTTCATCCCGCATCCAGAGGTGGGCGCTGACATTATCCGCTTATGATTATGTCATTCGCCATAGACCTGGCACCGAGAATTGTGCCGATGCTTTGAGCCCTCTGCCGTTGCCCACACCGGAGGTGGAAACGCCACAACCGGCGGACCTATTGTTAGTTATGGATGGTTTTCAGTGTGAAGGAACCCCTGTCACGGCTCAACAAGTTAAGACCTGGACCACAGGACCTGATTTTATCGGTGGTGAAGAGTTGCATCCTCAAAGGTGATTGGTCTGCCGTATCCAAGCAAATGTGCGAGGAGACCAAACCTTACATTCGTCGCAAAGACGAACTGTCTATTCAGTCGAATTGTAAACTGTGGGGCAATCGTGTTGTTGTGCCCAAGACAGGGAGAGAGAAATTTGTACGTGAGCTACATAGCACACATCCTGGCATTGTAATGACGAAAGCCATCACCAGGTCTCATGTCTGGTGGCCGGGAATTGACTCTGAGCTGGAATCATGTGTGCATCAGTGCAACAATTGCATGCAGCTCTGCAAAGCACTAGTGAAATCGTCACTGAGTCTGTGGTCGTGGCCGTCCAAACCATGGTCCAGGATCCACATCGACTTTGCAGGTCCCTTCCTGGGGAAGATGTTTTTGTTGTGGTGGATGCATATTTGAAGTGGATAGAGTGTATAATCATGTCATCCAGCATATCCACAGCTACCATTGAGAATCTCAGTGTCATATTCGCGACACATGGTCTGCCTGACATCGTTGTTAGCGACAATGGATCATGTTTCACCGGTCAGGAGTTTCCAGAGTTCATGAAATTCAATGGTATCAAACATGTAAGGTCAGCACCATTCAAACCTGCATCCAATGGTCAAGCAGAACGTGCTGTCCAAATCGTAAAGCAGAGTATGAAGCGAGTAATGCATACTGCTTAGTTACAGGACAAGACCACACATGCTTACCTGAGTGTTGCCTGCTGAACTAATGATGAAGAGAGTCTTAAGATCAAGCTATCTCTTGTACACCCTGACTTGAATAATCATGTTGAATGTAGAAGACAAAGTCAGCAAGGGTATCACGATCGCGCAGCTGTGTCACGCGATATTTCTGTAAATGACCTGTATATGTTCTGAATTATGGTCAGGGTGCCAAGTGGATTGCTGGTACTGTCATGGCCAAAGAAGGCAACAGAGTATTTATTGTCAAACTCAAAAATGGGCAAACATGCAGGAAACATATGGATCAGACAAAGCAGCGGCACACAGACGAACCGGAACAGTCGGAGGAAGAGACAAGCGACAACCAACCAACCCACCCCCAGTCATCAGAGGACTCAGTGGTCATCAGTGAATCGGGACTTTCAATCACTGACATGTTCAATGAAAATGGACTTTCAATCCCTGACATGGCCATTGCCACTCCCACCAGGTCAGCCACCCAGCCACCAGTCACAACAGACTCTGAACACTCACCCAAGGCTGGAGTTGAACTGAGATGGTCAACCCGGGAACGTAAAACACCGGACCATCTCAATTTGTAAAAGACTGTGTTAATATCTCAGAGGGGAGTATTGTCATGTATGTACCTTTGGGATCATTAGCCACTAGATGGCGTCACAGTTAGAGGCCATTGGGCTGCACGCACGTGTGTGCAGCCCAAATACAAAAGGCCAGCCATTTGGTATACGAGTCACTTTGGGCCTTAATAAAGCAGAGCCAAGGTCATACCTCTTGCAGTTAAACAGTACTCAGTCGAACAGTTATTGCACACACAACAGGGAGGGACAAGGGAAATCTGCCGCCATAAGTTTAGGAAGGGGTGAGTATACTTCCTTTCCTATAATTATCATATGTAAGTACAGCCTCAGGGAGCTGTAATATGTGACTTTCGTTGGCTGGCATGCAGCTTACAAATCAATATCTCGTTTTACTGAACCTAGAGAAAGCTCTCCATGAAACTGCAGGACACCACACAATCAGACAGTGTCAGAAAAGCTATTTCCATGTCTCACATCTCTACTTCCATTACTGTTTCTCTCCACAATCATGGTGATTATAACTCAGTTTGTTTTTCATCAAGATTTACCGTGTTTACCATTCTGGCCTCAACTGACTTTTGTGAAGTCTGTGTGATTGACTTATTTAAAAAGTCAGATTGCCTGACAATGTTCATATTCATTTTGCTCTGATTTGTGAGCAATGCTAAGGAATCGGGCAAAGCCTAATAAGAACATAATAAGAACAGAAGAAATAGGAACAGGAGTAGGCCATACGGCCCTTCAAGCCTGCTCCGCCATTTAATAAGATCATGGCTGATCTGATCATGGACTCAGCTCCACTTCCCTGCCCGCTCCCCATAACCCCTTATCCCCTTATCGGTTAAGAAACTGTCTATTTCTGTCTTAAATTTATTTAATGTCCCAGCTTCCACAGCTCTCTGAGGCAGCGAATTCTACAGATTTACAACCCTCTGAGAGAAGACATTTCTCCTCATCTCTGTATTAAATGGGCGGTCCCTTATTCTAAGATTGAGCCCTGTAGTTCTAGTCTCCCCCATCAGTGGAAACATCCTCTCTGCATCCACCTTGTCAAGCCCCGTCCTAATCTTAAACGTTTCGATAAGATCATCTCTCATTCTTCTGAATTCCAATGAGTAGAGGCCCAACCTCCTCAATCTTTCCTCAGAAGTCAACCCCCTCATCTCCAGAATCAACCTACTGAACTGCCTCCAAAGCAAGTATATCCTTTCGTAAATATGGAAACCAAAACTGCACGCAGTATTCCAAGTGTGGCCTCACCAAAACCTTATATAGCTGTAGTAAGATTTCCCTGCTTTTATCCTCCATCCCCTTTGCAATAAAGGCCAAGATACCACTTGCCTTCTTGATCACTTGCTGTACCTGCATACAAACCTTTTGTGTATCATGCACAAGTACCCCCAGGTCCCGCTGTACTGCGGCACTTTGCAATCTTTCTCCATTTAAAAAATAACTTGCTCTTTGATTTTTTCTGCCAAAGTGCGTGATCTCACACTTTCCAACATTATACTCCATCTGCCAAATTTTTGCCCACTCACATAGCCTGTCTACGTCCTTTTGCAGATTTTTTGTGTCCTCCTCACACATTGCTTTTACTCCCATCTTTGTATCGTTAGCAAACTTGGCCACGTTACACTCAAGCCCTTCTTCCAAATCGTTAATATAGATTGTAAATAGTTGGGGTCCCAGCACTGATCCCTGCGGCACCCCACTAGTTACTGGTTGCCAACTAGAGAATGAACCATTTATCCCAACTCTCAGTTCTCTGTTAGTTAGCCAATCCTCTATCCATGCTAATATATTACCCCCAACCTCGTGAACTTTTATCTTGTGCAGTAACCTTTTATGTGGCACCTTGTCAAATGCCTTCTGGAAGTCCAAATACACCACATCCACTGGTTCCCCTTTATCCACCCTGTTCGTTACATCCTCAAAGAACTCCAGCAAATTTGTCAAACATGACTTCTCCTTCATAAATCCATGCTGACTCTGCCTGACCGAATTTTGCTTTTCCAAATGTCCTGCTACTGCTTCTTTAATAATGAACGGCAACATTTTTCCAACCACAGATGTTAGGCTAACTGGCCTATAGTTTCCTCCTTTTTGCCTGACTCCTTGTTTAAATAGGGGCATTACATTTGCAGTTTTCCAATCTGCTGGGACCTCCCCAGAATCCAGGGAATTTTGGTAAATTACAACCAATACATCTACAACCCCTACTGCTACTTCTCTTAAGACCCTAGGATGCAAATCATCAGGTCCAGTGGATTTATCTGCCTTTCGTCCCATTATCTTACTGAGTACCACCTCCTTAGTGATTGTGATTGTGTTAAGTTCCTCCCCCCCTATAGCCCTTAGACTATCCACTGTTGGGATATTGTTAGTGTCCTCCACCTAAAGATACAAAATATTTGTTCAGAGTTTCTGCCACCTCCATGTTCCCCATTACTAATTCCCCGGTCTCGTCTTCTAAAGGACCAACATTTACTTTAGCCACCCTTTTCATTTTTATATATCTATAGAAACTCTTGCTATCTGTTTTTATATTTTGTGCTAGTTTACTTTCATAGTCTATTTTGTATGCCCTTGTTTTTAATTGGATACCGTCCTTTATTTCTTTAGTTAGCCACAGATGGCTATCTCTTCTCTTACACCCTTTCCTCCTCACTGGAATATATTTTTCTTGAGAGTTGTGAAATCTGAGAACATTAGCTTCAGCTGCTCCATCAAATCATGGAATTAGTAAAATCTGTCAGGGTTCAACCTTCATACATGAAGCACGATAGACATTTCTGTACATCTCATTAGTAAAGGCTAACAGGGTCCAGTCTTCATACGGGCAGGTATTCTCATTCTGTACATCTCATTAACCTTGATGGATTTTTAGCTCCAGCAATGCGAGTGAAAGTGGGACCAACTACGATGAGATGAATCATTACAACCCAGATCCATTTACCTAGATATTATAAGGAATACAACAGCTGGCTTGCAGCCATGCTGTGCGAGGATTCTTCATCGCAGTCAAGGCCACCTACGGGCCAAACACTCAAGGCCCCACCCCACTGCTGGCCAAGAACGGGGAAACACTCATCAAGGACACCGAGGCAGTCAGGGCCCGCTGGAAGGAACACTTCGAAGATCTCCTCAATCGAGACTCTGCCTTTGACTCGAGTGTTCTCGACTCCATCCCGCAGCATGCTACCCGCCACCAACTCAGTAAAACCCCAGCACTGCACGAGGTAGAAAAAGCCATAAGGCAGCTTAAAAACTAGAAGGCTACGGGTGCGGACGGAATCCCTGCTGAGGCATTGAACTTTGGCGGAGAGGCGCTGTTGGCGTGGGTACATGACCTCATCTCTCTCATCTGGAGAGAGGAGAGCATGCCGGGGGATGTAGTAATCGTGACCATCTTTTAAAAAGTCCGACTGCGGCAACTACAGAGGAATCTCCCTGCGATCAGCCACTGGGAAAGTCGTCGCTAGAGTCCTCCTCAACCATCTTCTCCCTGTGGCCGAGGAGCTCCTCCCGGAGTCACAGTGTGGATTTCGTCCCCTACGGGGCACAACAGACATGGCGACAGCAACAGGAAAAATGCAGGGAGCAGCACCAACCCTTATTCATGGCCTTCTTCGAACTTACAAAGGCCTTTGACATTGTCAATCGCGAGGGTCTATGGAACGTCCTCCTCAGTTTCGGATGTCCCCAAAAGTTCGGCACCATCCTCCGCCTGCTCCACAACGACAGGCAGGCCGTGATTCTTACCAACGGATCCATTACAGGCCCAATCCACGTCCGGACCGGGGTCAAACAGGGCTGCGTCATTGCCCCAACCCTCTTCTCAATCTTTCTCGCCACCATGTTCCACCTCACAGACAACAAGCTCCCCGCTGGAGTGGAACTTGTTGTGTATCTGTAAAGCATGCACTCCCATGTTCCGCCACCAGGGAGCTCATCTCCTGAAGTCCCAAGGGATCCCAGCATCCCTTGGGAGCACTGTATATAAGCCGGCCACTAAGGAGTGTCTTATTAAAGACTTAGGTCACTGTTACTTTAACCTCCTTGTGTGCAGTCTCATCTGTGTTAGGAACACAATAACTGGTGACGAGAATACGAATCCAACGCAAAGATGCAGCAAACTGTGGGCATCCTGGAGAAGTTCTCAGAGGGTGAGGACTGGGAAGCCTATGTCGAACAGCTAGACCAGTACTTTGTAGCCAATGAGCTGGACGGAGAAGGAAGCACTGCAAAAAGGAGGGCGGTCCTCCTCACAGTCTGCGGGGCACCGACCTACAGCCTCATGAAGAATTTTCTGGCTCCGGTGAAACCCACAGATAAGTCGTATGAGGAGCTGTGTACACTGTTTCAGGAGCATTTTAACCCGAGGGAGAGCGTGCTGGTGGCGAGGTATCGATGCTACACGTGCCAGCGATCTGAGGGTAAGGAAGTGGCGAGCTACGTCGCCGAGCTAAGGCGACTTGCAGGACAATGTGAGTTTGATGGCTACCTGGAGCAGATGCTCAGAGACTTTTTTGTACTGGGCATTGGCCATGAGACCATCCTACGAAAACATTTGACTGTAGAGACACCGACCCTCAGTAAGGCCATTGCGATAGCACAGGCGTTTATATCCACCAGTGATAACACCAAACAAATCTCTCAGCACACAAGTGCTAGCAATGTTCATAAATTAACTGGAACTGTGTTTGCGAGCAGAAATGTACAGGGCAGAACCCACGAGTCTGCAACTGCTAGCAGGCCTCAGGTGACCCAGATGACTCAGAGTCCCCAACAAAGGATGAATGCAAGGCAATTCACACCTTGTTGGCGTTGTGGAGGCTTCCTTTCAGCCTATACATGCCGCTTCAAAGGGTATGTTTGCAAGAGCTGTGGAACAATGGGGCACCTCCAGCGAGCTTGCAAACGAGTTGCAAGCTCTGCAAAACCTGCTAACCACCACGTGGCAGAGGAAGATCGGTCCATGATGGATCAAAGCAATTTCGAGCCTCAGAGAGAGGAGGCAGATGCTGAAGTACACGGGGTGCACACATTTTCGATGAAATGTCCACCTATAATGCTAAATGTAAATTTGAATGGCTTACCCATAGCCATGGAACTGGACACTGGCGCTAGCCTATCCATCATGAGGAAAAAGATGTTTGAGAGACTGTGGTGCAACAAGGCATTCAGAACAGCCCTGAGCCCCATCCACACGAGACTGAGAACATACACCAAAGAGCTTCTCACTGTCCTGGGCAGCACCATAGTCAAGGTCACCTATGAGGGCACGGTGCACGAACTGCCACTCTGGATTGTCCCGGGCGATGGCCCCACACTCTTGGAAGGAGCTGGCTGGGCAAAATCCGCTGGAACTGGGATGACATCCGAGCGCTATCACATGTCGATGAGGCCTCATGTACCCAGGTTCTTAACAAATTTCCTTCCCTTTTTGAGCCAGGCATTGAAAACTTTTCCAGGGCGAAGGTGCGGATTCACTTGGCCCCAGAGGCATGACCCATTTATCACATGATGAGGGAGAGAGTGGAAATCGAGCTGGACAGGGTACAACGCGAGGACATAATCGCCCCAGTGGAATTCAGCGACTGGGCCAGTCCGATTGTTCCAGTACTCAAAAGTGATGGCACGGTCAGGATTTGCGGCGATTATAAAGTAACTATTAATCGTTTCTCGCTACAGGACCAATAACCGCTACCTAAAGCAGACGACCTATTTGCGATGCTGGCAGGAGGCAAGACGTTCACCAAGCTCGACCTGACTTCGGCCTACATGATGCAAGAGCTGGAGGAGTCTTCGAAGGACCTCACCTGCATCAACACGCACAAGGGACTGTTCATCTACAACTGATGCCCGTTTGGAATTCGGTCGGCTGCAGCGATCTTCTAGAGAAACATGGAGAGCCGACTCAAGTCGGTACTGCAAACAGTGGTCACGGGTCGGGACACCGCCGAGCACCTACAAAACCTGGGGGAGGTCCTCCAGCGACTGGATCGCGTAGGGCTGCGGCTGAAGAGGTTGAAATGCGTCTTCATAGCAACAGAAGTGGAGTTTTTGGGGAGAAAGATCGCAGCGGACGGCATTCGGCCCACAGATGCCAAGTCAGAGGCTATCAGGAACACGTCCAGGCCACAGAACGTCACGGAGCTGTGGTCATTCCTGGGACTCCTCAACTATTTTGGTAACTTCCTACCGGGGTTAAGCACCCTCTTAGAGGCCCTACATGTGTTATTGCGCAAAGGTGAGAACTGGGTATGGGGAAAAAAAACCAAGTAATTGCTTTTGAGAAAGCCAGAAACATTTTATGCTCCAACAAGCTGCTTGTATTGTATAATCCGTGTAAAAGACTTGTACTAGCATGTGATGCATTGTCGTACGGAGTCGGGTGTGTATTACAACAAGCTAACGTTGTAGGGAAGTTGCAACCTGTCACCTATGGTTCCAGGAGCTTGTCTAAGGCCGAGAGGGCCTACAGCATAATTGAGAAAGAGGCATTAGCATGTGTGTTCAGGGTAAAGAAAATGCATCAGTACCTGTTTGGCCTCAAATTTGAGCTGGAAACCAATCACAAGCCCCTCATATCTCTGTTTGCTGAAAACAAGGGGATAAATACTAATGCCTCAGCCCGCATACAAAGGTGGGCACTCGAGCTATCAGCATATAACGATACCATCCGCCACAGGCCAGGCACCTGTGCGGATGCTCTCAGTCGGCTATCATTGCCCACCACGGGGGTGGAAATGGCGCAGCCTGCAAACTTGTTGATGGTGGCGCAGCCCGCAGACTTGTTGATGGTCATGGAAGCGTTTGAAAATGATAAATCACCTGTCACGGCCTGCCAGATTAGGACTTGAACCAGCCAAGATCCTTTGCTGTCCCTAGTAAAAAACTGTGTGCTGCATGGGAGCTGGGCCTGCATCCCCATTAAAATGCAAGAGCAAATCAAGCCATTCCAGCGGCGAAAGGACGAGCTGTCCATTCAGGCAGACTGCCTGTTGTGGGGTAACCGCGTAGTGTTACCCAAAAAGGGCAGGGAGATGTTCATCTCGGATCTCCACAGCACACACCCGGGTATAGTAATGATGAAAGCGATAGCCAGATCCCACGTGTGGTGGCCCGGTATCGACTCTGACTTAGAGTCCTGTGTACGGCAATGCAGCGTATGTGCTCAGTTGAGCAACGCGCCCAGAGAGGCACCACTAAGTTTGTGGTCCTGGCCCTCCAGACCATGGTCAAGGGTCCATATCGACTATGCGGACCCGTTTCTTGGTAAAATGTTCCTGGTGGTGGTGGATGCTTTTTCAAAATGGATTGAATGTGAAATAATGTCGGGAAGCACCGCCACCGCCACCATTGAAAGCCTGAGGGCCATGTTTGCCACCCACGGCCTGCCTGACATACTGGTCAGTGACAACGGGCCATGTTTCACCAGTGCTGAATTTAAAGAATTCATGATCCGCAATGGGATCAAACATGCCACCTCGGCCCTTTTTAAACCAGCCTCCAATGGGCAGGCAGAGCGGGCAGTACAAACAATCAAACAGAGCCTTAAACGAGTCACAGAAGGCTCACTCCAAACCCGTCTGTCCCGAATACTGCTCAGCAACCACACGAGACCCCACTCACTCACAGGGGTGCCCCCGGCTGAGCTACTCATGAAAAGGACACTTAAAACCAGACTTTCGCCCCAACCTGCATGATCAGGCAGAGAGCAGGCAGCAGCAACAAATGTAAACGATGGTCGCGCCACTGTGTCACGGGAAATTGATCTGAATGACTCTGTGTATGTGCTAAACTATGGACATGGTCCCAAGTGGATCGCAGACATGGTGATAGCTAAAGAAGGGAGTAGGGTGTTTGTAGTCAAACTAGACAATGGACAAATTTGCAGAAAGCACCTGGACCAAACGAGGCTGCGGTTCACAGACTGCCCTGAACAACCCACAGCAGACACCACCTTTTTCGAGTCCACAACACACACCCAAAGGATCAATGACACCACACCGGACCAGGAAATCAAACCCATCACGCCCAACAGCCCAGCAAGGCTAGGCTCCCCCAGCAGCCCTGCATGGCCAACAACACGCCAGCCCAGCGAGGGCACCGCCAACACACCAGAACAGACATTAGTACCGAGGCGGTCCACCAGGGAAAGAAAGGCTCCCGACCGCCTCACCTTGTAAATAGTTTTCACTTTGACTTTGGCGGGGGAGTGATGTTGTGTATCTGTAAAGCATGCACTCCCATGTTCCGCCACCAGGGAGCACATACCCTGAAGTCCCAAGGGATCCCAGCATCCCTTGGGAGCACTGTATATAAGCCGGCCCCTAAGGCCTGTTCCTCACTCTGGAGTGTTTTAATAAAGACTGAGGTCACTGTTACTTTAACCTCCCTGTGTGCAGCCTCATCTGTGTTAGGAACACAATAGAGCAAACTGCAGAACCAGTGGGAACCTGTTCAACCTGCACCGTCGCCAGGCCAGGTCCAAGACCACCCCAACCTCTGTCGTTGAGCTACAGCACGCGGACAACGCCTGCATCTGCGCACATTCGGAGACTGAACTCCACGACATCGTCGACGTATTTACTGAGGCGTACAAAATCATGGGCCTTACGCTAAACATCCGTAAGACAAAGGTCCTCCACCAGCCTGTCCTCACTGCACAGCACTGCCCCCCAGTCATCAAGATCCATGGCGCAGCCCTGGACACCATGAACCATTTCCCATAACTTGGGAGCCTCCTGTCAACAAGAGCAAGCATCGACGACAAGATCCAACGCCACCTCCAGTGCGCTAGTGCAGCCTTCGGCCGCCTGAGGAAAAGAGTGTTTGTAGACCAGGCCCTCAAAACTGATACCAAGCTCATGGTCTACTGGGCTGTAGTAATACCCACCGTCCTGTATGGCTCAGAGACATGGACCATGTATAGTAGACACCTCATGTTGATGGAGAAATATCACCAACGATGTCTCCGCAAGATCCTACAAATCCCCTGGGAGGACAGGCGCACTGACATCAGTATCCTCATCCAGGCTAACATCCCCAGCATTGAAGGACTGACCACACTCGATCAGCTCCGTTGGGCAGGCCACATTGTCCACAGGCCAGACACGAAACTCTCAAAGCAAGTGCTCTACTCGGAACTCCTTCACGGCAAACGAGCCAAAGGTGAGCAGCGGAAATGCTACAAGGACAACCTCAAAGCCTTCCTGACAAAGTGCAACATCCCCACCGACACCTGGGAGTGCCTGGCCCAAGACCGCCCTAAGTGGAAGAAGTGCATCCGAGAGGACGCTGAGCATCTCGAGTCTCAACGCCGAGAGCATGCAGAAAACAAGCGCAGGCAGCGGGAAAGAGCGTGCGGCAAACCAGACTCCCCACCCACCCTTTCCCTCAACGACTATTTGTCCCACCTGCGACAGAGTCTGTGGCTCTCGTATTGGACTGTTCAGCCACCAAAGAACTCACTTCAGGAGTGGACGCAAGTCTTCCTCGATTCCGAGGGCCTGCCTATGATGATGATGATAATGGATTAAAGATGATTAACTTTAACATGCTTTTTATTCCCTGGAAAATTGGGCACGGAGTACTGAGGCCCACAGTGCACCTCAGCTATTTAGTCAGACAAGATTCAATGCAAATATTGGCTGCTAAGCTCATTAAGCCTCAAACTTCCATTTAAATGAGACACCTGCCCCATAATGCTCCACAATACCCAAGTGGCTCCCCAGCCACACAGCACTTGGTTGTAAGTGGAGGCCACCTTTACCTTTAAAAAAGGACACCTCACCCCCTCCCTCCATGGTATACTTGGTACATCTCCAATATTTTTATAACTGATAAATGTAAGTGTTCAAAGACAATTTAAAAAAACACAATTTTTAAATCTGCCCCAATGATTCTCTCCTGGGTTACTGCAGTGATGAGGACATTAATCTTTACTTCCTGGAAAGAAATACTTGGATTGATATAGCACCTTTCATGACCACTGTATGTCGCAAAGCGTTTACAGTCAATGAAGTACTTTTGGAGTGTAGTCACTGTTGTAATGTAGGAAACATGGCAGCTGTATTGTGTACAACAAGCTTCCACAAAAAGTAATATGATAATGACCAGATACTCTGATTTTGTTATGTTGATTGAGAGATAAATATTGGCCAGGTCACCGGGGATAACTCCCCTGCTCTTCTTCGCAATAGTGCCGTGGGATCTTTTACATCCATCTGAGAGAGCAACTGGAGCCTTGGTTTAATGTCTCATCTGAAAGAAGGCCCCTCTGACAGTGCGGCACTCCCTCAGCACTGCACTGGTACATCAGCCTCGATTATGTGCTTAAGTTCCTGGAGTGAGATTATGAACCCACAACCTTCTGACCTAGAGGCTGCCCACTGAGCCACAGCTGACACTAGAGATACCAAGACAATCCTGGAGTGTTGGTAATCCTACTCCCATACTGGGAAATGCGTAGTGAGTTGCTACCAGCTCCTCATTGAGTACTGCTGCTGATAATGCAGACCTGTTGCTCCTGGTGCATTTAGAGAGAGGAGCCAGAATGCTGCTCCATTGGATAGACGAGATGACCTCACTCAATAACATGAGGTCAGCTGTTTTATGCACAGGTATGTGAACTGTGCTGGTGAGGGTGGCACTGCATGAAACTCTCATTATTAGGTCACAGCTCTATTCTAACCTAATATTAGGTGAGAGTGCTGTTAGAGAGATTGCAGGTACATCTGTTTTATTATCTAGGGCGCTGGTTTACAGTAACTAATTGATTCAAATTTTGTTTTTATTACATTGAGTTGTGAGATTTTATCATACGGATCATATTCTGTGGCATGACCTTAGTGCTCTTGCCTGTAATACGCTGTTCCCTGGAATAAAGACCACTAGTTTTTGGTAGCTGAGTAAGATAAATTCTGCTTTTAATTGCTTGAGAATCTACATTTTTTACTGGTGTTTGAGGGATTTCATTTCATAACTCTGTCCATTTATCTTTGATAATGTTTAATATAGTAGATGTCCCAAGGAGTCGTTATCATCATAGACAGTCCCTCAAAATCGAGGAAGACTTGCTTCCACTCTAAATATGAGTCATTAGGTGACTGAACGGTCCAATACGGGAATTACAGTCTGTCACAGGTGGGACAGACAGTGGTTGAAGGAAAGGGAGGGTGGGGAGTCTGGTTTGCCGCACGCTCCTTCCGCTGCCTGCGCTTGCTTTCTGCATGCTCTCGGCGACGAGGTACTGAAAGGGATAGAGGCAGAGAGGTTGTTTCCACTGGTCGGGGAGACTAGAACTAGGGGGCACAGCCTCAAAATACGGGGGAGCCAATTTAAAACCGAATTGAGAAGGAATTTCTTCTCCCAGAGGGTTGTGAATCTGTGGAATTCTCTGCCCAAGGAAGCAGTTGAGGCTAGCTCATTGAATGTATTCAAGTCACAGATAGATAGATTTTTAACTAATAAGGGAATTAAGGGTTACGGGGAGCGGGCGGGTAAGTGGAGCTGAGTCCACGGCCAGATCAGCCATGTTCTTGTTGAATGGCAGAGCAGGCTCGAGGAGCTAGCTGGCCTACTCCTGTTCCTAATTGTTGTGTTCTTATGTTCTTATGTACACAGCACCCTCCCGGATGCACTTCCTCCACTAAGGGCGATCTTTGGCCAGGGACTCCCAGGTGCCAGTGGGGATGTTGCACTTTATCAGGGAGGCTTTGAGGGTGTCCCTGTAAGGTTTCCTTGGCCCACCTGGAGCTCGCTTGCCGTGTAGGAGTTCCGAGTAGAGCGCTTGCTTTGGGAGTCTCGAGTCTGGCATGCGGAAAATGTGGCCCGCCCAGCGGAGCTGATCAAGCTAATAGAGTAGGCAGTTAGCAGTTATATGAGCGTTAGGGGAGATAATGAAAAGCACTCAGTAAAAATTGGGTTGGGAGTCACCCCCTGTCATGGGCGCGACAGAGGTGCGAGGGAGTTAGTGCCCGACAATGACGACAGTAGCGACACTCGCCAAATTTAGTTCGCCAGAACCGGCGGTTGTAAGGGGTATCACCCGGGAGCATTGTGCCGGTATGCAACGCCCCGGCAATACCCCGGCAATGACCCGCAGCGACCCTCAGTGACCCGGAAGCAAACTTCAGTTTGCTCACCGGCATTAGTGGCCCGTGGTAACCGCGGCAGCTGAACCCTGGCGATCACAGCTGTCCCGGGGTGCTAAGGGAAGGAATGACTCCGGAAAGTAAGTTCCATTGGTTGTTGTTGCACCATTTGGTCAGGATTTAATTTTATTTGCGCTGTGTGATGCATGGGGAATGCTCTATGCAAGTTTGGGCCTTATTTTTGTTTTATCACGTAGGTCTCTCTTTGGCGCTACGAAGCCAGCTCTTCACCGACGGATCTTCGGTCGCGCTCCCGGCCTAGCGCCCTGAGTGTGGTGTGCAACTCCATTCTCAGAGCACAACAACTGAATCTGGCCCGGCCCAGTGCCAAACATCTTCAGTGCTAAACTTAGCGCCCAGTCGATATTATCACCTTAAGAGGCGCCCAACCGAAGTTCTAGCCTTTCAGTGAATTACTGAGGATGAGGACAAATTCTGGACCAGTTCCTATGGACTGGAGGGTAGCTAATGTAACACCACTTTTTAAAAAAGGAGGGAGAGAGAAAACGGGTAATTATAGACCGGTTAGCCTGACATCAGTAGTGGGGAAAATGTTGGAATCAATCATTACAGATGAAATAGCAGCACATTTGGAAAGCAGTGACAAGATCGGTCCAAGTCAGCATGGATTTATGAAAGGCAAATCATGCTTGACAAATCTTCTAGAATTTTTTGAGGATGTAACTAGTAGAGTGGACAAGGGAGAACCAGTGGATGTGGTGTATTTGGACTTTCAAAAGGCTTTGACAAGGTCCCACATGTTGTGTAGGCATGCCTGTTCACTGTGTGATGTCTGTAACACTGTTATGCAACATTGAATGTACCCTTGTGCTGCACACACTTTACCGGTACACTAGAGGGTGCTGTTGCTGGAGACCCAGGGATTGCCTGCACACGGCAGGTAACCCAGTATAAAAAGGAACACACAGCTTGTTGTCATCAATCAGGAGCTGCTAATAAAGGACTGCAGGTCTGCATAGTTTAAGTATCATACCCTGCCTCGTGGAGTCATTACTAAAGGTGCCTACATACACCACAACTGGCGACGGGAATACGGGATCACGAACTACACGCTCAACATGTCTAACCTCAGCAACTTTCAGCAATTTACAGAGGGGGAAGATTGGGACGCTTTTGTGGAAAGATTGGAACACTTCTTTGTAGCCAATGACCTGGACAGGGACACACCGGCCACACTACCGAACAAACACAGGGCCATCCTGCTTAGTAGTTGTGGGCACACCATCTACGCTCTCGTCAGGGACTTACTAACCACCAAGAGCTATGAGCAATTTGTAACAATCATACAGTAACAACTAAAACCAAAAGAAAGCATCCTCACAGCCAGGCACTGGTTCTACACTTACCGGCGACCTGAGGGCCAAGAAATTGCCAAGTATGCTGCACACTTAAGAAGACTAGCTTCACCGTGTGAGTTTGGCGACCACCTTAGTGAAGCACTAAGGGAGATATTTGTCATCGGAATCGGCCACGAGGGCCTCCGACACAAATTGCTCTCGGCTGACATCACGGTCACCCTGCAGAAAGCAATTCAAGTGAGCCAGGCCGACATGGTTTCGGCCAGCGACTCCAGGCGAATACTGACCCAGGACTCTAAACCGGCTAGCGCAGTGCACCGCATGGATACTTCTAAAGGCAGAAATGGTGCCCCGAGTCCCACAACCCTGAGTCCGCCACATGTGGCAAACCGGATGGCCCCGTGCTGGCACTGTGGAGGAAACCACAGGGCCCACTAGTGCCGCTACAAAGACTATGCATGCAAAGGCTGCAAAGTAAAAGGGCACCTTCAGAGAATGTGCAGAAAAGGCTGTACTCACCGCGTCTCTGATGAGTTGACTAATCACCGGGGCTCTGACACAGATGAAGATGAAGCTGCTCAAACCCTGGGAGAGGAGTATGAAATCTTTACCTGTTCCACTGGAAGTTCTCCGTGGATGATGGAAGTGGACATCGACGGGGTCCCAGTCTCCATGGAGATCGACACAGGGACGAGCCAGTCTGTGATGAGCCAAAAGACCTTTGAAAAAGTTTGGAGGAATCTTGCCACTCGACCAAAGCTGTCTCCTGTCCAGGCAAAGTTGCTCACCTATACCAAAGGTAAAATCCAAATCGTTGGCTGTGTAGACGTCCAGGTCTCCCAGGGCGGCGTGTTGCACAAGCTCCCCCTGTGGATTGTAGCCGGCGACGGTCTCACACTGCTGGGTAGGAATTGGATGAACCAGGCCCACATCAGGCGAAGTGGTGCTGTGGAAGAAAAGAGCACCACAGCCTGCCTGCACCAAGGCCACAGAATGACTGCAGCACCACAAGCATGTGGAAGAAAAGAGCACCATAAAATGGCTGCAGCTCCACAAGCAGCAGAACCTGTAATCAAAATGGCCTCCTCCATGCCATGAGTCAACATGGAGGAGCATCATGTGACATTGAGCGGCCAATAGGATTTGAAGTCTCCCTTAAAGGAGACCGGTAACCAAAAACTTTGAAAGGGGAAGTTCCAACTATTTGAGTACACGGACTTTAAAGCTAAAGATGCAATAAAAGGGTGCAAGTATGAAAATGTATGCAATGCAACCATGAATTGTGATGCTGGTTTAACTAATGTGACTAATGAGATGAATGCAGGTTCAGTAAGGTTAAGAACAAGTTTATTATGTTTAACAATAAAGATAGAGATTGTGAAATGCCTAAAGTAACCATGTCTGTTGAAACCAGGACACCCAAAAGTGATGCAAGTGTTAGAATGTATAATGCAGGCTCGACTATGTGTGATCAGAGCCAAGGAGTCATGTATACCGATTGAACACTGCCAAAGTACATTGGGTCCTACAGGGACCATGCTGATGCCAATGGAATCCTCCTGTGGGAGACCCCCAGGTCCAGCAGGCTACCTCACCGTGTAGCCTGGACCTTTGGAACGAATGTGATGCCCCTTGCAGGACACACACACAGCCAGTGGGAGCAGACCCACTACAGGGACAGTGGTCAATGGGCAGCCCAGCACCACCAACGGCAACCTGCACCAGACCAGCCCTACAGCCCCTGGCCACCAGGGCCAACACCAGGAGCATGAGGCCAATACCCTCCAGCTTCCCTGGCAAAACCGGGGATGACTTGACCCTCATCCCAATTGGTGGACAAGGAGCCCAACCAGTCCTGTGGCCCTGCCCACCACCCCACAACTACCCACATCACAGTGTATACACACCACCTACTGCTGCCGTGGCTACCTCTCCGAGGGATCCCACAACAGTTACTTGGTTTGTGTGTGAGGGAGGGGAAACGTACGAGGCCAGCCTCAAGCACAGGGGTCACACCTGGCAACCACACAACCCTCACCACAACCCCCCATAGCCCACCACTGATCACCTCCCCTGGTCATGACAACTAGGATATGAAAAATGCTCAGGGGGAGTATTGTTGTGTATGCATGCCTGTTTACTGTGTGATGTCTGTAACACTGTTATGCAACATTGAATGTACCCTTGTACTGTACACACCTTACCGGTACACCAGAGGGTGCTGTTGCTGAGACCCAGGGGTTGCCTGCACATGGCAGGTAACCCAGTATAAAAAGGAACACACAGCTTGTTGTCGTCACTCAGGAGCTGCTAATAAAGGACTGCAGGTCTGCACAGTTTAAGTACCATACCCTGGCTCCTGGAGTCATTACTAAAGGTGCCTACATACACCACACCACACAAGAGATTGGTGTGCAAATTTAAAGCACATGGTAGTGGGGGTAATATACTGATGTGGAGAGAGAACTGGTTGGCAGACAGGAAGCAGAGAGTTGGGATAAACGGGTCCTTTTCAGAATGACAGGCAGTGACTAGTGGGGTGCCGCAGGGCTCAGTGCTGGGACCCCAGATATTTACAATGTACATTAATGATTTAGATGAAGGAATTGAGTGTAATATCTCCAAGTTTGCAGATGACACTAAGCTGGGTGGCAGTGTGAGCTGTGAGGAGGATGCTAAGAGGCTGCAGGGTGATTGGACAGGTTAAGTGAGTGGGTAAATGCATGGCAGATGCAGTATAATGTGGATAAATGTGAGGTTATCCACTATGGGGGCAAAAACACAAAGGCAGAATATTATCTGAATGGCGGCAGATTAGGAAAAGGGGAGGTGCAACGAGACCTGGGTGTCATGGTACATCAGTCATTGAAAGTTGACATGCAGGTACAGCAGGCGGTGAAGAAAGTAAATGGTATGTTGGCCTTCATAGCTAGGGGATTTGAGTATAGGAGCAGGGAGGTCTTACTGCAGTTGTACAGGGCCTTGGTGAGGCCTAATCTGAAATATTGTGTTCAGTTTTGGTCTCTTAATCTGAGGAAGGATGTTCTTGCTATTAAGGGAGTGCAGCAAAGGTTCACCAGACTGATTCCCGGGATGGCTGGACTGACATATGAGGAGAGATTGGATCGACTGGGCCTTTATTCACTGGAGTTCAGAAGGATGAGAGGGAATCTCATAGAAACATATAAAATTCTGACGGGACTGGACAGGTTAGATGCAGGAAGAATGTTCCCAATGTTGGGGAAGTCCAGAACCAGGGGACACAGTCTAAGGATAAGGGGTAAGCCATTTAGGACTGAGATGAGGAGAAACTTCTTCACTCAGAAAGTTGTTGACCTGTGGAATTCTCTACCACAGAGAGTTGTTGATGCCAGTTTGTTGGATATATTCAAGAGGGAGTTTGATGTGGCCCTTACGGCTAAGGGGATCAAGGGGTATGGAGAGAAAGCAGGAAAGGCGTACTGAGGGAATGATCAGCCATGGTCTTATTGAATGGTGGTGCAGGCTCGAAGGGCCGAATGGTCTACTCCTGCACCTATTTTCTATGTTTCAATGGCCCCAAGTTTCCACATGATTTGCTCCTGATTTTTAGGAGCAACTGGTGTAGAACGGAGTATCTTAGAAATCGGAATTCTCCACATTTAGTTTTCTGCAGTTCTAGTCAGGTAGAACAGTTTCACTTTGGAACAGAATTTTTTTTTCAAAAGGGGGCGTGTCCGGCCACTGATGCCTGATTTTAAAAGTTTCCACAGTGAAAACATACTCCAAACTAACTTAGAATGGAGTAAGTGAAGATTTTTGTACGCTTGAAAAAACCTTGTCTACACATTAAAAAAATCAGGCGCAGGTTACAAATTAGGCGTCGGGAATGAGGGGGGAGTGGGAGGGAGAAGAGAAGTCATTAAATTCTACAATAAATCCTTAGTTATACTTATACAAATATTATACAAATAAATCCAACCTGAATAAAAATTTATAAGCAAAGAAAAGATTAAATAAACCATGTTCCTACCTGTGTGAAAGTGCTTCAGGCAGGCCTTTCAGGCAGCGGTTTGCCGTCGGGACCGAAGGCTGAATGGGCCGGGCCTGAAACTTCGGGCAGGGCCCATCCCCAGCACCAGATTTACAGGTAGGTGGCGTTGGGTTGGGTTGGGGAGGGAGGTTCGGTTCGGGTCGGGGGGAGGGAGGTTCAGGTCGGGTCGGGGGAGGGAGGGAGGGAGGGGAAGGTCAGGTCGGGGAGAGGGAGGTCAGGTCGGATCCAGTCCGGGGGCGGGGGGTGGGGGAGGAGCGGGAGTCGGGTCGGGTCCAGTCGGGGGAGGGGGGAGCGGGAGTCGGGTCGGGTCGGGTCCGGTCCAGTCGGGGGAGGGGGGGAGCGGGAGTCGGGTCGGATCCGGGGGCGGGTGGGGGGGTGCGGGAGCGGGAGTCGGGTCGGGTCCGGTCCGGGGGTGGGGGCGGGGTTGAGCAGGTGTCGGGTCTGGTCCGGGACGGGGAAGCGGGAGTCGAGTCGGGTCGGCAGGAAGCAGGAGCTGGCCGTGGGAGGAGCCTTATTCACGCAGCCCCAGTGAGGCCATTGGGCCAGGGCTAGGGGCTGCGTGCTTCGGGCCCCTCCCACACAGTTTCGGGCGCCTGGAGCTACTGCACTTGCGCGCCCACTGTAGCGCGCATGTGCAGAGGTCCTGGCACTGTTTTCGGCGCAGGGACCTGGCTCCGTCCACCCACAGCTCCTACTGCGCTGCGCCGAGGGCCAGAGGACCTGCAGGGAGGTGGAGAATACGGAGGTTTTTTTAGGTGCACTTTGTGGCGCGAAAAACGGGCGTCCAGTTCGGGACTGCGTTGTTCTAGGCGTGGATCGAAACTTGGGCCCTGTGTTTCTATGTTAGCAAAGCAGCAGGGTTTAAGGAGGGAGCCCCAGTGACTCGAACCAATATGGATGAAGTCAGGATCAGCAGGACCAAAGCCTGGGATATATGTCAAATGATGATGCAGAGATAGGGTGGGAAAGGCTGCAGAAGGCTTTGACAATGAATGCTCACAATTTGAATGTAATGTTTTCCAGTATAGGGAGCTAGAGTGTAGCAAAGACAGAGATACGCTGATGCCACCCAGCTCTACTTCACTAGCACTTCTCTCGACCCCTCCATGGTCTCTAAATTGTCAGACTGCGAGTAGGACATCCAGTTCTGGATGAGCAGAAATTTTCTCCAATTGAATATTGGGAAGACCGAAACCTTTGTTTTCAGTCCTCGCCACAAACTCCGTTCCCTAGCCATTGACTCCATCCCTCTCCCCAACTTCTGTCTGAGGCTGAACCAGGCTCCTAGCAACCTTGGTGTCATATTTGACCCTGCAATGAG
The DNA here is from genome assembly GCF_044704955.1 of Pristiophorus japonicus. Classification (NCBI taxonomy): domain Eukaryota; kingdom Metazoa; phylum Chordata; class Chondrichthyes; family Pristiophoridae; genus Pristiophorus; species Pristiophorus japonicus. Next base: position 6,230,816 of record NC_091986.1, read on the forward strand.
CTTTCGACCACATATCCGCAGCATAACTAAGACCGCCTAATTCCACCTTCGTAACATCGCCCGTCTCCGCCCCTGCCTCAGCTCATCAGCTGCTGAAGCCCTCATCCGGGCCTTTGTTACCTCCAGACTTGATTATTCCAACGCACTACTGGCTGGCCCCCGACATTCTAGGGGTGGTACAAATTTCGGCTGCCCATGTCCTATCTCGCACCAAGTCCAGCTCTCCCATCATGCCCCGTGCTTGCTGACATATATTGGCTTCCAGTTAATCAACGCCTCGATTTCAAAATTCTTATCCTTGTTCTCAAATCCCCCCCATGGCCTCACCCCTCCCTATCCCTGTAATTTCCTCCAGCCCCACAACCCCTTCCGAGATGTCTGCGCTCCTCTAATTCTGCCCTCCTGACCATCCCTGATTATAATCGTTCAACCATCGGTGGCTGTGCCTTCAGGTGCCTGGGCCCCAAGCTGTGGAACTCCCTCCCTAAACCTTTCTGCCTCTCTACCTCTCTTTCCTCCTTCAAGATGCTCCTTAAAATGTGCCTCTTTGACCAAGCTTTTGGTCACCTGCGCTAATTTCTACTTATGCGGATCAGTGTCAAATGTTTTATCTCATAACACCCCTGTGAAGCGCCTTGGGATGTTTTACTACATTAAAGGTGCTATTTAAATACAAGTTGTTGTTGTTGTTGTTGTTTCCTTTGTCAGGTCGATGAAGGCCATGTATAAGGGCTGGTGCTGCTCCCTACATTTTTCCTGCATGTGTCACATTGCAAAGATCATGTCCGTTGTGCCCCGGAGGGGACGAAATTCGCACTGCGACTCCGGGAGGAGCTCCTCAGCCACAGGGAGAAGACGGTTGAGGAGGACTCTAGCGACGACTTTCCCAGTGGCTGATAGCAGGGAGATTCCTCTCTAGTTGCCGGAGTCGGACTTGTCCCCTTTTTAAAGATGGTTACAATCACTGCATCTCTGAGATCTCCTGGCATGCTCTCCTCCCTCCAGATGAGAGAGAGTGCAGCTGGGAGGGTGCTGAGCACCTCGAGTCTCATCGCCGAGTGTGTTATGTCTTGAATAAAGAGTCAGACCAGATACTGCAAGCTCAAAGTAAGGTGTGACCGTAGTCCCTTATTACAGATCTCAGAGTGCCTCTCCAACCTGTGAGGCCTCCTTATATACAGGTGATCCCAAGGGATTGTGGAATCCCTTGGGACTCCAGGGGATAAGTCCTCTGGTGGTTAGACAGGTTTATATACATAACAATGCTCCCCCCAAGTCAATAGTGTAACTATTTACAATGTGAGTCGATCTGGGGCCTTCCTTTCCCTGGTTGATCATCTCAGTGCAAATGCTGGTTTTGGTGAGTCATTTGTTGGGCCCTCGCTGGGCTGCTGTGCAGCTGGCCTTGCTGGGCTGCTGGGGGTGGTGAGTCCTGCTGGGCTGCTGCGGGTGATGGGTTCTGCTTTGTGGTCAAACGTTGGGTCGGTTACCACTGGTGTGTGTTGGGGGGTCGAAAAAGGTGGAGTCTATTATGGGTTGTTCTGGATAGTCCGTAAATCTGAGTTTGGTTTGGTCCAAGTGTTTCCTGCAGGTGAGTCCATTTGAGAGTTTGACCACAAACACCCTACTCCCCTCTTTGGACAAAACAGTGCCAGGAAGCCACTTGGGACCTTGTCCATAGTTTAACACATTACAGGATCATTGATCTCAATTTCGCATGACACATTTGCGTGATCATGATATGTATTCTGTTGAAGCCGCCTGATCTCTATCTGTTCGTGCTAACGAGAACCTTGTCTTAAGTGCCCTTTTCTTGAGCAGTTCAACGGGCACGACCCCGGTGAGTGAGTGGGGTCTTGTGCGGTAGCTAAGCAGGACTCGTGATAAGCGAGTCTGCAGTGAGCCTTTAGTTACCCTTTTCAAGCTCTGCTTGATTGTTTGAACTGCTCATTCTGCCTGACCATTGGACGCTGGTTTAAACCGGGCAGATGTGACATGTTTGATTCATTGCAGGTCATGAACTCCTTGAACTCAGGACTGGTAAAGCAAGGCCCATTGTCACTTAAAAGGACATCAGGCAGGCCATGAGTGGCAAACATGGCCCATAGGCTTTCAATGGTGGCAGTGGACGTGCTTGCCGACTATATCACACCTTCAATCCATTTGGAGTACGCATCTACAACCACTAAGAGATTGTGGGATCCCTAAGAACATTTTTCCCAAGAATGGGCCTGCATAGTCGACGTGTACCCTAGACCACAGTTTGGAGGGCCAGGGCCATAAATTTAGTGGCGCCTCCCTGGGTGCATTGCTTAACTGTGAACATGTATTACATTTGTGCACGCTGGACTCTAAGTCCGCATCGATACCGGGCCACCACAGGTGGGATCTGGCTATCGCTTTCATCATTACAATGCCTGGGTGGGTGCTGTGGAGATCACTAATGAAAGTGTCCTGGCCTTTTTTGGCACCACTACCCGATTACCCCACAGGAGGCAGTCTGCCTGTATGGACATTTCATCTTTGCGCCGCGGGTACGCCTTTATTTCTTCCTGCATCTCTAACGGGACACTAGATTGTCATGTATCTTATATTATTATATATAACTGTATCCTTACTTGCTATACAGGACTGTAATAAGATATGACCTGTAACCACCAGCATACCTTCTTACCACCAGGGGTGCACTTGCAAGAGACAGGTATATAAGGACAGGTCTCAGGCAAGTGCAGCATTCCAGAGCTGTGAAATAAAGGTGCAGGTCCAGAGTGCCTTTGACTTCACTACATGCCTCGTGTGAATCTGTACTGAGGGGACAGCACTTTACATAGACTAACTTTAAAAATGGGACAAGTCCGACTGCAGCAACTACAGGGGAATCTCCCTGCTATCAACCACTGGGAAAGTTGTCGCGAGAGTTCTCCTTAATCGTGTTCTCCCTGTGGCCGAGGAGCTCCTCCTGGAATCACAATGCGGATTTCGTCTCCTACGGGACACAACAGACATGATCTTTGAAGCGCGACAGTTGCAGGAAAAATGCAGGGATCAGCGCCAGCCCTTATACATGGCCGCCTTCGAACTTACAACGACCTTTGACACAGTCAACCGTGAGGGTCTATGGAACGTCCTCCTCCGTTTTGGATGCCCTCAAAAGTTGGTCAACATCCTTCGCCTGGTTCACGATGACATGCAGGCTGTGATCCTTACCAACGGTAAATTACAGACCCAATCCACATCGGGACCGGGGTGAAACAGGGCTGCGTTATCGCCCCAACCCTCTTCTCAATCTTCCTCGCTGCCATGCTCCACCTCACAATCAACAAGCTCCCCGCTGGAGTGGAACTAAACTACAGAACCAGTGGGAAGCTGTTTAACCTACACCGCCTCCAGGCCAGGTCCAAGATCACCCCAACCTCTGTCGTTGAGCTACAGTATGCAGACGATGCCTGCGTCTGTGCACATTCAGAGGCTGAACTCCTGGATATAGTCAATATATTCACTGAGGCATATGAAAGCATTGGCCTTACGCTTAACATCCGTAAGACAAAGGTCCTCCACCAGCCTGTCACCGCCGCACAGCACTGCCCCCCAGTCATCAAGATCCACGGCGCGGCCCTGGACAACGTGGACCATTTCCCATATCTCGGGAGCCTCTTATCAGCAAAGGCAGACATTGATGCGGAGATTCAGCATTGCCTCCAGTGCACCAGTGCAGCCTTCGGCCGCCTGAGGAAAAGAGTGTTTGAAGACCAGGCCCTCAAATCTACCACCAAACTCATGGTCTACAGGGCTGTAGTAATACCAGCCCTCCTGTATGGATCTGAGGCATGGACAATGTACAGAAGGTACCTCAAGTCGCTGGAGATATATTACCAACAATGTCTCCGCAAGATCCTGCAAATCCCCTGGGAGGACAGGTGCACCAACATCAGTGTCCTCGACCAGGCTAACATCCCCAGTATTGAAGTACTGACCACACTCGATCAGCTTCGCTGGGCAGGCCACATAGTTCGCATGCCAGATACGAGACTCCCTGAGCAAATGCTTTATGTGGAGCTCCTTCATGGTAAACGAGCCAAAGGAGGACAGTGGAAACGTTATAAGGACACCCTCAAAGCCTCCCTGGTAAAGTGCAACATCACCACTGACACCTGGGAGACCCTGGCCGCAGACCGCCCGAGGTGGAGAAAGTCCATCCGGGAGAGTGTTGAGCTCTTCGAGTCTCAACGCAAAGAGCATGAAGAGGCCAAGTGCAGGCAGCGGAAGGAGCGTGTGGCAAACCAGCCCCAGCGACCCCTTCCCCCGACGAATGTCTGTCTCACCTGTAACAGGGTCTGTGGCTCTTGTATTGGACTGTTCAGCCATCAAAGAACTCACTTTGGGAGTGGAAGCCAGTGCTCCTTGATTCCGAGGGTCTGCCTATGATGATGAGACCAACTCCAATGGAACACACAGTTTTTTACTAAGGACAGAAAGAGGTCGTGGCTCATCCAGGTTCTAATCTGTCGGGCGGTATCAGGTGATTACTCACTCTCGAATGCTTCCATTACCATAACTAAATCTGCAGGCTGTGCCATCTCCACCTTGTGGTGGGCAATGGCAGCCTACTGAGAGCATTGGCACAGTTTTCTGTGTCTGGCTTGTGGCGGATGGCGTAGTTGTATGCGGACAATGTGACTATCGCTTCTCGGCCTTTTGGCTAAGGTCAAGAGTAGTATCTGTTCTTATCAGTTTAATATCCCCTATGGGGACATGATATTGAATTGATTTTTGGACAGGGAGCTGGATCAGGGGCTTGCCCCGTCCACTCCATGCACCGACTGGTATGGCAATATTTCCAGGAACGGTGCAACTTCGCCTCTCGGCCTTTTGGCCTAAGATCAAATATATTGGCGCAAAGTGATCTTTGGCGTTAAAGTTGATCTGGAAAGAAATTGGACATTTAAAAAAAAAGTGAGCACCCATCTCTGAATGCGGGCCGATGCATTGGTATTTATCCCCTTGCTGTCAAAAAAGAGGGATATAATCGGATTATATTCAGTTTCCAATTCAGATTTGAGCCCGAACAGATATTGATGCATTTTCTTGACTCCGTAAACACATGCTAACCTGTTTCAATCATACTGTAGGCCCTCTCGGCCTTAGACAGACTTCTGGATGCATAAGCAACCGGTTGCAATTTCACAAATTCATTAGCTTGTTGCAATACACACCCGACCCCATAAGACGTCGCATCACATGCTAGTACCAAACGTTTACATGGATTGTACAACACAAGCAATTTGTTTGAACATAACAGCATCCTAGCTTTCTCAAAGGCATTTTCTTGGCTTTTACCCCATATCCATTCATCTCCTTTATGCAGTAAAGAGTGCAGGGGTTCTAACAACATGCTAAGACCCGGTAAGAAGTTACCAAAGTAGTTCAGGAATCCTAGAAATGACCGCAGCTCCAATATGTTCTGTGGTCTCGGTGCGTTCTCGATTGCCTCAGTCTTCGAATCGGTTAGCCTGATGCCGTCGGCTGCGATTCTTCTCCATAGGAACTCCACTTCAGGCACCAGGAAAATGCACTTCGAGCATTTTAGCCTGAGCCCCACACGATTAAGTCAACTAAGTACCCCCTCCAGGTTCTGCAGGTGCTCGACAGTGTCCCGACCTGAAACCAAGATGTCATCCTGGAAGACCATGGTGTGCAGGACCGACTTCAGCAAGCTTTCCATGTTCCTCTGGAATATCGCCGCGGCCGATCGAATCCCAAACGGGCATCTGTTGTAAATGAAGAGGCCTTTGTGCGTGTTGATGCAGGTGAAGCCTTTCGATGATTCCTCCAGCTCCTGCGTCATGTAGGCCGAGGTCAAGTCCAACTTTGTGAACGTTTTCCCTCCAGCCAGCGTCGCAAATAGGTCGTCTGCCTTTGGTAGCGGGTATTGATCCTGCAGTGAGAAAAGATTGATAGTTACTTTATAATCAGCACAGATTCTGATGGTGCTGTCTCCCTTGAGGACTGGAACAATCGGACTGGCCCACTCATTAAATTCGATCGGTGAAATGATGCCCTCTCGTTGCAGCCTGTCCATCTCGATCTCCACCCTCTCTCTCATCATGTATGGTACCGCTCTCGCCTTGTAATGGATGGCTCGCGCCCCCGGGATCAAATGGATTTGCACTTTTGCTCCTTGGAACTTCCCGATGCCTGGTTCGAACAGCGAGGGGAACTTGTTTAGGACCTGGGCACATGAGGTGTCGCGACGGACGAAAGCGCTTGGATGTCGTCCCAGTTCCAGCGTATCTTTCCCAGCCAGCTCCTGCCAAACAGCGTGGGGCCATCGCCCGGTACCACCCAGAGTGGTAACTCGTGTACCGCTCTATCGTAGGAGACCTTTACAGTAGCACTGCTGATTACAGGAAGCAGTTCCATTGTGTACATTCTCAGTTTAGTACGAATGGGATTCAGGACTGGCCTTGAGGCATTGCTGCACCACAATTTACCGAAAGTCTTTTCACTCAATATGGACTGGCTTGCGCCCGGGTCCAGCTCCGTGGACAACAGGAGTCCATTTAATTCAACGTTCAGCATTATCGGGGGGCACTTTGTGGTAAATGCGTGCACCTCATATACGGCTGCCTCCTTGGTCTGAGGCACTGGTTCATCATGATCTGCCGTGGATCAGTCCTGCTCTGCAGCATGGTGGTTTGCAGGATTAGCAGGGTTTGCAGTTTGCCTGCACATACATTGGAGGTGTCCCCTTGTTCCACAGCCTTTGCAAATGTATCCTTTAAGCGGCATAAATAGCAACGATGATCACCCCCACAGCGCCAACAAGATGTTAATGGCCTTGTATTCACCACCCTTGATGGTAGACTCTGATTCATTTGTGGACGTGCAGCTGCAGGCATGTGAGTCCTGCCCTGTACATTTCGATTCAGAAACAACGTTACTTTGTTCGCAGTACTTGCACCAACATATGGCCTCATGAAAAATCTGCTCGCTCCAGCGAAACCCATAGACAACTAGTACAATGAGTTGTGCACACTGGTCTGGGAGCATCTAAACCCGAAGGAAAGCGTTCTGATGGCGAGGTATCGGTTCTACACGTACAAGGGGTCTGAAGGCCAGGAAGTGGCGAGCTACGTCGCCGAGCTAAGGCGCCTTGCAGGACATTACGAAGTTGAAGGACACTTGGAGCACATGCTCAGGGACTTCTTTGCAGTTGGCATTGGCCATGAAGTAATACTTCGCAAACCTTTGACTGTAGAGATCCCAACCTTGAGTAAAGCCATAGTGATAGCCCATGCGTTTATCACCACCAGTGACAATACCAAACAAATTTCTCAGCACACGAGGCCTCCTTATATACAGGTGCTCCCAAGGGATTGTGGGATCCCTTGGGACTCCAGGGTAGAAGCCCGCTGGTGGTGAGACATGGTATTTACAGTTTTACCTACACAACAGAGTGCATGCAGAAATCAAGCGCAGGCAACGGAAAGAGCATGAGGCAAACCAGCCCCACCCTCTGTTACCCTCAACGACTATCTGTCCCACCTGTGACAGGGACTGTGGCTCCCATATTGGACTGTTCAGCCACCCAAGGACTCAATTTAAGAGTGGAAGCAAGTCTTCCTCGATTCCGAGGGACTGCCTATGATGGTTATGTTTCCTTACTATGCTGGTACTGCTCCATAACCTTCCTGCATTACAATTTCTCTTGCTCATTGTGGTGGAGCGACTCCTCCCTGGATGCTGTCATCAGAAACTTACCAACTGGGGAATCATGGGAGGGAACTTCCATTCTCTAATCCCAGTGAACAGTTGAAGTGTGACCTTGTCAATGGATGATCCATGCCCGCCCCTTGGAACTGTCCGAGGAACAGTGAACGCAATACGCAGTGGGAGAAAATGCACAATGATGCAAAAGTAATCCTTCTGTAATTTAGGCTTTGTGTTGAGTTGCATGGATACATTACAGTTATAGAAAAGAACATCTAAATTGATTATTACACTCCAATAAACCTTTGGCAAGTGAGGAAAGCATATTTGCAGGGGGCGAAAGCACGTTTCATTCTCTCCACTACAATTGGATAGTGGTCGGGAAGCTGGCAGTGACATTATCAGCATGAAAATGACATGTTCTTCCAAACCTGATCTACATGCTCGGTTGTCCTTTCAGCAGATGACAGAAAACTCAGCATTCGTCCAGCTAAAAATAGGAATCCAGCCCTTCAAATTTAAAGTTAAATACTTGAAGCAAAGAAACAAGCTATGCCAATTATTAAACCATTAAATTAAACAGCGAAGGGTGCAGTAAGCCAAACCTAGCATTAGGTATTCACATAACGATAGGACTCAGAATCCAAACCCATCAGAATCTAATGAGGCCTTCAGGGAATAGTGTGCAGACTTATAGATCTCGGGGTTGCCTAGAGGAGAAACAGTTAGTTAAAAAATTTACCAAAAGTCTCTTCAAAAGAATGAGTACTTTCACAGGCTCCAGCCCCTAGAAGAAATCCAGAAGGTGATTAACTCCAGCAGTGTGGGGGAGGTGGGAGGTCAACAAATTGGGCTTGGTTTTAAAATGCGAGTATCAGTAATAGTGACCATCAAACTACCGGTAAAATCCATCTGGTTCACTAATGTCCTTTAGGGAAGGAAATCTGCTGTCCTTACCAATGGCCTATATGTAACACCAGATATGTAACTCTGAACCTCCTCGTAGGACTGCTCCTGGGCACGGCCAAGGGGGCCATCAGCCGGTCCAGGCAGCGGGCGGTCGAGGGGGTCATTCAGCCCGCCTGCCTGCCTCTCTTCTTCTTCCGAGTCAGGGTGTCCCTGGAGATGGAGCACGCGGTGTCCACCGGTACGCTCGCGGCCTTCCGCCAGAGGTGGGCGCCGGAGGGACTGGAGTGCATCATCACCCCCGGCAACCAAATTTTAATTTGAACCACTTAATGTCTAAAGTTTAATTTGTTTATTTGTCGGTTTAGTGCCCCTTTAATAAGGGGGCACTTGTATTAATGTTCAACTAAAATAGTTGTAACTCTGAACTCTGAATGCCCTATGAAGCCATTCAATTGTATCAAAAACCGCTACGAAAAACTATAATGATAATAAAACTGGACAGACCACCCAGCATCAAGGTAAGCACCAGATTCGGACATGACAAAGGAACAGTCAACCCTGAAAAGTCCTCAGTAATATCTCAGGATTTGTGCCACAATCGGGAGAGCTGTCCCACAGACTAGTCAAGCAACAGCCTGACATAGTCATACTCACAGAATTATATTTTTCAGTCAATGTCCCAGACTCCTCCATCACTATCCCTGGGTATGTCCTGTCCCACCGGCAGGACAGACCCACCAGGGGTGGGGGCTCAGTGGTATACAGTCAGGAGGGAGGGGCCCTGGGAGTCCTCAACATTGACTCTGGACCCCATGAAGTCTCATGGCTTCAGGTCAACCATTGGCAAGGAAACCTCCTGCTGATTACCACCTACCGCCCTCCCGTAGCTGATGAACCAGTATCCTCCATGTTGAACACCACTTGGAAGAAGCACTGAGGGTAGCAAGGGCACAGAATGTACTCTGGGTGGGGGACTTCAATGTCCATCACCAAGAGTGACTCGGTAGCACCACTACTGACTGAGCTGGCCGAGTTCTGAAGGATGTAGCTGGAAATGAGGTGCCAAACTGGTGAATCTACAACACAGGACCTCATGCATTACGATCGTCCAATGCTAAACAGCGGGAGCAGCAGGCTATAGACAGAGCGAAGCAACCCCACAACCAACGGATCAGATCAAAGCTCTGCAGACCTGCCACATCCAGCCATGAATGATGGTGGACCATTAACCAACTAACGGGAGGAGGTGGGTCCATGAATATCCCCATCCTCAATGATGGCGGAGCCCAGCACGTGATTGTAAAACACAAGGCTGAAACATTTGCAACCATCTTCAGCCAGAAGTGCCGAGTGGATGATCCATACCGGCCTCCTCCAGAGGTCCCCACCATCACAGAAGCCTGTCTTCAGGCAATTCGATTCACTCCACGTGATATCAAGGAACGGCTGAGCGCACTGGATACAGCAAAGGCTATGGGCCCCGACAACATCCCGGCTGTGGTGCTGAAGACTTGTTCTCCAGAACTAGCAGCACCTCTAGCCAAGCTGTTCCAGTACAGCAACAACACTGGCATCTACCCGACAATGTGGAAACTGCCCAGGTATGTCCTGTCCACAAAATGTGGGACAAATCCAATCCAGCCAATTACCGCCCCATCAGTCTACTCTCAATCATCAGCAAAGTGATGGAAGGTATCATCGACAGTGCTATCAAGCAGCACTTACTCACCAATAACCTGCTCACCGATGCTCAGTTTGGTTGTGCCAGGACCACTCGGCTCCAGACCTCATTACAGCCTCGGTCCAAACATGGACAAAAGAGCTGAATTCCAGAGGTGAGGTGAGAGTGACTGCCCTCAACATCAAGGCATCATTTGATCGAGTGTAGCATCAAGGAGCCCGAGTAAAACTGACGTCAATGGGCATCAGGGGAAAAAGGGGATGGAGTATAAAAGCAGGGAAGTCTTGCTACAGCTATACAAGGTATTGGTGAGGCCACACCTGGAACACTGCGTGCAGTTTTGGTTTCCATATCTAAGAAAGGATATACTTGCTTTGGAGGCAGTTCAGAGAAGGTTCACTAGGTTGACTCCGGAGATGAGGGGGTTAACTTATGAGGAAAGGTTGAGAAGGTTGGGCCTCTACTCATTGGAATTCAGAAGAATGAGAGGTGATCTTATCAAAACGTATAAGATTATGAGGGGGCTTGACAAGGTAGATGCAGAGAGGATGTTTCCATTGATGGGGAAGACTAGACTAGAACTAGGGGGCATAATCTTAGAATAAGGGGCTGCCCATTTAAAACAGAAATGAGGAGGAATTTCTTCTCTCAGATGGTTGTGAATCTGTGGAATTCACTGCCTCAGAGAGCTATGGAAGTTGGGACATTGAATAAATTTAAGACAGAAATAGACAGTTTCTTAACCGATAAGGGAATAAGGGGTTATGGGGAGCGGGCAGGGAAGTGGAGCTCAATCTATGATCAGATCAGCCATGATCGTATTAAATGGCTGGGCAGGCTCAAGGGGCCGTATGGCCTACTCCTGTTCCTATTTCTTATGTTCTTATTTTCCACTGGCTACATTCATACACAAGGGAAGATGGTTGTGGTTGTTAGAGGGCAATTATCTCAGGCCCAGGGCATCACTGCAGGAGACTCCCAAAGTCTTTCCACCATCTACAAGGCATAAGTCAAACGTGTGATGGAATACTTTCCACTTGCCTGGATGAGTGCAGCACCAACAACACTCAAGAAGCTCGACACCATCCAGGACAAAGCTGCCCGCTTGATTGGCACCCCATGCACCACCTTCAACATTCACTCCCTCCAGCAGTGGCGCACCGTGGCTGCAGTGTGTATCGTCAAAAATAATCTGTCAAGTGCTCTTATAGTGTCAGTTGTGGCTCAGTGGGTAGCACTCTTGCCTCTGAGTCAGAGGTTATGGTTTCATGTCCAATCCAGGGGCTTGAGTGCAGTGCAAAAATCCAGGCTGACACTCCAGTGCAGTGCTGTTGGAGCTGCCGTCTTTTGGATGAAACGTTAAACCGAGGCCCAATCTGCCCTCTCAGGTGGAGGTGAAAAATCTTGTGGCAATATTTCGAAGAAGAACAGGGGAATTATCCCCAGTGTCCTGATCAATGTTGATTTATCCCTCAATAAACATAACAAAAACAGACTATCTGGTCATTATCACATTTGTGGGAGCTTGCTGTGCGCAAAATGTGCTGTCTCGTTTTCTACATTGCCACAGTGACTACACTTCAAAAGTACTTCATTGGCTGTAAAGCGCTTTGAGCCATCCGGTGGTTGTGAAAGGTGCTATATAAATGAATGAATGAATGAATCTTTCATTTAATTTTTTTTCATTCTCATTAACCTGGACGACAATCCCTCTTCTCTATGTTTGAGTTAGTGGCGAGAACTTCGAAAGCATTCCCTTCGTACAGCTATCACAGGCAATATCCCCATAGCAAAAGTCTCTCTTCACATACAACTAATGAAGAATCAACCATGACCTTGCATATGGAAGTGCTCAGCTGTTACCACATAGAAAAAGTAAATGAGATGTCACAAGTGAAAAACTACGTGGACCTCCTTTTTATTGTTTAGGCTAAACCTTGTGATGGATAAATGTGGCATTACCGTGAAAAGCAGCACCTCATCTTCCACATGCAAATTAAAATGCTCCACTGGAAAATTGTTAGCAGCCCAACGTAATGATTTCTGTCATTTATGTCGTTAGTGAAAAATAAAAGGGACGACTCTCAGTCACAGAATCATCTTTTCTCTTCAAAGTTGCTGTGAGTGGGATGACATGATATCAGCGAGGTTTATATACATGCTCAGTGGGTCAGAAAGTAAAACTTCCACTGCAAGGAAAATTCATCTTCTTTAGATGTCACACTTCAGTGCATAAAGGCATTATAGTCGCAATAAAAATGTAGCACTTTGTTAAAATATGTAATATTATATATTTATAAGAAAATGGGACTACAAATGGATATATTATTACACATTTTTATAATTATTTCCTTGACCGTTACCCAAAACCATGCAACCTTTGCTCGAATCTTGCTTTATTGCAAATCTCCATGTGCATTTTCAGTAAATTTTCATTAGAGTGCAGGATATATAACTAAGTCAGCCGATTTTTTCCCTTATTTAATTGTTGCATTAATAGGTTTAAATAAAAATATGCTTAAAGCCCTTGAGACTGAAGAACTGACTTTACAGGGCAGTTTCTCGGAATCCGTGTTTCTTGGCGCAAACATTTGGTCAATTGGGCATTTAGGTGTGGAAACCGGTGAGCCCCACAGAATTTCATAATACCGTCACATGTTTTCTAATTACAAGAAGATAAAAACTTGTGCTTGTTCAATGTTGTAATGACTCTCGAGTCTGGTTACTGTAAACTCACTCAGGTGCAACCTGATCCATCTTTATTCCAGCCCAAGAGTGCCAGTGTGACAAAGACACCCAGCTTATATACAGGTGACCAAGCACACACGCCACATGCGTACAGCCCGATGACCTCCGACTGCGGCGCCCTCTGGTGTCTGGTGACCCCCAAGCATTAATACATAAGAACATCCCCCTTTTAAAATCTTAACAACAGCCTTTTTACAAATTAAGACGCCTGGGACTTTTCTCTCACGAGTTGATCGTCTCAGGTCAACTTTGGCTCTGGGTGAGCGTTCTGAGTCCGTTGAGACTGAGGCCTGAGTAGCCGATCTGATGGGAGTGGTCATGACCACATCAGAGACTGAAGGTTCAGAGTCAGTAATGTCAGCAGAGTCCTCTGATGAGTGAACAATGGTTGGTTGGTCACTGACTGCATCTTCCTCACTCGGTTCCAGTTCATCCGTGTGCCGCAGTTTAACCTGGTCAAGGTGTTTCCTGCATGTTTGCCCATTCTTGAGCACGACAATAAACACGCTGTTAGCCTCCCTCGCTGCAATAGTGCTGGCAATCTACTTTGGACCTTGACCATAGTTTGGACCATAGTTCAGTACATAAACCGGATTGTTGACCGAGATGTCACGTGATACGGCAACATGATCATGACACCATTGCTGACTTTGATGTCTGTTTTCAACACGATTATTCAAATCAGGATGAACAAGAGAAATTCTGGTCTTGAGATTTCTCTTCATCAGTAATTCAGCAGGAGGAACCCCAATAAGCATGTGCTGTCTTGACCTGTAACTGAGCAATATACATGACAACCATCTCTGCAGTGAGCCCTGAGTTACACGTTTCAAACTTTGCTTGATTGTTTGAACAGCACGCTCTGCTTGACCATTAGAAGCAGGCTTGATTGGAGCTGATCTCACATGTCTGATGCCATGGAATTTCATGAACTCCTGGAACTCAAGACTTGTGAAGCAATATCCGTTGTCGCTTACAACAATGACAGGCAAACCATGAGTAGCAAACAAGATACAAAGGCTCCCAATTGTAGCTGTAGATGTGCTGGATGACATAATAACACACTCTATCCACTTAGAATATGCATCTACTACGACAAAAAACAACTTTCCTAGGAACGGACTTGCAAAATCAATGTGCATCCTCAACCATGGTTTGGATGGCCACAACCAAGGACTCAGCGGAGATTCCGCTGGTACATTACTTAGCTGCATGCACGCATGATTCCAGTTCAGAGTCAATTCCAGGCCACCATACATGAGACCTAGGAATGGACTTCATCATGACAATACCAGGTTGAGTGCTATGAAGTTCACGTACAAATCTTTCTCTCGCTTTCTTAGGCATGATTACACAATTACCCCACAGTAAACAGTCTGACTGAACGGACAGCTCATCCTTGCAACGGTTGTAAGGTTTGGTCTCCTCACGCATCTCCATAGGTATGGCCGACCAATCACCACTGATTACACACCATTTCACAACCAATAAAATAGGGTCATGGCTGGTCCAGATCCTAACTTGTTGAGCAGTGACAGGGGTTCCTTCACTCTCAAAAGCATCCATTACTAAGAGTAGATCTGCAGGTTGAGGCGTCTCCATCTCAGTTGTGGGTAAGGGCAGACAATTCAGTGCATCGGCACAATTCTCAGTACCAGGTCTATGATGGATGACATAATCGTAGGCAGACAATGTCAGCGCCCACCTTTGAATGCGGGACGATGCATTGGTATTAATAACCTTGTTTTCCGCAAACAATGAAATGAGTGGCTTGTGATCCATTTCTAGTTCAAAACAAAGACCAAACAGGTATTGGTGCATTTTTTTTACCCCATACACACAGGCCAAAGCTTCTTTCTCTACCATACTGTAAGCTCTTTCCGCTTTAGACAGACTTCTCGAAGCATACGCAACAGGTTGTAGTTTGCCCGATTCATTTGCTTGTTGGAGCACACAGCCAACCCCATATGATGAAGTATCATAGGCCAATACAAGATGCTTACGTGGATCATAATGAGCAAGCAACTTGTTTGAACATAGCAGATTCTTGGCTATCTCAAAGGCTCTATCTTGAGATGCACCCCAGACCCAGTTGTTGCCTTTTCTTAGTAACACATGCAGTGGCTCTAGCACAGTGTTCAATCTGGGTAAGAAATGACCAAAGTAGTTGAGTAGCCCAAGGAACGAATGCAGCTCCGTCACATTCTGAGGCCTGGGTGCATTTTTGATGGCCTCGGTTTTCGAATCAGTGGGCCTGATACCATCAGCAGCAATCTTCCTCCCGAGGAATTCGACTTCAGGTTCCATGAATACACACTTTGAGCATTTCAGCTTGAGTCCCACTTGTCCAGACGCTGTAGGACTTCTTCAAGATTGTTCAGATGTTCAGCAGTGTCACAACCTGTGACCAGAATGTCATCTTGAAACACGATAGTTCTAGGAACGGACTTCAGTAAACTTTGCATATTCCTCTGAAATATGGCTGTAGCCAAAACGAATCCCAAAAGGAAACCTGTTGTAGACAAACAGTCCTTTATGGGTGTTGATGCAAGTGAGTTTCTTCGAAGTGTCGACAAGCTCCTGGGTCATATAGGCTGATGTCAGATCCAGTTTCGTGGACGACTTTCCACCAGCTGCATGGCAAACAGGTTATCAGCCTTCGGAAACAGATACTGATCCTGTTTCGAAATCGGTTATTCATAACCTTGTAGTCTCCATAAAATCCTGACAGTGCCATCACTCTTTGACATAGGAACAATGGGACTAGCTCACTCATTAAACTCGACTGGTGATATGATCTCTTTACGTTGGAGTCTGTCAAGCTCAATTTCAACCTTCTCCCTCATCATGTACAGAACAGACTGAGCTTTGTGATAAACAGGCCTTGCATTAGAGTCCAGGTGAATCTGCACCTTGGCTCCCGTAAAATTACCAATGCCCGGTTCAAGAAGGAAACGTTTTCAATACTTGAGTACACAAAGTATCATCCACGAGGACAACATCTTGACATCATTCCAGTTCAGCTTGATTTTCTCGAGCCAATTCCTGCCGAACAGTGTTGGACTATTACCTGGGATGATCCATAATGGTAGCTTGTGAACCACACCGTCATATGATACCTCGATTGCTGCACTGCCGAGCACCGGTATGAGTTCCTTAGTGTAAGTATACAACCTGGCATTGACTGGACTCAGCTTCGGTTTCACAGCCTTAGTGTCCCACAGCTTGTCGAATGTCCTTTGGCTCATTATCGACTGGCTCGCGCCCATGTCCAGCTCCATTGATACAGGCACGCCATTCAGCTTTACATTAACGACTATCAGCTGGCTCTTGCTCAGGAACGAATACAGTCCATTCACTTCCTCCTCGGGTTGTGTATCCGGGCCAGCACTGAACTGGTCCTCATCAACCACGTGGTAAGCCGCACCACGCTTCCTCCATTCTGGACACATCCTATGAAGATGCCCCACTTTCGAACATCCATTGCATGAGTATTGTCTAAGCCAACACTGATGAGGCCGATGATTGTCCCCACAATGCCAACAGGGTGAAATCTGTATTGAACCAGTTGGCGGGCTCTGAGCAGCGGCAAGTTTCACGTAACAGCTCTGCCCGAAGACGACACCATCTTGTTTACAGTACTTGCCATGGAACTCCGATGATATCTGCCTCATTGAATGGCGGTGCAGGCTAGAAGGGCTGAATGGCCTGCTCCTGCACCTATTTTCTATGTTTCTATAAGGGGGTACTGAAGTTTCATGTTCAGCCATGAACTCATTGAATGGCGGTGCAGGCTAGAAGGGCTGAATGGCCTGCTCCTGCACCTATTTTCTATGTTTCTAAATTATCATCCATCGTCATGCATGCCTGGGCTGTCAAGATGGCCTTTTTCAAATCCAGCATCCCTGCAGCCAATAGCTTCCTGAGGATCGCATCATGGCTGATGCCTATCATGAAGACATCACGCAGCATGTCTTCCAACATGTTCCCGAACTTACACGGCTCAGCAAGATGTCGCAGGTCGGCGACAAATCCCGACACGTCCTGGCTCTCAGCACGAACATGCGTGTAGAAACGGTAACGTGATATGATTCCATCTTTTGGCTTCAGATGGTTACCCACCAAATTACACAATTCCTCGTACCCTTTTTCCACCGGACGTACAGGCAAGAGAAGATTCTTCATGAGGCCATAAATTTTCGGACAACAAACGGTGAGGAGAACTGCTCTGCGCTTAACTGCGTAGGTCTCTGCCTCCATGCCGTTGGCCACAAAATACTGATCCAGGCGGTCGACAAAATCCGCCCAATCCTTGCCATCCATGAATCTCTCCAGAATTCCAACAGTGCCCATTGTGCATGCGAAGGTTCTTAAATTACCTCATCGCCAATTGTAATGACTCAAGAGTCTGGTTACTGTAAACTCACTCAGGTGCAACCTGATCCATCTTTATTCCAGCCCAAGAGTGCCAGCGTGACAAAGACACCCAGCTTATATACAGGTGACCAGGCACACATGCCACATGCGTACAGCCCGATGACCTCCGACCGCAGCGCCCTCTGGTGTTTGGTGACCCCCAAGCATTAATACATAACAAATGTTTATGCAAAGTTACTTTGGAGAGAGGAGGGAGTGAGTCAAAGAAATGATAGGGTGCACTACTGAAGAAATTAATTCTTCTTACTGTTCAATGGCTTCACTTCATGGTTGAGTGTGCTGCAGAGGATTGACTTGGCTCCAAACTCCCTTCACCAGGTGTGTCACCTTGATGCAACTTGAGCCCTAGAGGGACCTTAGGGATAATTTTGACCTGTCGATAGTGCAGAATGGCCGATTGGCGGCAGATTTGAGGGCCTGGTCTTCGAACACTCTTTTCCTCAGGCGGCCGAAGGCTACACTGGCGCACTGGAGGCGGTGTTGAATTTCGTCCTCAATGTCTGCTCTTGTTCATAACAGGCTCCCGAGGTATGGGAAATGATCCATGTTGTTCAGGGCCATGCCTCCGGTGGGCTCCGCTGGGCAGGCCACATTGTCCGCATGCCAGACACGAGACTCCAAAAGCAAGTGCTGTACTCGGAACTCCTTCACGGCAAACGAGCCAAAGGTGGGCAGAGGAAACGTTACAAGGACACCCTCAAAGCCTCCCTGATAAAGTGTAACATCCCTACTGACACCAGGGAGTCGCTGGCCAAAGACCACCCTAAGTGGAGGAAGAGCATCCAGGAGGGCACTGAGCACTTCGAGTCCCATCGCCGAGAGCATGCAGAAACCAAGCGCAGGCAGCGGAAGGAGTATGCGGCAAACCAGTCCCACCCACCCCTTCCTACAACGACTGTCTGTCCCACCTGTGACAGGGACTGTGGTTCTCGTATTGGACTGGTCCTGCCATCTAAGAACTCATTTTAAGAGTGGAAGCAAGTCTTCCTCGATTCCGAGGGACTGCCTATGATGATGATGAGAATGGGCGATAGGGATTGGCCACCTGTTGTACAGCTTTCCCGATATTCGTTCCCATTGAAGTCAATGGAAGTGAAAATGGGAAGAGGTGACCAATGGGGTGGCTGATTCGATATTGCTCCTTTTACACTACTGCACTCATTTAAAATTACCTCCTTGTTTTACCTTATTCCCAAGATGGATCATGATTCGCTGATCATTGGACCAAGGACAAACATGAATTTCATCCCTCACTATGTGGACAATAGGTACCCGGAGCTCTTCATTGGTAACATAATAAACAGCACAGCTCACCATAAAATGTGTACGTATTACATAAGAACATAAGAAATAGGAACAGGAGTCGGCCATTTGGCCCCTTGAGCCTGCTTCACCATTCAATAAGATCATGGCTGATCTGATCATGGGCTCAGCTGATCACTTCCCTGCCCGCTCCCCATAACCCTTTACTCCCTCATTGTTCGAAATGTGGTCTTGCCACCTTTCTCCTGAAAGCAACATGGAAACAATTTATAAGTTTATATTTCAGAAGGAGAACATTCAACCATCATTGTCTGTGCTAGCTCTTTGCTGCAGCATTCCAAAACTAATCCAACTGCCCTGCTATTTCCCCAAAGCCTTATCTTTTCCTCTGCTTCAAATATTTATCCAATTTTCCCTTAAAAGATGCTATAGTCTTGCATCAAGCAAAGGATTCCATGCTCCAACAACTCTTTGTGCAAAGAAGTCGCCCCTAATCTCTGTCCTTACTTTCTTAGTGATCATATTAAATTGGTGACCCCTCATTAACATTGCAACCAGAGGAATGGGTCTTTCCCTATTCACTCTATCGAAACTTCAACATTTTAACCAAATCTCTTTTTAATCTCCTTCTAGTTTTCTCTGTTCCAGGGGAAATAGTCCCAATATGACAAGTCTCTCCTGTATAACGATAACTCCCATTCCTCGTCATCGAGGTGAATCTACGCTTTACACTCGCTATGATTTTGATATACTTTCTAAAATGGGGCACATTAAACAGCACGCAGTAATCTAACTGTGACCTTACGAATGTGTTATATAAATGTATCATTCCGTCTTTACTCAATGCCTCTATTTATAAAACTAACAATTCTATTGGCATTTTATGTGGCTTATCTACCGTACTCACTTTCAGGAAATAATGGGCTAAAAATTGTGGGGTGGGGGAAAACTTTATACCACCTGGTACCATCAAAACATTGCGAAAAGAGGGTGGCAAGTAGTGGCTTGCTGTAATAGATGTTAAAAGTATTGTAAGTATGTAAGTCTGCTGGGTGCTTGCAAGGCCTCAGATGGTAAAGGAAGGTATCTCTGAAGACAGAAAATGCTGCAAATAGTCAACAGGTCAGTCAACATCTGTGGAGGGAGATACAGAGTTCACATCTCAAGTCAAGATGCTGCCTGTCCTGATTTTATGCTATAATTTCAGATTTACAGCATCCGCTCGCAAAGGGAAGAGGAAGATGCAGAAGAGGAAGAAGCAAAGAGGAGGAAGCAGAAGGAAGGATGTAACCCAGACAGCACCTTTTCCTTCCAGGATCCCAATGACCATAAGCCCAATTCCCCTTTCAGCATTAGTCCCACACCTTCCCTTCCCTCTGTTACTGACCATCACAGCGTCCTCTTGGCCGAGAAGGTGCATTCACTGACCTTAAACAGTGATCTGAGGTCATGAAGCTTCTTTGGGCACTGGGGCCAGGTGGTGGGTGCGACACTGCTGGCAGTGATGGCCTCAGTGATCAGGTCCCACATTTTCTTCCTGCCCCTGTGGGTAGAGGGCCTCTCTTGCAGTGTTGCCGCCCTACACAAAGCTGGAGTGTTGCGTGCGAGACCCTGGTCGCCCCTTCCCTGGCTTGCTGAGCCATTTGTGTTAGTGCTGAAGCACTTTTACCATTTTTTGAGGTTCCGTAATGCTATGCATGTAAACCTGTAAATACCATGTCTAACCACCAGAGGGCTTATCCCCTGGAATCCCACAATCCCTTGGGAGCACCTGTATATAAGGAGGCCTCACAGGCTGGAGAGGCACTCTGAGATCTGTAATAAAGGACTATGGTTGCACCTTACTTTGCGCTTGCAGTATCTGATCTGACTCTTTATTCAAGACATAACAACTGGCGGCAAGATACAAATGATGAACCCCACCACAACAATGCAGAGAACAGTGGGCATCCTGGAGAAATTTTCAGAGGGAGATGATTGGGAAACCTTCGTGGAGCGACTCGACCAATACTTCGTGGCCAACGAGCTGGAAGGAGAAGCGAACGCTGCCAAACGAAGGGCGATTCACCTCACCATTTGCGGGGCACCAATGTAAGGCCTCATGAAAAATCTGCTCACTCCAGCGAAACCCACAGACAAGTCCTACGATGATTTGTGACCACTGGTCTGGGAATATATAAACCCGAAGGAAAGCGTTCTGATGGCGAGGTATCCGGTCCACACGTACAAGAGATCTGAAGGCCAGGAAGTGGCGAGCTATGTTGCCGAGCTAAGGCACCTTGCAGGACATTGTGAATTTGAAGAACATTTGGAGCACCATGCTCAGGGACTTCTTTGTACTTGGCATTGACCATGAAGTAATACTTCGCAAATTTTTGACTGTAGTGACCCCGACCTTGAGTAAAGCCATAGCAATAGCCCAGGCGTTTATCGCCACCAGTGACAATACCAAATACATTTCTCAGCACATGAGTGCTGCTGCAAGTACTGTGAACAAAGTAACGTTGTTTTCAAATCGAAATGTACAGGGCAGGACTCACATGCCTGCAGCTGCATGTCTGCAGATGTCTCAGAGTCCACCATCAAGGGTGGTGAATACAAAGCCATTAACACCTTGTTGGCACTGCGGGGGTGATCATCGGTTCCATTCATGCCGCTTCAAAGGATACCTTTGCAAGGGCTGTGGAACAATGGGACACCTCCAACGTATGTGAAGGCGAGCTGCAAACCCTGCTAATCCTGCAAACCACCATGTTGCAAAGGAGGACAGATCCATGGTGGATCATGATGAACCAGAGCCTCAGACTGAGGAGGCAGCGGTATATGGGGTGCACATATTTACCACAAAGTGTCCCCCAATAATGCTGAAGGTTGAATTAAATGGACTCCCGGTGTCCATGGAGCTGAACACGGGCACGGGCCAGTTCATTGTGAGCAAAAAGACTTTCGATAAATTGTGGTGCAGCAAGGCCTCAAGGCCAGTCCTGACTCCCATTCGTACTAAACTGAGAACGTACACAATGGAACTGATTCCCGTAATCGGCAGTGCTACCATAAAGGTCTCCTATGATGGAGCGGTGCATGAGTTACCACTCTGGGTGGTACCAGGTGATGGCCCTACGCTGTTCGGCAGAAGTTGGCTGGGAAAGATACGCTGGAACTGGGATGACGTCCGAGCGCTCTCTTCCGTCGATAAAACCTCATGTGCCCAGGTCCTAAACAAGTTCCCCTTGCTGTTCGAACCAGGGATCGGGAAGTTCCAAGGAGCAAAAGTGCAGATCCATTTGATCCCAGGGGCGCGACCCATCCATCACAAGGTGAGAGCGATACCTTACATGAAGAGAGAGAGGGTGGACTCGAACTGGACAGGCTGCAACAAGAGGGCATCATTTCGCCGATTGAATTCAATGAGTGGGCCAGTCCGATTGTTCCAGTCCTCAAGAGAGATGGCACCATCAGAATCTGTGGTGGTTATAAATTAACTATCAATCGTTTCTCCCTGCAGGATCAATATCCACTACCAAAGGCAGACGACCTATTTGTGACGCTGGCGGGAGGGAAAACGTTCATGAAGCTGGACTTGACCTCGGCCTACATGACGCAGGAGCTGGAGGAATCATCGAAAGGCCTCACCTGCATCAACACGCACAAAGGTCTCTTCATTCACAACAGATGCCTGTTTGGGATTCGATTGACCGTGGCGATATTCTGGAAAGCTTGCTGAAGTCGGTCCTGTGCACCGTGGTCTTCCAGGACGACATCTTGGTCACAGGTCGGGACATCGTCGAGCACCTGCTGAACCCGGAGGATGTTCTTAGTCGGCTTAATCGTGAGGGGCTCAGGCTAAAACACTCGAAGTGTGTTTTCCTGGCACCTGAAGTGGAGTTCCTAGGGAGAAGAATCGCGGCGGATGGCATCAGGCCCACCGATTCGAAGATGGAGGCAATCAAGAACGCACCGAGACCACAGAACATGACGGAGCTGCGGTCGTTTCTAGGACTCCTGAACTATTTTGGTAACTTCTTACCGGGTCTTAGCACATTGTTAGAACCCCTGCACTCTTTACTGCATAAAGGAGATGAATGGGTATGGGGTAAAAGCCAAGAAAATGCCTTTGAGAAAGCTAGGATGCTGTTATGTTCAAACAATTTGCTTCTGTTGTACGATCCATGTAAACGTTTGGTACTAGCATGTGATGCGTTGTCGTACGGGGTCGGGAGTTTATTGCAACAAGCTAATGAATTTGGGAAATTGCAACTAGTTGCTTATGCATCCAGAAGTCTGTCTGAGGCTGAGAGGGCCTACAGTATGATCGAAAAAGAAGCATTAGCATGTGTTTCCAGGGTAAAGAAAATGCATCAATATTTTTTCGGGCTCAAATCTGAATTGCAAACGGACCATAAGCCGCTTATATCCCTCCTTTCTGAAAGCAAGGGGATAAATACGAATGCATCGGCCCGCATCCAGAGATGGGTGCTCACGTTGTCCACATACAACTACACCATCCGCCACAGGCCAGGCACAGAAAACTGTGCCGATGCTCTCAGTAGGCTGCCATTGCCCACCACAGGGGTGGAGATGGCACAGCCCGCAGATTTAGTTATGGTAATGGAAGCATTCGAGAGTGAGCAATCACCTGTTATCGCCCGACAGATTAGAACCTGGACGAGCCAGGACTCCTTACTGTCCTTAGTAAAAAACTGTGTGTTCCATGGGAGTTGGTCTAGTGTCCCGTTAGAGGTGCAGGAGGAAATAAAGCCCGACCAGCGGCACAAAGATGAAATGTCTATACAGGCAGACTGCCTCCTATGGGGTAATCGACTAGTGGTGCCAATAAAGGCCAGGACACTTTCATTAGTGATCTCCACAGCATCTACCGAGGCAGCGTAATGATGAAAGCGATAGTCAGATCCCACGTGTGGTGGCCCGGTATCAATGCAGACTTAGAGTCCAGCGTGCACAAATGTAATACATGTTCACAGTTAAGCAATGCACCCAGGGAGGCACCACTAAGTTTATGGTCCTGGCCCTCCAAAACGTGGTCCAGGATCCATGTCGACTATGCAGGCCCATTCTTGGGAAAAATGTTCTTAGTGGTTGTAGATGCGTACTCCAAATGGATTGAATGTGTGATAATGTCGGCAAGCACGTCCGCTGCCACCATTGAAAGCCTGCGTGTCATGTTTGCCACGCAAGGCCTGCATGATGTCCTTGTAAGTGACAATAGGCCGTGCTTTACCGGTGCCGAATTCAAGGAGTTCATGACCCGCAATGGGATCAAACATGTCACATCTGCCCCGTTTAAACCAGCGTCCAACGGTCAGGCAGAACGAGCAGTTCAAACAATCAAGCAGAGCTTGAAAAGGGTAACTGAAGGCTCACTGCAGACTCGTTTATCCCGAGTCCTGCTTAGTTACCGCACAAGACTCCACTCGCTCACTGGGGTCCCTCCCGCTGAACTGCTCATGAAAAGGGCACTTAAGAAAAGGCTCTCGTTAGTCCACCCTGATCTACACGAACAGGTAGAGAGCAGGTGGCTTCAACAGAATACATATCATGATCGCGCAAATGTGTCACGTGAAATTGAGATAAATGATCCTCTATTTGTGTTGAACTATGGACACTGGCCCAAGTGGCTTCCTGGCACTGTTTTGGCCAAAGAGGGGAGTAGGGTGTTTGTGGTCAAACTCTCAAATGGACTCACCTGCAAGAAACACTTGGACCAAACCAAGCTCAGATTTACAGACTATCCAGAACAACCCACAATAGACTCCACCTTTTCCGACCCTCCAACACACACACAAGTGGCAACTGACCAGTGGTTGACCACGAAGCAGAACCCATCACCCGCAGCAGCCCAGCAGGACTCACCACCCCCAGCAGCCCAGCAAGACCAGCTGCACAGCAGCCCAGCGAGGGCCCAACAATCGATTCATCAAAACCAGCATTTGCACTGAGACAATCAACCAGGGAAAGGAAGGCCCCAGATCGACTCACATTTTAAATAGTTATATTATTGACCTGCGGGGGGGGGGGGCAGTGTTGTTATGTATGTAAACCTGTAAATAACATGTCTAACCACCAGAGGGCTTATCCCATGGAGTCCCAAGTGGTTGTAGATGCATACTCCAAATGGATTGAAGGTGTGATATAGTCGGCAAGCACGTCCGCTGCCACCATTGAAAGCATACGGGCCATGTTTTCCATGCATGGCATGTAAGTGACAGCGGGCCGTGCTTTACCAGTGCCGAGTTCAAGGAGTTCATGACCCGCAATGGGGTCAAACATGTCACATCTGCCCCGTTTAAACCAGCGTCCAATAGTCAGGCAGAACGAGCTGTTCAAACAATCAAGCAGAGCTTGAAAAGAGTGCTCCCAGGCTGGAGAGGCACTCTGAGATCTGTAATAAAGGACTCTGGTCACACTTACTTTGAGCTTGCAGTATCTGGTCAGACTCTTTATTCAAGACATAACAGGTAGGGAATTGAGCTTTAAATGCTGAAGACTCCCATTTAGGACTTTTTTTTAATGTTAATTTTTAAAAAAACAGTAATGGTTAAAACTAATTGTTACACTTCATTTTAATTTCTGTTCGTCCAGAAGGCATTGCCCTTTTAATGCATTGCCTTTTTAATTTCCCACAATTCCTAGCAAACTGCATGACCTCACTTGCAGAGGCTGTTTGAAGCTGGAACACTGCTTCAGGACGGGAACTTCTGCATCCATACCTACCCTAACACCACCGGTAGGGGCATTACATGGTACGTTAGTGCTGGGCTAAACTCTTTTGCCCTCAGTCTGAAATTGCCCCTGGCAGCACTTTGCCCATGTCCAGTGACCATTAATCCAAGTTTCCGGGGATACCGGCAATTCTCGTGGTAGCCACAAATTTTTCCCCCAAGGTATCTCTGTTCATGTGCACCCTTCAGTTCTGGGTCCGAAATTTATCAACACACCGCCCGCTTACCGTCCGCTAACCGCTCAAAAATTAACTTTTGGTGAAAACACACCGACATACCGCCGACATATCTCTCAGCAGAATATTCATCATTGACATACCGGCGAGCAGTATGCACACCATCCGCCGTGCAGAACCGCCCACATACCGCCCAAAAAGTGCAAGTTTCATGACATACCACCGACCTACCACCGGAGCTGCATCACAGGCCGTCCCTCGAAGTCAGCATGACTTGCTTCCTCGCCAAAAAAGGATGAGTTCACAGGTGTTTCAGTGAAGGACCCGAACTACATCCTCGAGGGTGGAGGATGCCTGTGCGTGGATTTTTTAACCAGCCACCACACGGGCTTGACAGAGCTAGGTCTTGGTCCAGTGGCAAGTGGTCTGGAGCTGCATACCGTCCTGGAAAAGGTGGTTTTACATGAGGTTCAGTGGGCGGGAATGGACGGCAGTGCTCGGAGCCGCCATTTTGAAATCGGGTACAGTCAGCAAAAGCAGCAACCTTAGTATTTCAGAGGTGAACAGTGACTTTACAGTGGGATTCACAGTGCGATTTACAGTGCGATTTACAGTGCGATTTACAGTGCGATTCACAGTGCGATTTACAGTGCAATTCACAGTGCGATTTACAGTGCGATTCACAGTGCGATTTACAGTGCGATTTACAGTGCGATTCACAGTGCGATTTACAATGCGATTTACAGTGCAATTCACAGTGCGATTTACAGTGCGATTTACAGTGCGATTCACAGTGCGATTTACAATGCGATTTACAGTGCAATTCACAGTGCGATTTACAGTGCGATTTACAGTGCGATTCACAGTGCGATTTACAATGCGATTTACAGTGCAATTCACAGTGTGATTTACAGTGCGATTCACAGTGCGATTTACAGTGCGACTCACAGTGCGATTCACAGTGCGATTTACAATGCGATTTACAGTGCGATTTACAATGCGATTTACAGTGCAATTCACAGTGCGATTTACAGTGCGATTCACAGTGCGATTTACAGTGCGACTCACAGTGCGATTCACAGTGCGGTTTACAGTGCAATTCACAGTGCGATTTACAGTGCGATTTACAGTGGGAAAGGTACTTTTGTTGGTACTGAATATATTATTAAGATAGAAAGCATTTTAGTTATATTATTTTCATTGAAAAATCTTCTGGAGATTTAAAAATAATGGGGCCTGTACTATCTCAGCCTGTATTGTTGAGTACCTGTCAAATGCAGGATCCAGATGTGAGAAGGTTTATTGAGCAGAATTATCAGGGTTGCAGACTGATGAGGAGGCGGAGGCCTTACCCCCAAAGAATTTTCAGGGAGAGGCGCTCATACTTGGACCTGACCGGTCGACAGTGCGTTCGAAGGCTGCGCTTCCGAAAAGAGGTGATCAATGAGATTTGCCAGCTCATTAAGGCAGACCTGCAGCCGGTACCACCAACATTACTGTACTCTCTATCGAGATGAAGGTGACTGCGGCATTTTCTGTTATGTAGCAATACTTGGAGGTCACCAGACACCAGAGGGCGCCGCAGTCGGAGGTCATCAGGCTGTACTCATGTGGCATGTGTGCTTGGTCACCTGTATATAAGCTGGGTGTCTTTGTCACGCTGGCACTCTTGGGCTGGAATAAAAATGGATCAGGTTGCACCTGAGTGAGTTTACAGTAACCAGACTCTTGAGTCATTACACTTTCCCTTTATGCATGCGGCTTTTTTCAGGCATCAGCTGGGGACATATACTGCATTTCTCAGTATGCTACTCATCGCTGCATTCGACAGGTAACCAAAGCACTGTTTGCACGTCGGATGGAATTTATAAACTTCCCAATGACCAGGGAGGTACAGAGTGACAGGGCTTTGGGATTTGCACGCATTGCCGGCTTCCCCAAGGTGCAGGGTGCTATTGACTCTACCCATATTGCCCTGCGAGCACCATTACAGGAGGCGGAGGCGTACTGAACCCGTAAGGGATTCCACACAGCGCATGATGGCAGTGAATGCCAACTTTCCAGGGAGCATCCATGATGCGCACATCTTGTGTGAGAGACCTGTGTCTGACCTGTTGAAGTCTGAGCCACCAGGTAAATGCTGGATGCTGGGGGGCAAAGGGTACGGCCTCGCCACCTGGCTCTTGACCCGCTGCGGAACCCTCAGACAGACGGCGATATAATAAGAGCCATATAGCGACGTAATATTAGCGAAAAGACAATTGGCGTGCTGAAGCAGCGCTTTCGATGCTTGGACCACTCGGAAGGCAGGCTGCAATACCACCCTGAGCAGGTTGTTCAGTTCACAGTGGTGTGCTGCATTTTGGCATTATTTTTAACAATCATGCGGGGACAGGAATTACTACAGGAGGCTACGGGACCACCTGAGGAGGGAGTGCAGGAAACGGAGGAGGAAGATGAGGGGGAGGAGGACGATGAACCCATGGCACCACCCCCCCCCAACACCACAGTGGAGGGCACGCAGAGCGAATGCCACTGCAAAACTGTTACTCATAAATGAACGCTTTGCTTGAATGTGGAGAGCTGTGTTTTGGGACCCTGATGACTGTTACCCCAAAGGTTTGATACTGTACAAGAGAGTGCTTAAATTCAATTCATATGTTTATGTATAAATGTAAACAATATACAACAATTTAAAAACTTCGTAAACTATAGCTTTGAACAACTGTAACAACTTTAACAACTTTAATAACAACTTTAGCAAAACTTTAACAACTTGAATACACTTTAAAAAATCAAACTTCAGTTATTAAATGAACAACTGCAACAAAAGACCCTTTTTTGTCCTTGACCTCGACTGCGTGCTCCACCACCCTTGGGACTATTCTCCCCTTTTCTTACTCCTGCCCTTCCCTGTCCCACTGCCCCTGAGCCCGGACCTCCCCGCGGTGGTACCAAGCCGGCGTGTAGCACTGCACCCCGAGTGCTGTTGTTGTTGTTGGGGCTCAGACATTGCAGGCGCATTAAATGGAGCCTCAGGAGAAGCTCGTGATGTGAAAGGCATGGCTGCAGGGCTAAACAATGCAGGCAGCTCCTCACCCTCAGGTGCTGTCGACCCGTCCACTGTGGCACGAGGGGTTCCGCACCATGTCCCCAATTCTGTCGATTGCTGCACGGCATCGATAAGTCGCCGGTTCGCTCCATCACGGTGATCAGACACGACATATCCTCTGATTGTCGTTCTGATAGCGCCGCGATGTTTCCGGCTATCGTAGCCATGGCCCTGAGCAGCTCTCGACCTATTTCGATGCTGGCCTATAACAGACGCACCATGTCCTGGTACACGCCTATCTGTCTTGCAGCATCCAACCTTTTCTGAACCAATCTCCGTCGCTGCAGGAAAGGCGCTGCAACACTGGGGGCGTGTTGCTGGGCAACGCTTGGTCCCGCAGAATCAGAGGAGGCATGCGGAAATCTCCTGAATATAGACTCGGTGGTGGAGGATGTTCCAGCTGGCCCACATGGAGCTGGTGTATCCTCCTCCATCTCCACCCCCTCCTCCACTGGCTCCAGGATCAGCGGCTCTTCCTCTTCCTCTTCATCATCTCTGCCAGGGGTGAAGTCAGGAGAGGGCTGGGTAACACCAGAGGTGGAGGCAGTGGGTCTGTCGTCTGGTCTCTCTGTGGAGGTCTGGTCTGAATCGTCTGAGTCTGGAAGTACAAAACAACATTTAAACATGCTTGGCACCAGGGGAGGGGTCAGGGTTACATGAGTACATAGTACAGTGACTTAACGCAGTCTTACTTAAATGTCCACCACTGCTGCATTACTGCATTACATATCACAGACAGACAATACATATATGCATATGCAATGCAATAAACTTACATTAATTACATCAGGCCAACATTACAGTTACATTACATGACGAGAGGACCGCAACACAGACTGGGGATTGTATTCAACTGACCATCCTGTGTGGGTGGGTCAGCTCCAATGCCAGTGGTGGCACGGTTGCTATCCCCGACCAGCAACAGGGCACGGATCTCTATCTCCGTCAATGGCTCTTGGGTTGTGGGTCCTCCCCCCCGTTCGCCGCTGATCCGCTGCTATTGCAGGTGTCTTCTTCTGCAGAAAGTGAAGTAAATGAAAGTAAAAATCTTCAATCCATTTAACATCGCAGACACCCAGGGTCACACACACACACACACACACACACACACACACCAAAACACTGCGTTGAACCTCTTGTCATGGCCTGAAAGCACGAATACATCACCGAATCCTTAAGATAAATAACATCATCTGTGCGACACTGAACCTACATTTACATGGTACATGGCACACGGGGAGTGCATAAATAAAATCATTACTTACTTTTCCTACCCTCACCAGGTCATTCCACCTTACGGCACCTTTCCCTGGTGAGTACCATGGTACTTGTGGAGGACACAGCCTCCCCGATCTCGTCCCATATTCTGTTGTACTCCTTTGGGGGGTCTTTCCATGACCACCCGTCGTTAGCTCGGAGAACCTCTCTGTGATATTCTCCAGCAGGGCAGGTAACTCCGTCTCGTCGAAGGCGGGTGCCCTTAACGTCCCGTCCCTCTCGACGTTCCTGCGCTTTGACTTCGTTTTCAGCATTTCCATTATATTTATATTATGATGATTTTTGATTTCCAAAATATGTATTATTATTGTTGATATTGTATCATTATTATTTGTTAATATTTTTTAACTCTGCAATCTGTGATTCAATCAACTGACCCTAGAATAGCTTGCTGCTCCTTCTCACTCTCTCTCTCTCTTGACTTCAACTCACTGCACATGCGCAGGTGACCCTTGAACCCCAAAATCGCCAGTAAAAAGCATCTCTGAAAAAAAGGAAAAAAAAAAATTTGCGCATGCGCAGTGCAGTGCCGCACCATCCATCGACAAGAAAGTCGATCTGGACCGACTACAATGCCGCATTCTGCCTGCTGCACACCGCTGACATACCGCCGAAAAATAATCCACCAAAATTGCGCTCTTCGGTCTCGGCGGTATGCTGGCGGTTTGAAAGTACGCACCGCCGACATACCGGCGAGAAATGGGCGGACCTTATGTCCTGACCAATTTCTGGCCCCATGGTCTTTCCATTGAGTGTATTTTCCCATTCCTTGTTTATTTTTCTCCCAAAATACATTGACCCAGAAATTCCTGCCTCCCAGGTCCGTACGGAGTGTGTACGGAGTGTGTACGGACCCGGGGAGGCATCGCAAAAGCCGGTTTTCAGCACGCAATGCGCATGCGCTGAAAAGCGGCTTTTCCGATCTGTCAAGTTTCTGGCTTGACAGATCCTCCGCATCTCGGGAGCGAGGACATTTGCACGGGCAAGATTGCGGGATTTATCCACATCTTGCCCAGCAAATGTCCTCAAAACTCTTGCGCCTGATAAAAGCAGGCGCATAGCCTACTGTTACAGGCTTAAGAGTCTAAAAACATACACAAATATAAATAAATTAAAGTAAAAAACACATATTATTTTTTAAAACCCTGCCCAATACGTTACATTTATTTTTAACTATAATTAAAACTTTTTTTAAAAATCTGCAAATTTTTTTTTTAAAAAAACATTTTTAACAACTTTAATTTCTATTAGTGTATTTATGTGAGGTGTTTTTTAAATGTTTTATGTAGTGTTTGTGTATTTGGGGGTGTTTCTCATTCATAGTAATGAAACTCCGATTACTATGAATGAGAAAATACTTTACCGTGATTGGGTGTCCAGGCCCACATGACTCCTGTGGACGTCCCGACGTGAACGCGCTCCGTTGCGCAAGAAGAGGAGGCCTCGAGTCCGGGATCTCGGGCGGGCGTTCGACCAAAAGGTAAGTGCCATCTTTTCTCCTATTTTTAGTCGATCGCCCGCGGGATGAAGAAACAGGAATTTCTGGGCCATAACCTCACACTTGTTCACATTAAACTGCCTCCAACAACTTCTGCCCGTTCCGCCACCCTGTCTGTCTTCCTCAAGTCTTTTACAGTACTCATCGTTGCTCGCTAAACTGTCACATATTTTGAGATTGTGCCCCTTACACCCAAGTCCAAATCAGTTTATGGTTATAGAAAATGTTTCTCAGCAATGAGTTGCTGGGAGAGAACCCTAAACACAAGGTGTAACTAAATATCTAACGAGAATCGCGTGTCCATTATTCATTATGTCACTGATTATTGCTACATCCTATTATTTTTAAGCAATTCAGCGACCAACGGGAGACAAAAATATCATCATTTTATGCTGTGTCAGGTAAAATAGAGAAAAGACAATTATTTTGTTCAGTAATTTAAATATATCACAACCATTTTACACTGTGTGAGCTAAAAGGCTCAGAATGGCAATGGGAAATAAAAGTACATGCATGTTACCTGTAGTATGTCCAGATAAATTATACAGATAAATACAACAAAAAATCATGTCATGATTACCAAAAACAACACAAAAGGGAGAACAATAAATAAGTGGCTGATAATGTTGGGAGGTTTTTATTTTCCTGTCAATGGTGCAAACATCTTTAATCCATGCAGGGAGTCCATTTTAATCCACAGATAACTGAAATGTAGGTTGAAGCTCTGCTCTTGGTATATAAGAATGATTTAATGAGTGTGCACTCCCACCAGAGAGCCGTGCCCATTTGGAGCACATATTAGTAAATCAGGGTTCGCTCCTCTCAATTTGCATTTAAACATTAGTCCTGATTCAGATTCAGACACAACCACGAGACAATGGCACAGGGAGAGAATTATTGAGCAAAACAGGTTCACTATTTTTATATATAAATAGATGTGGTCTGGTTTGAATCAAGCAGTTATTCCTATGCTTTCCATATGTGCCTTAGAATCATAGCATCATAGAACGGTTACAGCACAGAAGGAGGCCATTCGGCCCGTCGAGCCCATGCCGGCTCTCTGCAAGAGCACCTCAGCCAGTCCCATTCCCCCGCCCTTTCCCCATAGCCCTGCACCTGTTTTTTTCTTTCAGTTACTTATCCAACTCCCTTTTGAAAGCCACAATTAATCCGCCTCCACCATCCTTTCAGGCAGTGCATTCCAGATCCTAACCACTCGCTGCGTAAAAAAAGTTTTTCTGATGTCGCCTTTGGTTCTTTTGCCAATCACCTTAAATCTGTGCCCTCTAGTTCTCGACCCTTCTGCCAATGGGAACATTCTCTCTCGATCTACTCTGTCCAGACCCCTCATGATTTTGAACACCACGATCAATTCTCCTCTCAACCTTCTCTGCTCCAAGGAGAACAACCCCAACTTCTCCAGTCCGACAATGTAACTGAAGTGCTTCATCCCTGGAATCATTCTCAAAATCGTTTCTGCACCCTCTCTAAGGCCTTCACATCCTTCCTAAAGTGCAGTGCCCAGAATTGGACACAATACGCCAGTTGAGGCCAAACCAGTGTTTTCTAAAGGTCTAAAGGTTCATCATAATTTCCATACTTTTGTACTCTATGCCTCTATTTATGAAGCCCAGGATCCCGTAAGCTTTTTTAACCGATTTCTCAACCTGCCCTGCCACCTTCAACGAGTTGTGCGCCCCCTTTAGGATTGTACCCTTTACTTTATATTTCCTCTCCTCATTCTTTCTACAAAAATGTATCACTTCACACTTTACTGAGTTAAATTTCATCTGTCACGCCCATTCCACCAGCCTGTCTATCACTACCCTCCTCACTGTTCACACTACTTCCAAGTTTTGTGGCATTTGAAAATTTTGAAAAAGTGTCCTTTACACCCACATCCAAGTTATTAATATATATCAAGCAGTGGGCCCAGTACCGACCCCTGGGGAACACCACTGTATACCTTCCACTAGTCCGAAAAACAACCGTTCACCACTACTCTCTGTTTCCTGTCACTGAGCCAATTCTGTATCCATGCTGCCACTGGCCCTTTTATTCCATGGGCTCCAACTTTGCTGGTTGGCCTATTATGTGGCACTTTATCAAACACCTTTTGGAAATCCATGTACACCACGTCAACTGCGTTGCCCTCATCAACCCTCTATGTTACCTCGTCAAAAAACTGGGTTAAACACAATTTGCCCTTAACAAATCCGTGATGACTTTCCTTAATTAATCTGCACTTATCCAAGTGACTGTTAATTTTGTACCTGATGACTTTTCCTAAAAGCTTCCCCACTCCGAGATTAAACTGACCAGCCTGTAGTTGCTGGATTTATCCTTACACCGTTTTTTGAACAAAGGTGTAACATTTGCAATTCGCCAGTTCTCTGACACCACCCCTGTATCTAAGGAGGATTGGTAGATTATGGACAGTACCTCCATGATTTCTTCCTTCACTTCCCTCAGCGTCTTAGGATGCATCCCATCCGGTCCTGGTGACTTATCTACTTTAAGTACAGCCAGTCTTTCTAGTACCTCATCTTCATCAATTCTTATCCCATCCAGTATTGCTACTACCTCCTCCTTTACTATGTCGATGGCAGCATCTTCGTCCTTGGTGAAGACAGATGCGAAGTACTCACTGCCTACCTCAGCCATACCCTCTGCCTCCATGTGTAGGTCTTTTTTTGGTCCCTAATTGTTCCCGCCCCTCCTCTTACTACTTTATATTTTATTTACTATTTTTACGCCTTTATATATCTTTGTAGCCTCCTCCAGCCCAACAACCCTCTGAGATCTCTGCACTCCTCAAATTGTGGTCTCTTGCGCCTCTCCTATTTTAATTGCTCCACCATTGGTGGCCTTGCTTTCAGCTGCCTAGGCCCTAAACTCTAGAATTCCTTCACTAAACCTCTCCGCCTCTCTACCTCTTCCTCCTCCTGGTTGTGGATTCAAGTCCCACTCCAGCGACTTGAGCACAAATATGTCGGGTGATACTCCAGTGCAGTGCTGAGGGAGTGGAAGTTAAAGATCTTGTGGCACTATTTCGAAGAGGAGCAGGGGAGTTAATCCCTGTGTCCTGGCCAGTATTTATTTCTGAATCAACATAACTAAACAGATAATCTGGGTCATTATCACATTGCTGTTGTGGGAGCTTGCTGTGCACAAATTGGCTGCCGCGTTTCCTACATTACAACAGTGACTAAACTTCAAAAAGTACTTCACTGATTGGAAAGTGCTTTGGAACTTCCGGTGTCATGGAGCTATATAAACATAAGTCTTTATTTGTGTCATTTGGGATCCTCCTTCTTGACCAAGCTGTTGGTCATCTGTCCTAATATTTCCTTATGTGTCTTGTTGTCAAATTGTGTTTGATAACGTCCCTGGGACATTTTACTACATTAAAGGTGTGATATAAATTCAAGTTGTTGTTGTTGCTGTAATGACTAAGGTGGAATGAGATTTGGATGAAATGTCTGAAATTGAGGGAATAATTTAAAAGTAAATTAAACCTATGGACAGCAACAGAACATGGAAAGAGGGAAATAAATTAAAGGGCAAAATACAGGGACTAGGCTTGGTATAAAATGTAAAATGTCTGCATGAGCAATTATATTAAAATGAAAACTGTGCAGCAGCCAGAATTCTCGGCCTGAGAATAATCGAACTTGTACATATGCTCCCAAAATGCTAATTTTATTCTGGAAGGGGTCAGTGGTACGTTGCATTGCCGGTACAAATTTGATGTGACCAAACTGAATGCAATCATGCCCAAAGCTCCCTCGTGGGCAGGGACAAGCTGCGATAAGCACGGTTTGGAGCTGGTGGAGGAAGCCGCAATCTGTTGTTCTTGGAAACGCTGTCAAATTGATAGGAGCTAGTTAGCGGCTGAAATTATTCTGAGGTTACATTTACTGGGTCGTTTGTAGCCAGTGGAAATTTGAACAATTTCATAAAGAAATTGTTCAAAATCACACAATTTTCAGAACAATTTACAGTAGTCTGCTCTGTGCCGTGAAATAGCAGAGTACAGGTTTATGAATGAGGAAGTACTTGTGCTTTAACATGCTGAAGTGTCTCAATGTGTCTTTGTACCTTGAATTACTTCAGTTACATAGACAAAAGTGGTCGGCTTTCTGCACCAGTCACCTCTTATACTCAGCATGAAACTGAATGAATTTTTCTCATGGTGTGGGTTGAGGGGGGAATGTTGCGATGACATCAGGACAAAAGAACATAAGTGTCATGTTTCTTACATTATTATATATAACTGTATCCTAACATGCTATACATGACTGTAATAAGATATGACCTGTAACCACCAGCATACCTTACCACCAGGGGTGCACTTGCAAGAGACAGGTATATAAGGACAGGTCTCAGGCAAGTGCAGCATTCCAGAGCTGTGAAATAAAGGTGCAGGTCCAGAGTGACCTTGACTTCACTACATGCCTCGTGTGAATCTGTACTGAGGGGCCAGGACTTTACAATAAGAACTTAAGAAATAGGAGCAGGAGTCGGCCACACTGCCCCTCGAGCCTGCTCCGCCATTCAATATGATCATGGCTGATCCGATCATGGACTCAGCTCCACTTCCCTGCCCGCTCCCCATAACCCCTTATTCACTGATCGTTTAAAAAACTGTCTATCTCTGTTTTAAATTTATTCAATGACCCAGTTCCACAGTTCTCTGAGGCAGCGAATTCCACAGATTTACAACCCTCTGAGAGTATAAATTCCTCCTCATCTCAGTTTTAAATGGGAGGCCCCTTATTCGAAGATTATGCCCCCTAGTTCTAGTCTCCACCATCAGTGGAAACATCCTCTCTGCATCCACCTTGTCAAGCCCCCTCATAATCTTATACGTTTCAATAAGATCACCTCTCATTCTTCTGAATTCCAATGAGTAGAGGCCCAACCTAGTCAACCTTTCCTCATAAGTCAACCCCGTCATCTCCGGAATCAACCTTGTGAACCTTCTCTGAACTGCCTCCAAAGCAATTATATAATTTCTTAAATATGGAAACCGAAACTGTACCCAGTATTCCAGGTGTGGCCTCACCAATACCCTGTATAACTGTAGCAAGGCTCCCTGCTTTTATACTCCTTCATAAGAACATAAGAAATAGTAGCATGAGTAGGCCATTCGGCCCCTCGAGCCTGCTCTGCCATTCAATGAGATCATGGTTGATCTTCTACCTCAACTCCACCTACATGTCCTATCCCCATATCCCTTGATACCATTTATATCCAAAAATCTACCGATCTTAGTCTTGAATATACTCAACGACTGAGCATCCACAGCCAACTGGAGTAGAGAATTCCAAAGAAGTATATCCCCTTGAGTGAAGAAATTTCTCGTCATCTAAGTCCTAAATGGCCAACCCCTTAGTCTGAGATCTCTAGGGGGGAAATCTATCCTGTTAAGCTCCTTCAGAATGTATACCTTTCAATGAGATCACCTCTTACTCTTCTAAACTCCAGGGAACATAAATTGAATCTACTCAATCACTCCTCATAGGACAATCCCCCCATCCCAGGAATCAGTCTAGTGAACCTTCGTTTCACTCCCTCGAAGGCAAGTATATCCTTCCTTAGGTAAGGAGACCAAAATTGTACACAGTACTCCAGGTGTGGTCTCACCAGGGCCCTATACAATTGTAGTAAGACTTCTTTACTCTTATACTCCAATACTTTTGTAAACAAGGCCAACATGCCATTTGCTTTCCTAATTGCTTGCTGTACCTGCATGTGAACTTTCTGCGATTGGTGTACAAGGACACGAAGGTCCCTCTGAACACCAACATTTCCCAATCTCTCACCATTTAAAAAATATTCTGTTTTTCTATATTTCCGATCAAAGTGGATAACTTCACATTTTTCCGCGTAATACTCCATCTGCCGCGTTCTTGCCCACGAACTGAACCTGTCGTTATCCCTTTGCAGCCCCTTTGCATCTACCTCACAATTTTCTTTCCCACCTAGCTTTATTTCATCAGCAAACTTGGATATATTAGTCCCCTTATCTACGTCATTGATATAGATTGTGAATAGCTGGGGCCCAAGCATCGATCCTTGTGGCACCCCACTAGTTACAGCCTGACAACCCGGATATGATCTGTTTATTCCTATTCTCTGTCTTCTGTCCGTTAACCAATCCTCAATCCATGTTAATATGTTATGTGGATGAGCCCTAATTTTGTGTAATAACCTCTTGTCTGGCACCTTATCGAATGCCTTTTGAAAATCCAAATACACTACATCCATTGGTTCCCCTGTTTCTACAACCTCAAAAACCTCCAACAGATTTGTCAAACATCATTTCCCTTTCATAATCTATGTTGACTCTGCCCAATCATGCTATGGTTTTCTCGGTGCCCTGTTATCATGTCCCTAATAATAGATTCTCACATTTTCCCTACTAACGTCAGGCTAACTGGCCTATAATTCTGTTTTCTCTCTCCCTCCTTTCTTGAATAGTGGGGTTACATTTGCTACCTTCCAATCCACAGGGATCATTCTAAAATCTAGGGAATTTGGAAGATCAAAATTAATGCATCTATTATCTCTATAGCTACCTCTTTTAAAACCCTAGGATGTAGGTCATCAGATCCATGGAATTCGTCAGCTTTTAGTCCCATGAATTCTCCAGTTATATTTCTTTACTAATACTAATTTCTTTAAGTTCCTCATTCTCACTAGACTCATGGTTCCCCACTATTTCCGGAATGTATTTGTATCTTCTACCGTGAAGACGGATCCGAAGGGGATAAAGTTGTGTATCGCCCCGTTCGGGATCCCTTGGGACTCCAACAGGTAGGCCCTCTAGTGGTAGTATAATACAGGTTACAAGGGGTTAAATACATAACATCACTCCCCCGTGAATAGTACACTTATTTACAAGGTGAGATGATCTGGGGCTTTTCGCTCCCTTGTCGATCGTCTCGGTACAAATGCGGGTGTGGGTCAGTTGGTTCGTTCTTCACTGGGCTGTTGGGTAGCCGGCCTTGCTGGGCTGCTGGGGATGGTGAGTTCGGCTTTGTGGTCAACTGTGATGTCAGTTGCCACTTGTGTGAGTGTTGGAGGGTCAAAGTTGGTGGTGTCTTCTTCGGGTTTTTCGTAGCTGTTGGTGAAACGCAATTTGATTTGGTCCAAATGTTTTCTGCACGTTAGTCCATTGGCCAATTTGACCTGAAACACCCTACTCCCCTCTTTGGCTGTGATCGTGCCAGCGAGCCATTTGGGACCATGTCCATAATTGAGAACAAACACAGGATCATTGATCTCAATATCGCGTGACCAATTTGTGCGGTCATGGTACACACTTTGTTGATGTTGCCTGCCCTCGACGTGATCATGGAGATAAGGATGGACAAGAGAGAACCTTGTTTTAAGCGCCCTTTTCATGAGCAGCTCGGCTGAGGGAACTCTGGTAAATGAGTGGGGTCTGGTGCGGTAGCTGAGCAGCACACGGGATAGTCGGGTCTGCAGGGAGCCTTCCGACACATGTTTCAGGCTTTGCTTGATGGTCTGAACTGCCCGTTCTGCCTGACCATTGGATGCGGGCTTGAACGGGGCAGAAGTGACGTGCTTGATCCCATTGCGGATCATGAATTCCTTGAATTCAGCACTGGTGAAGCACGGCCCATTGTCGCTGACTAGGACATCAGGCAGGCTGTGCTGACAAACATGGCTTGTAGGCTTTCAATAATGGCCGTGGATGTGCTTACA
Organism: Pristiophorus japonicus; assembly: GCF_044704955.1. NCBI lineage: Eukaryota > Metazoa > Chordata > Chondrichthyes > Pristiophoridae > Pristiophorus > Pristiophorus japonicus. The sequence goes on from NC_091986.1 coordinate 6,270,105, forward strand.
GACATTATTGCACATTCAATCCATTTTGAGTAAGCGCCCACGACAACCAAAAACATTTTGCCTAGAAATGGGCCCGCATAGTCTACATGGATCCTCGACCACGGTTTGGAGGGCCACTACCACAAACTTAGTGGTACCTCTCTGGGTGCATTGCTCAGCTGAGCGCAAGTGTTGCACTGGTGCACGCATGACTCCAAATCTGAGTCGATGCCGGGCCACTGCACATGGGATCTGGCTATGGTTTTCATCATTACAATACCTGGGTGGGTACTGTGCAGTTCAGAAATGAACGTATCTCTGCTTTCTTGGGCAAGACCACGCGATTGCCCCACAACAGACTGTCCGCCTGCAGGGACAATTTATCTTTGCGCCTGTGGAATGGCTTAATTGCCTCCTGCATCACCGCTGGGATGCTGGACCAGCTCCCATGGAGGACACAGTTTTTTACATGGACAGTAAAGGATCCTGACTGGTCCAGGTCCTGATCTGGCGGATCGTAACGGGGGACTTTTCATTTTCGAATGCATCCATTACCATGAGCAATTCAGCTGGCTGTGCCATTTCCACCCCGGTGGTGGGCAATGGCAGGCGACTGAGAGCATCTGTGCAGTTCTCTGTGCCCGGTCTGTGGGGGATTACATAGTTGTATGCCGACAGCTTGAGTGCCCACCTTTGGATGCGGACAGAGGCATTGGTATTAATCCCTTTGCTCGTAGAGAATAGCGATATGAACGCCTTGTGGTCAGTTTCAAGCTCAAACTTGAGGCCAAATAAGTACTGGTGCATTTTCTTTACCTCATAAACACACGCCAGAGCCTCATTTTCAATCATGCTGTAGGCCCTTTCGACCTTGGACAAACTCCTGGACGCATAAGCGACTGGTTGCAAGATCCCCGATTCGTTAGCCTGTTGTAACACACACCCGACCCCGTATGACGACGCATCACAAGCTAGCACTAATCTTTTACAAGGGTTACATAGGACAAGCAGTTTGTTTGAACACAACAGATTTCTGGCTTTCTTAAAGGCAGCCTCTTGTGAATTCCCCCATACCCAGTCGTCACCCTTGCACAGTAACGCATGTAGGGGTTGTAGCAGGGTGCTTAATCCAGGTAGGAAATTACTGAAATAGTTAAGGAGTCCCAGGAACGACCGCAGTTCCATTGCATTCTGTGGTCTCGGCGCGTTCTTGATGACCTCCATCTTGGCGTCGGTGGGTCTGATGCTGTCTGCTGTGATTCTGCTTCCCGAGAACTCGACCTCCTGCGCCAGGAAAACACACTTCGAGCATTTCAATCTGAGCCCCACACGATCCAACCTACTGAGAACCTCTTCCAGATTCTTCAAGTGCTCAATGGTGTCCCGACCTGTAACCAGTATGTCTTCCTGGAAAACCATGGTGCGAGGAACCGACTTTAGCAGGCTCTCCATGTTCCGTTGGAAGATTGCCGCGGCCGACAGAATCCCTAACGGGCATCTGTTATAGATAAACAGACCTTTGTGCGTGTTGATGCAGGTGAGGCCTTTCGAAGACTCCTCCAGCCTCTGCGTCATGTCGGCCAAGGTCAGGTCCAACTTGATGAATGTCTTCCCTCCAGCCAGGGTCGCAAATAGGTCAACTGCCTTGGGTAGCGGGTACTGGTCCTGTAGCGAAAAACGGTTAATCGTTACTTTATAGTCCCCGCAAATTCTGACCGTGCTATCCTCTTTAAGAACCGGGACAATCGGATTGGCCCACTCGTTGAATTCCACCGGCGCGATGATGCCCTCTCGCTGCAGCCTGTCCAGCTCAATTTCCACTTTCTCTCACATCATATATGGTACCGCACGTGCCTTGTGGTGGATGGGTCGTGTACCGGGAACCAAATAGATCTGCACTTTCGCCCCCAAGAAGCTTCCAATGCCTGGCTCGAACAACGATGGAAACCTGCTCAGAACTTGGGTACATAAGGCATCGTCGATGGACGAAAGCGCTCAGATATCGTCCCAGTTCCAGCAGATTTTTCCCAGCCAGCTTCTGCCAAACAGTGTGGGCCCATCCCCTGGCACGATCCATAGTGGGAGTTTGTGTATTGCTCCATCATAGGAGACTTTGACTTCTGCACTGCCAATTACAGGGATCAGTTCCTTGGTGTAAGCCGTTAGTTTGGTGTGAATGGGACTGAGCTTGGGCCTGTGTGCCTTTTTGCCCCACAGCCTGTCGAATGCCTTTTTATTTACTCATTATGGACTGACTTGCACACGTGTCCAGTTCCATAGATACTGGAATTCCATTCAGTTCAACTTTCAACATTATTGGTGGACATTTCGTGATGAATGTGTGTACCCCGTACACTTCTGCCTCCTCGGTGCGAGTCTCCAATTCAGCCTGATCCACAGTGGAACCATCTTCCTCTGCAACGTGGTGGTTTGCAGGGTTTACAGCTCGCCTGCACATTCGCTGGAGGTGTCCCATTGTTTTGCAACCGTTGCACGCATAGTGCTTAAAGCGGCATTGATGGGGCCGATGATCACCTCCACAGCGCCAACAAGATGTTAACTGCCTCGCATTAATGATTGATGGCGGACTTTGGGTCATCTGAGGTCAGGCAGCAGCAGCCGGTGTGTACATTCTGCCATGTATATTCCTGCTCGAAAACGATGTTACTTTGAGCACAGCACTGGCCGAAACATCTTTACTCTGTGAAATCTGCTTGGTGTTGTCGCTGGTGGACATAAATGCCTGGGCTATTGTTATGGCTTTACTTAGATTCGGAGTTTCAACAATCAACAGTTTGCAAAGAATTACCTCATGGCCAATGCCCAGTACAAAAAAGTCTCTGAGCATTTGTTCTAGGAATCCCTCAAATTCATAATGTCCTGCAAGGCGCCTTAGTTCGGCGAAATAGCTCGCCACTTTCTGGTCCTCCGACTGTTGACACGTGTAGAACCGATATCTCGCCATCAAAATGCTTTCCTTAGGATTTAGGTGCTCCCGGACCAGCGTATACAATTCTTCATATGATTTTGTTGTTGGTTATGCCGGAGCTAGGAGATTCTTCATGAGGTCATAGGTTGTTGCCCCACAGACAGTTAGGAGGATCACCCTTTGTTTGGCAGCGTTTTCATCTCCTTCCAGCTCATTGGCCACAAAGTATTGGTCGAGTCTCTCCACAAAGGCCTCCCAATTGTCCCCTTCTGAGAACTTCTTCAGGATACCAATTGTTCTTTGCATTTTCGTGCGGTTGTTCTTTACCTCGTCGCCAATTGATACGTTCACAATAAAGGATGAAACTGAGTACTGTGATCCCTTGCTGGGATCCCTTGAGACTCCAACAGCTAGGCCCTCTGGTGATAGTGTAATATAGGTTACAAGGGGTTAAATACATAACAAGATTAACTTCATGGGTGGAATCAGAAAAACGTCGATACGCGAGCCGACGACCAGACACGCCCATCAACAGTAAGAGGAAACCACACTAAATGTGTATTTCAGGGAGCAGGAAACAATGATGAGGAGTCATCGTCAATCTGACAGACTCTGCATATGTCTGCTGCTTGAATTCCCGGTTGATGATGTGTGAAGGTTGGCCATTCAGAAGCCCAGCAACTGAAACTATGGTTGGGGGACGCCTTTGTGACAAAAAGATGTTTAAGATGGAAGGACATCGACAGGGAAACACAAAGGGAGACACTCTCTCGCTCTTGAGGACTGCAGCAGTCAGGTGAAGATGGACGGGGACCGGTCATTCCCAGCTTCAGGGCCTACAATCCACATCGGTGACGACCAGCCGGATTGGGGGATTGCATGTTGCAACCAAATCTCTAAGGGGTTTTGTTCGCGTTTTGTTGCTTTTAATAAACTAAAAGTTTGGGTTGAGCCTAAGCCTTTGTGTCGTGCATATTTTGTTCCTGCAAATCCCAGAGTCAAAGAACTGTAGTAAGGACAAGGAAAGCAAAAACCTTACAGTGAGTTAGATAAGTACCTGAAGGAAAAACATGTGCAGGGCTACGGGGAAAGGGCAGGGGAGTGGGACTGGCTGAGGTGCTCTTGCAGAGAGCTGGCGTGGGCTCGATGGGCTGAATGGCCTCCTTCTGTGCTGTAACCGTTCTATGATTCTGTAGTGTATGGAGAAAGAGTCAGACTGAACAATGTGAGCTCAAAGTAAAGTGTGACCGTAGTCTTTTATTGCAGGTCTCCAGAGTGCCTCTCCAACCTGTGAAGCCTGCTTAAATACCTGTGCTCCCAAGAGATCCCTTGGGACTCCAGGGAATGAGCCCTCTGGTGGCTGTACAGAGTAAATACAAGTCCAGAAACATAACAACATTCCCACTCCCAAAGTCAATAGTGTAACTATTTACAATGTGAGTCAATCTGGGGCCCTTCTTGCCCTGGTTGATCATCTCGGTGTGAAGGCTGGTGTTGTTGAGCCATTTGTTGGGCCCTCGCTGGGCTGCTATGCAACTGGCCTTGCTGGGCTGCCTGGTGTGTTGGGCCCTGCAGGGGTGCTGTGGATGTTGGGTTCTGCTTCGTGGTCAACCGTGGTGTCGGTTGCCTCTGGTGTGTGTGTTGGGGGATCAAAAAAGGTAGGGTCCAAGGTGGGTTGCTCAGGTAGTCCATGAATCTGAGTTTGATTTGGTCCAAGTGCATCCAACCTGTCTAAACCCATCAGAATTTTAAACGTTTCTATGAGGTCCCCTCTCATTCTTATGAACTCCAGTGAATACAAGCCCAGTTGATCCAGTCTTGCTTGATAGGCCAGTCCCACCATTCCGGGAATCAGTCTGGTGAACCTTCGCTACACTCCCTCAATAGCAAGAATGTCCTTCCTCAAGTTAGGAGACCAAAACTGTACACAATACTCCAGGTGTGGCCTCACCAAGGCCCTGTACAACTGTAGCAACACCTCCCTGCCCCTGTACTCAAATCCCCTCGCTATGAAGGCCAACATGCCATTTGCTTTCTTAACCGCCTGCTGTACCTACATGCCAACCTTCAATGACTGATGTACCATGACACCCAGGGCTCGTTGCACCTCTCCTTTTCCTAATCTGTCACCATTCAGATAATAGTCTGTCTCTCTGTTTTTACCACCAAAGTGGATAACCTCAGGAAGCAAAGAGTGGGAATAAATGAGTCCTTTTCAGAATGGCAGGCAGTGACTAGTGGGGTGCCGCAAGGTTCAGTGCTGGGACCCCAGCTGTTTACAATATACATTAATGATTTAGATGAAGGAATTGAATGTAATATCTCCAAGTTTGCAGATGATACTGAGTTGGGTGGCAGTGCGAGCTGCGAGGAGCATGCTAAGAGGCTGCAGGGTGACTTGGACAGGTTAGGTCAATGGGCAAATGCATGGCAGATGCAATATAATGTGGATAAATATGAGGTTATCCACTTTGATGGCAAAAACAGGAAGGCAGATTATTATCTGAATGGTGACAGATCAGTAAAAGAGGAAGTGCAATGAGACCTGGGTGTCATGGTACATCAGTCATTGAAAGTTGGCATGCAGGTACAGCAGGAGGTAAAGAAAGCAAATGGCATGTTGGCCTTCATAGCGAGGGGATTTGAGTATAGGAGCAGGGAGGTCTTAGTGCAGTTGTACAGGGCCTTGATGAGGCCACACCTGGAATATTGTGTTCAGTTTTGGTCTCCTAATCTGAGGAAGGACATGCTTGCTATTAAGGGAGTGCAGCAAAGGTTCACCAGACGATTCCCGGGATGGCAGGACTGACATATGAGGAAAGATTGGATCGGCTAGGCTTATATTCACTGGAATTTTGAAGAATGAGAGGGGATCTCATAGAAACTTATAAAATTCTTAAGGGAATTGGACAGGTTAGATACAGGAAGAGTGTTCCCGATGTTGGGGAAGTCCAGAACCAGGGGTCACAGACTGAAGATAACGGGTAAGCCATATAGGACCGAGATGAGGAGAAACGTTTCACTCAGAGAGTTGTGAACCTGTGGAATTCTCTACCACAGAAAATTGTTGATTCCAGTTTGTTGGACATATTCAAAAGGGAGTTAGATGTGGCCCTTACGGCTAAAGGGATCAGGGGGTATGGAGAGAAAGCGGGGCTGGGGTACTGAGGGAATGATCAGCCATGATCACATTGAATGGTGGTGCAGGCTCGAAGGGCAGAATGGCCTACTCCTGCACCTCTTTTCTATGGTTCTATGGTTCTATGTTTCTATCAACCGAGTGAACCTTCTCTGAACAGCCTCCAGTGCAAGTATATCTTTCCTTAAATACGGAGATCAAAACTACACGCAGTACTCCAGGTGTGGCCTCACCAATACCCTGTACAGTTGTAGCAGGACTTTCTCTGACATTGTAAACTGCTGCCGAACTCCAACCTCCCTTTCGTCACCAAGGTTCTTCGTTGTGCTGTCACCCCGCAATTTTGTGCCTATCTTTCTACTTCTTTGACAAGCTTTTGGGCACTCTTGTCAATAGCTCCTTCTTTGGCTCCACATCCATTCTTTTCTAATTATGCCTCTGTGATGTTCCCTGGGAGATTTTCCACATTAAACATGCTACATAACTGTGAGTTGCTCCTGTAAATCTATTTTTGCTGATGGTACCAGCTGAATTGTTCGATATAGTTTCATCGATGTGAAGCTAACTCACTTTTCATGGAAACAACCTTCGTTGTGTGACATGCCTGTCCAACTCTGACATACTGCCACTTTGAACATTGCTTGCTGGACAGGAAATTGCAGAAATGCTCACCGTGATTTTCCATACATTTGAAAAATTATCTCTCATCTTTCAAATCACTTCTTACTCTAGCTAACTAAATTTAAATAAATCTTTAACAAAATTATTTCAAAAGTTATGAGAGTTGAAATTCGATAAGGCCAGAATATGGACCGCAATATAAGATATGCCCACGCCCGTACAGAAATCGCTTGCAGCATCTCAATGTGGGGCTGCCCTGCTAAGTTAAAAGATTGTAGTGCACAGCCCAGTGACTATCACACTGCTGATTGGCTGTGCTCACCAGGGGGTCCAATTTAATGTCGCTGGAGCAAGACTGCCTTTCATCAAAGCTAGGCTGCTCCTTTTCAAGGAATTCTCTACCCCTAAAAGCTGAACTGGCTTCTGAAAAAATAAAATAAAAATTCACTCCGAACTAGGCAGTCTGCAGCTCTTAAAACTGAACAGCCTTCTGCATGTAAAAACTGCGAAACATGCTTCAGCACTAGCACAAATGGCTTAACAGGACAGGAAAAATGGCACCCAGGGTCTCTGAAGCGGCACTCAAGCTTTGTGCTGGGGGTCAACACAGGGGGGCAGGAGGTCCTCCAAAAAGAAAGATGTGGGATCGGATCACCGAGGCTATCACTGGCACCAGTGTCACTCCCACAACCTGGCTCTCATGCCCAAAGAGATTTCATGATCTCAGACCAGTGGTCAAGGTCAGTAAATGCATCTTCAAAAGCCGTCTCCTACCAACTGCACCACTAGCCTCACCCTCTGCTCAATGTACAACCCTCCTTCATCACTCACCGACAAACAATCCCCACCAAATATGAGGCACCTGATATTCCTCGCTTCACCTCACCCCCTTGGAGGAGATGGTGCTGGTTATTTTAGGCAGAGGCATGGCTGAGCCCTTGGCCAGCAGTGGGGCTGAAAGAATATAAGATGCTTATATCCTCATACATTATCCTCTGTCTCACATGCCACTTCCCATAATCCCACAATCACTTCTGATGTACAAGGTGTAAACATGCGCCTCTTGCTTTCATAAGAACATAAGAAATAGGAGCAGGAGTCGGCCATTTGGCTCTTCGAGCCTGCTCTGCCATTCAATAAGATCATGGCTGATCTGATCATGGACTCAGCTCCTTTTCCCTGCCCGCTCCCTAAAACCCTTTACTCCCTTATTGCTTAAAAATCCGTCTATCTCCACCTTAAATATATTCAATGACCCAGCTTCCACAGCTCTGTGAGGCAGAGAATTCCACAGATTTACAACCCTCTGAGAGAAGAAATTCCTCCTCAACTCAGTTTTAAATGGGCGATCCCTTATTCTGAGACTATGTCCCCTAGTTTTAGTTTCCCCTATCAGTGGAAATATCCTCTCTGCATCCAACTTGCCGAGCCCCCTCATTATCTTATATGTTTCGATAAGATCACTTCTCATTCTTCTGAACAATGTATATAGGCCTAACCTACTCAACCTATCTTCATAAGTTAACCCCCTCATCTCCGGAATCAAGCTGGTGAACCTTCTCTGAACAGCCTCCAATGCAAGTTTCTCCTTCCTAAAATACGGAGACCAAAACTGTATGCAGTACTCCAGGTGTGGTCTCACCAATACCCTGTACAGTTGTAGCAGGACTTCTCTGCTTTTATACTCTATCCCCCTTGCAATAAAGGCCAACATTCCATTTGCCTTCCTGATCACTTGCTGTACCTGCATACTGACATTTTGTGTTTCATGCACAAGGACACCCAGGTCTCTCTGTACTGCAGCACTTTGCAATTTTTCTCCATTTAAATTTTAATTTGCTTTTCTATTTTTTCTACCAAAGTGGATAACCTCACATTTTCCCACATTGTACTCCACCTGCCAAATTTTTGCCCAATCACTTAGCCTGTCTTTCCTGCCCTCCCCTCACCACAACCCGACCCGTGTGCCTTCCCCAGTTCAGCGACCCAAGAAATCCAGCCTGTCCTGCCAGTGTTTGACCAAGATGAGGGGGAGAAGAGTGATGAAGAAGAAGAAACACCATGACTCGAAATCACGCTCCCAGCCCACCAGCTCCTCAAGGTCACCCTCCCAGGCCATCTGCAGTGTCCCCCACTGAAAGTCAGCAGCCTTCCACCAGCCTTACCGCAGCCACTGGGGTAGCACTGCGTGACATCAGTAGGATAGGCAATGGCACACACACGACTGTCACTAAGAGAATGCACATGGTGATTAGTTGATATTTTGATGTAATATTGTATGCTTATATGGATAAACTTGGATTGGAAATGTTACTTTGTGGTGGGTTTTATTTCAGCATTGTGGCCAAGAGGATGGTTCACAACAGAGGGAAGGTAAGGTGTGGGACTAATGTTGAAAGGGGAATTGAGGTTGTGGTCACTGGGACCACAGGCGGATGATTCGATGCCGGATATCCCGGCCGGAAAGGGTCTGTCTGGGTGGGCTCCGACCTTCCACTTCCTCCTCTTCCCTCTGTGAGCAGCTTGTCTCTTCTGCCACCCTATGCTCCATGTCCATGTGATGTTGCAGCCCAAAGGAGCACTGCACCGAAAGCCCTCACGACTGGGAACAAGTAACGTTCTCAGAAGCCTTCCTTCAACATCCAACGCCTTGCAAGCATCCAGTAGCACTCCCCGAACACTTTAACAACATTTTTAAGTGTAGTGCACATTACCTAAGCCGACCTGAAAGATGTATGTGTCCCTTTAAGGAGCACTGGCAGCGATTCAGTCGTACCGCTGCACGCACGTTCTCTAGGCGGGGTTTGGAGATGGCGGTATGCAGAGGGGCGATATCCAAATTCACAGTCGGGCGTCAATTCAGTCAGTGCACACAGATTTACGTCACAATCTGCATATTTACATGTGGGAAACGGCGGCACTAACGACCTCCCAAAATGGCGGCTGCCGCATTCCGTGCCGGAAGCGGGCGGACGTGAGACGGCCGCCATTTTCTCAGCAAATTCGGCCTTAATGGCTGCCGCTCATCCTCTGAATCTTGCGGCGATAGACGCCATAAAGATTATTGGCAGCCTCCATCGCTACCTAATAGATGTGCCAATACAGAGTGCACCGTAGCTCACTAACGCAAGACAAACTACGTTGTCGCAGAGAGCCTAATGAATCTTGTACTGTACAATTAGAACATTTCTGGAGCTAAACAATATCCTTCTTTTATTTATTCATTGCGTAGCAGAGATTATCTGTCTGTTTTTAGCTGCAAATTACCTCCGGCGCGAGCTGCTTCAAGTGTGCGATGATTTTGTGATGGACGACTGGGTGACATCATCAAAACCCTCGCCGCCGTTTTGGAGCGTGGGCAGGAACATCGGCAGGGCCCAGGTACAGAGCAGTGGGAAGGTCGGGGCGGATGAGTGGCGAGTGTTTGTGGCGAGATGCGTTGAATGTTTATGGCGGACGAGCGGCAACAGATCGCGGCGGAGGAGCAACAGATGAGGGTACGGGGCCCAGAAGAGGCGAGGGCCCAGGGGCAGCACGGACCAGCCCACACTGCAATATGTGTGCGCACTAGGTCCGTGCAGCAGAGCAGGTCTCCAGTCGTCCTGGTTAACCCTTGCCACTGGACCAAGACCGAGGTCTGTCAAGCCCGTGTGGTGGCTGGTGTGCAATGGACACCACACGTTAAAAAAATCCACGCACAGGCAACTTCCACCACCTCAATTGGAGTTCAGGACTGGAACATTGGATCCTTCATCGAAACATCTGTGAACTCGGGGAAGCAAGTCACCCTCGTTCGAGGGACCGCCTATGATGATGACCTCCATTGAAGTAATCCTAATGAAGGCAGAATTCATCACCAGGGATTTTCAGTGCTGATCGCCTCATTATGGAATGTTTATACAATAGAACTGTTTTCGGAAATGATTCAGTGATACCATTTGCTGCAGAACCTCACGGCCCTGGGTGCCGTGGAAACTGATGAGTTTGTATTTCACAGCACTCAGAATAACATTGAACATGTGCAGTTTGCAACTCATCTGCCTACCGTACCTTCCCTAACTTTCTGAGGTGAGAGATATGTTCAGGCATTATGGTACTGTTAGAATTTGTTGCAACTTCTCTCTCTCATCCGTGAGCACATTTTATCTATATTTCTGATACTGTACCATCAGAAAACATAGCAATAGTAGGTGAAAGTCCAAAATATTGGACAGTTTCTGCAAACTGACCCAAGAGGGCAAGAAATGAAGCCATTTCTTGGTGAGGGATGGTGAGGGACTGGGCTCAAGTCTTCCAGATGTCTTTCAATATTGACAAGTGCAGCGTGATGCCCTTGAGCGGTGATGATTCCGAGCTTGTATACACTATGTAAGGTTACATGCTCAAGGCTGCTGAGTGAGAGAAGGATATGAGAGTTGTAATTCATGAATTATTGAAAGTCCACGGCAAGCATCTGCAAAGCTGGATAGAATGCTAAGATTTATAGCAGGACAATGAAATATAAAATTAGAAATACAATCCTGCCTTATACAATGCCTCAATCTGGCAGAATAATGTGTCCAGTTTTACTCCCCTCGTGGGCAATATTGGTGTCTGGAAAAGGTTTCAATTAGGGCCAATTAATTAATAGATAGTTTAAGTGCCCTTCGGCAGAGGCTGAATGGACCGTTTTTTAATATTTATTTGTTACTGTTGGAGGAGATCGAGACAAAGTAAGTGCCTCCTTAACCACAAGGCAGTCTGAAGGGGTGGTCATGTTCACTCTTCATTTTAGATCATGAAGAGTCTGCTTGTGCCCAGGGTATTCAAAGAAGGAAAGCAAGAGCAGCTGTTTTTTTCTTTAGCCTGCCCTCATCAGGTCATGAACTTCAAAGAAAAAAAGAAAGACTTGCATTTATATAGCGCCTTTCACGACCATCGGATGTCCCAAAGTGCTTTCGAACCAATGAAATACGTTTGGAGCGTAGTCAGTGTTGTAATGTGGGAAAGTGCGGCAGCCAACTTGCACACAGTATGCTCCCACACACAGCAATGTGATAATGACCAGATAATCTGATCTTTGTTATGTTGATTTAGGGATAAATATTGGCCAGGACACCGGGGATAACTCCCCTGCTCTTCTTCGGAATAGTACCATGGATCTTTTACGTCCACCTGAGAGAGCAGACGGGGCCTCGGTTTAACATCTCATCCGAAGAGGGCACCTCCGACAGTGCAGCACTCCCTCAGCACTGCACTGGGAGTGTCAGCCTAGATTTATGTGCTCAAGTACGTCTTGCAGGATTGGTCTGCAGTTGTAGGGTGAGAGTTGCGATTCAGTGCCAATACCATCTTCATCCACATGTTACGAGAGACATTTTTTTAGGTTTCCTCCCCTGGCTTAACTTTTAGTTTATCATCTGCTACTTCTTTATCGACTAATTTTCTTGCTGACCTGTACGGCTGGCCCCATCCCTGTGTCAGTTGGGGAACTGGACGCTCTTTCCCTGCTAGTTTTTTCTCAAAGGCTTTAGTAGCCTCCATTGTCACTTTACTCTACTGGAGGCCCTATGCCCTCTCCCCTGTATTTCTTTCTTCTGCCCCGATCAGTCGAATTGATCGGTCCGACTTTCCTGAGACCTCCACTTTATGTGTACTGTTTTTATTATCACTGAACTACCACGCAATCTCCTCCTGCTGGCTGCGTTTATAAAGCGCCGTTCATGACCACTGGACGTCTCAAAGCGCTTTACAGCCAATGAAGTACATTTGGAGAGTAGTCATTGTTGTAATGTTGGAAAAGAGACTAAACCAAAATTGTTGTGGTAATTAAAGAGTCTTATTTAGTACAAGACATAGCATAGTTAACGAGTTAGATTTCTAACGATCTTAACAGCTAAGGCAACTGATACAATCGAAGTGATATGACCCATTCCTGTTAGGAGCAGCATTAGCCTCTTGTTACTCGACTGCCTCAAGCTCGTATCTCTCACGTCTTCTTTTGAGCTTGTGTGTGTTTTCACCTTTAATAATGACATGGAGAAATGTGAAGTTATCCACTTTGGTAGGAAATATATTAAAGCAGAATATTTTTTAAACGGTGAGAGGCTGGGAAACGTTGTTAGTCAGAGGGACCTGGGTGTCCTTCTGCATGAATCACATGCAGGCACAGCTACCAACAAGGAAAGCAAATAGAATTTTAGCCTTTATTACAAATGGATTGGAGTACAAGAGTAGGGAAATCTTACTGTGGTTGTATAGAACATTGGTGAGACCACACCTGGAGTACTGTGTGCAATTTTGGTCTCCTTACCTCAGAAAAAATATACTTGCCATCGAGGGAGTGCAACAAAGGTTCATTAGACTGATTCTTGGGATGGGGGATTGTCCTATGAGGAGAGATTGAGTAGACTAAATCTACATTCCCGAGAGTTGAGAAGAATGAGTGGTGATCTCATTGAAACATATAACATTTTTAAGGGGCTTGACAGGGTAGATGCAGGGAGGATGTTTCCCCTGACTGGGGCATCTAGAACCAGGGGTCACCATCTCAGAATAAGGGGTCGGCCATTTAGGACTGAGATGAGGAGAAACCTTTTCATTCAGAGGGTGGTGAATCTTTGGAATTCTCTGACCCAAAGGGCTGTGGATGCTCAGTCTTTGAGTATGTTCAAGACAGAGATTGATAGATTTTTGCACATTAAGGGAATCAAGGGATATGAGGATAGTGCGGGAAAGTGGAGTTGAGGTAGATCGACCATGATTTCATTGAATGGCGGAGCAGGCTCGAGGGGCCGAATGATCTACTCCTGCTCCTATATTTTTATATTCTTAATAGTCTTAGTAATGTCCTGCTAACGTGATGATCAACACATTCAAGTTATTTTTAATTAATACGCAACACGTTAACCCTTTAAACCAGCGTGTAAATGATATCATTCTCTTCAATGACTCCGCGCGACATTATCTGGTCTTTGTCCATTGTTACGTTCACATTTTGTAACATACTATTTCAACTTTTCTGATACCCTCTCTACTATTCTCTTGTATTTAGTCAGCCTTCTATTATCTGTCTCGGTTCCCAGAGCTCACCATGTCTGTCCTTGCCGATTTTTCGAAGTTTTTTACACAGGTCCTACTTTCTCCTAAATATGACCTTTTAGAATCTGCTTTTACCTGTACAGGTTGGTCCTCCCTTATCCAGAACTCCCTTATCCAGAACCACCCCTCATCCAGAACCATTCCCGTCCACCGGGTGGCGCATGCGCAGAGCTCCGACATGAATAAATTGAACAAATTGAAGTCCTTCCTCGCTGCTGACTCCCGCAATCGCTGGCCTGACCCCGTGATCCACCGACCCCCCCCCACCCCTACCCTGCCCCATGATCTCTCTGCCGCACTCCCATCCCCAAGCCTGCCAGCCCCAAAATCCCCTTGCTCAGAACCTGTATCATCCAATTTAATGTGACCACCTCTCGTCCAGAAAAATCCCTTATACAGAACAGGCCAGGTCCCCAGGGGTTCTCGATAAGGGAGGTTCAACCTGTATTATAGATTCTTAGTTCGAATATGGATAAGTGTCTTTAATATTGAGAAAGGTTGAAGATTGAGAAGGGTCTTCCCCAACTGGCCTACCTCTGACTTCATTGCTTTTTTCTGCTTCTAATCCTTGCTGTACCTGTCCTAGGATTGTTTGATGGGACAGCATACAGAGAGCTTTAACCATTATTGTCCATGAGGCCCACTCCAATTATTGTCTTATGGTCCCATCTCTTGATACCCCTGATGACCTCTACACCTTGCCTCCGATGACCAGTCCTGTTACAGGGAATAGACTGGTTTCAAAACAGAGTGGAGGTTGCAATATCCCTTCCTCAACCCATCACCATTCCCTCAAAATGCCTTTCTCTGCTAAAGCGAGAGGGATAGACCCTGCCTGATACACAAAGAGAGGAAGACTTTGGAGTGCGTAAAGCAAGAGGAGGACATGGAGGCCATTGAGTAGTGGGAGCTCATATTATTAGGGTGGGAGCAATTTGATAAGGGGTCATTTCGGAAGTCTGTGAACTCTGTATAGAGTCTCAGTCGAAGGGAGGGGGGCCAAAGACAGGACTGAATTTATCCTGCATTCACACCCATTGAGACTGCACAACAGGATCAGAGCATGGTCATGTGACCATGTAACAACACGCGTGGGAGGGACTGGGGCTGCTTTGTGACATTGTTCCTGGTCGCTATGTGATTGTCTCTTGGCTCCTTTGTGATGTCACCTGGAGACAGGTTTATGTCCCTGGTTAGATAGAAACATAGAAATTTACAGCGCAGAAGGCCATTTCGGCCCATCGTGTCCGCGCCGGCCGACAAAGAGCCACTTGGTCCTCGGTCAGCAGCCCTGAGGTTACATATAAACCTATGAACAATGAACAATGGCAGAAAGGTAAATACCACCCAGCCCAACCAATCCGCCTCACACAACTGCGACACCCCTTCTACTGAAACATTCTACACTCCACCCCAACCAGAGCCATATGATCTCCTTTGACTCGCAAAAAACAGATAAAAACCCAGGCCAATTGGGGAAAAAAAATCTTGGAAAATTCCTCTCTGGCCCATCCAGGCAATCAAACCTAGTCCAGGAGATCACCTCGGACGTATTCGATTCCCTGCAGTACTTACCATCATATCTGTGCCAGCCAACAAGAGGTTATCCAGTCTAAGGCTGGGGCCATAAAAGGAGCGGAGGGAAGCGGTCTGGGAACAGCATGGAGGCATGCTACTGCAAGGTACAGTGCGAGCTGGTGCAGGAGTGTGACGGCAGCCAAGAGTGACGTCATCAAGGTCCAGGTCGGTGATTGGAGCGTGGGCAGGTACAGCAGGAGTGGCGAGGTCGGGGCGAAGGAGAGACTGTGGAGGGATGTGACCGGGGCCCAGGGGAGGTGTGAGTTCGAGGCCAGGGGCCCAGGGGCAGCACAGGCCAGCCCACACTGCGATACGTGTGCACACTAGGTCCGTGCAGCAGAGCAGGTCTCCAGTCTTCTTGGTTAACCCTTGCCACTGGACCAAGACCTCGCTCTGTCAAGCCCATGTGGTGGCTGGTGTGCAACAGCCACCCCACGTTAAAAAAATCCACGCACAGGCATCTTCCACCCTTCAACATGTAGTTTGGGTCCTTCATTTGAAACACCTATGAACTCATCCTTTTTTGGCGTGGAAGCAAGTCATCCTCGCTTCGAGGGACGGCCTATGATGTTGATGATCCAGCCTAATCCCACTTACCAGCTCTAGGTCTGTAACCCTGCAGCTTACGGCACTTGAAGTGCACATCCAAGCACCTTTTAATACATATCATCAGTGGGCGTTACTGTGGATAGAGCTGGAGTTGGCAGCTGACACTGTGAGTGAGTTTAGTCCATATAAACAGGGTAAAGGAGAGAAAAGAACAATTTAATATCAGTTGAGTAATTCAACCAAATATCATTATTTATAAATATATTCGAAGTAAATATAATCAATCACCAAAATAGTCCCATTGTATTCCAGTTACAAGATTTGACACTTAATATTAATCAATTTTATATTAAAAGTTTCTTGTAGTGATCAGTATCTCAGGAAGGTGGAGGGAGAGAAGTCAAATTATCACCACACTGAGACAGGAGAAAGGTTGCTGGGATCACCGAGCAGATCTGGTGGGACCGACATCCCCAGTGTCGAAGATTGGATAAAACGAGAAGCTTCTACAATAACTGGAAAGGTGAGGAACTCTTTGGTCCAGGATTTTGCCGAGGTGAGAGTCTAACCAGATCCTGGGAGTTGTTCAACATCTGCCATCGGGCTCGGCATTTGATGCGACAAGTCGGAACAGAGCTTAACCTGTGTGTAAACCATGTCCATACCTTACTTGGGAGTGCTTGACACTGGCATGTGGAGGGATTATCATTCTGATTTCATCCCATGCTGTACCTGAGCAGGTGTTGTTCATTGGATTGTGTCAAGGGAGCTGTACGCTGCATTGAGTGCATTCTGTATCGGAGTTGGCCTGGTTTGTTGCACCTATTTAGAGGGGGCTTTACTCTGTATCTAACCGTGCTGTACCTGCCCTGGGAGTGTTTGATGGGACAGTGTAGAGAGAGCTTTACTCTGAATCTTACCCGTACTGTAGCTGCCCTGGGTGTGTTTGATGGGACTGTGTAGAAGGAGCTTTACTCTGCATCTAACCCACACTGCGATATGTGTGCGCTCGGTCTGTGCAGCAGAGCTGGTCTCCAGTTAGTCCTGGTTAATCCTTGCCACTGGACCAAGACCTAGCTCTGTCAAGCCCGTGTGGTGGCTGGTGTGCACCAGCCAAAAAATCCACGCACAGGCATCTTCCAGCCTTCAGGATGTAGTTCGGGTTTTGAAATATTAGGTCCTTCATTGAAACACCTGTGAACTCATCCCTTTTAGGCATGGAAGCAATTCATCCTCGCTTTGAGGGACTGACTATGACTGACTTGCAAGAAGTACAAGTAAATCGCTGTTTCACCTGGAAGGAGTGTTTGTGGCCCTGAACAGTGGGAAGGGAGGGGGTAAAAGGGCAGGTGTTGCTTCTCCTGCACTTGCACGGGAAGGTGCCGTGGGAAGGGTAGGGGCTGCTGGGGGTGACTGCAGAATGGACCAAGGTGTCGCTGAGGGAACTGCACCTTTGGAATGCTGAAAGGGAAGGGGAAAACATGTTTGGTGGTGGGATCTTGCTGGAGGTGGCGGAAATGGCGGAGTATGATCCGTTGAATGTGGAGGCTGGTGGGTTGGAAGTTGAGGATAAGGGGAACCCTGCCATGGTTCTGGAAAGGAGGGGATGCGGTGAGATGCAGGAAATGGAACAGACACAGTCAAGGGCCCTTGAAACCATGGTGGAGCGGAATCCTTGGTTCAGGGAAAAGGAAGACATATCGGAAACACTGGAATGGAACGTGATATCTTCGGAACAGATGCGACAGCGTTGGAGAAATTGGGAGAATGGAATAGAATCCGAACAGCATGTGGAGTGGGAGGAACTGCAGTCACGTTAGCTGTGCGAGTCAGTGGGCTTATATTGGATATTGGTCTCTAACCTATTGCCAGAAATGGAGACAGAAAAGTCGAGGAAGCGATGTGAAGAGTCGGAGATGAACCATGTGAAGGCGAGGGATGGCTGGAAATTGAAGGCAAAGTTAACGAAATGTTTCAGTTCAAGGCGAGAGCATGAAACGGCAACAACACAGACATCAATGTATCGGAAAAAGAGGTGAGGATGGGACCTGAGTAGGACTGGAACAAAGAAAGTTCCACATATCCGTGAAAAGGCAGGAATAGCTGGGACCTATACAGGTTCTCCTGCCTCATCCCAACATCATTCATTCAAACTGCCTCTCACTGTCAAATAACATTGCTGGATAGAAAGAGTGGGAGAGTTTGGGGTTGATAAGGAAAGAGATACACACGGGAGCCATTGAATAGTGGTACTTCACATTTGGAGGCTTGAGAGAGAATTGATGAGAGATAATTTGGCGAGTTGGTGATCCCTGCCTGGAGTCACAGTGGATGGGAGTGAGGCTAGAGATGGTACCGATTGTACATCCTGCTTTCAAAGCCAGTGAGACTGCACAACAGGATCATAGCCTGGTCATGTGTCCATATAATCATCATCATACGCAGCCCCTCGGGGTCGAGGATGACTTGCTTCCACATTAAAAATAAGTTCTCAGGTGACTGATAAACTCATTTTAAATGGTGGAAGATGCCTGTGCGTGAACTCTTTTAATGTGGGGTGGTTGTTGCACACCAGCCACCACACAGGCTTGACGGAGCAAGGTCTTGGTCCAGAGGCAAGGGGATCCACGACGACTGGAAACCAGGCTTTGCCGCATGTGCCAATACACACACACAAACTCAAATATACTCCTACTGTCCTCCTTCCTGCCTCCCTCCCACAGGACCTCTTGATAATATAATATTACTCAAGTAATACCTTGAGTGGGAGGGCCTGGGCTGCTTCATGACATAGCTCCTGGCTGCTATGTGATTGGCTCCTGGCTCCTTTGTGATGTCACCTAGAGACAGGATTAGGTCGCTGGTTACATATCATCAATGGGCATTACTGTGGGAGGAGCTGGACTTGCAGCTGACACTGTGAGTGAGTTTAGTCCATATAAATAGGGGAAAGGAAAGAACAAACAATATAATATTCAAGTAAGTCATCCAACCATGTCGTTAATAGCAAACACATTCTAATTAAATATCATCTCAGTCACCAAAATAGTCCCATTGTATTCCAGTTACAAGATTCTGGAATTAATATGAATCAGTTTTATATTAACAGAGTGTTGGAGTGAGCAGTATCTCAGGAACGTGGAGTGAGAGAAGTCGAATCATCACCACACTAACTGAGACTGAAGAAAGGTCGCTGGGGTCATCGAGCAGAGCTAGTGGGACCGAGACCCTCAGTGTTGAAGACTGGATGAAACGGGAAGCTTCATCAATGATTGGAAAGGTGAGGTCGTCAACCGAATATCTTTTTGCTCCAGGATTTTGCTGACATGAGAGGTTAACCAGATACTGGGAGCTGGTCAACCACTGCCATAAGGCTCATTGAACAGAGTCTAACATGTGTAAACCATGCCCATACCTCACCTGACAGTGCTTGACACTTACATGAAGCGGGATTTTTATACTGTTTTCATCTCGTGCTGTACCTGAGCTGGAGTACTCCATTGGATTGTAACAATTGAGCTGAACGCTGCATTGAACACAATCTGTATTGGAGTTGGCTGTGTTTGTTATTAGAGAGAGCTTAACACGCTATCTAACCCGGGTAAATAAAGATTGGCTGGCAAAACTGTAATCGAACAATGGGCTGGCTTTAAAGAGGAGATGGTTCAGGTCCAGTCTAGGTACAGTCTCACGAGGGGGAAAGGTGGGGTAACCAAAGCCGGAGCTCCCTGGGTGATGATAGAGATAGAGAGTAAGATGGAGCAGAATAAGGGGGTGTATGACAGATGTCAGATTGAAATTACAAGTGAGAACAAGGTTGAATACAGAAAGTTCAGAGAGGAAGTGAAAAAGGAAAGAAGAGGGGCAAAGACAGAGTCTGAGAATAGACTGGAAGTTAACATAAATAGGAATCCAAAAGTCCTCTATTTTTGATTCCAATTTACCTGGGCCAGATCCATTCTCAACCCACTGAAATTGGTCCTCCTCTAATTTACTATTTTTACTCTAGATTGTTCCCTGTCCTTTTCCATGGCTAATCTAAATCTTATGATACTATGATCACTGTTCCCTAAATGTTCCTGTACTGACACTTGCTCCCCTTGACCCACCACATTCCCCAGAACCAGATCCAGCAATGCCTCCTTCCTCGTTAGGCCAGAAACGTACTGATCAAGAAAGTTCTCCTGAACACATTTCAGAAATTCTTCCCCCTCTCTACCCTTTACACTATTACTATCCCAGTCTATATCAGGATGGTTGAAGTCCTGTATCATCACTACTCTATAGTTCTTGCATCTCTCTGTAATTTCCCTGCAAATTTGCTCCTCTATATCCCTCCCACTACTCGGCAGCCTATGGAATACATCCAGTAGTGTAATGGCCCCTCTATTGTTTCTTAACTGTAACCAAATAGATTCTGTCCTTGACCCCTCCAGGACACCCTCTCTCTCCAGCACTGTAATATTTTCCTTAAACAATACTGCCACACCACCTCTTTCTTTCCTTCCCTATCATTCCTGAACATCTTATATCCAGGAATATTTAGTACTGACTCCTGCCCTTTTTTGAGCCAAGTTTCCGTTATGGCCATTACATCATATTCCCATGTGGCTATCTGCTGCTCACCAACCTTATTTACCACACTGTGTGTTCACACACATCCATTGTAAACTTATCTTAGACCTTGTATTCTCTCTTAGTCTGACCCCACCCAATACCATACTATTCCTTACTCTAGTGCTCTCTGTCGCTCCCAATCCTTTGTGCATCTTTCTTCTCCTTTCCAACATTACATTTTGATGCACAGCCGCTTGAAAAATTAGATTGTACCCTTCCCACTAGCAACCCCCCCACCCCCCAGCGAGGATATTGGTTCCGGCTCTGTTGAGGTGCAACCCATCCGGTCTGTGCAGGTCCCACCTCCCCCAGAACTGGCCCCAATGTCCCAGCAATCTAAAGCCCTCCCTCCTGCACCATCTCTCCAGCAACACATTCATCTGCTCTGTCTTTCTTTTTCTATGCTCACTAGCTCATGGCACCGGGAGTAATCTGGAGAATACTACCTTTGATGTCGTGCTTTTAAATCTCTTTCCTAGCTCCCTAAAACCTGCCTGCAGGACCTCATCCCTCTTTTTACCTATATCGTTGATACCAATATGGACCACGACCTCTGGCTGTTGACCCTCCCCCCCTCAGAGTGATCTGCAGCCATTCAGTGCCATCCTTGACCCTGGCACCAGGGAGTCAGCATACCATCCTGGAATTAGGTCTGTAGCCACAGAAACGCCTGAGTGTTTCCCTAACTATTGAGTCCCCTATCACTATCGCTTTCCCGATCTCCCTGCTCCCCCTCTTCCCCCACCCCCCTGTACAACTGAGCACCCATGTACCTGGCTCTGGCTCCGGCGGTACTCCCCAGAGGAACCATCGTCCTCACCAGTATTCAGTACCCATTAGATAGTGAGATGCACACAGGAGACTCCTGCACTACCTGCGTGGTGCTCCTTGTCTGTCTGATGGTCACCCATTCCCTCTCTGCCTGTACACTCTTACACTGCCGGGTGACCACCCCCTAAAACGTGCTAGCCACAAAGCTCTCAATCTCGTGGATGCACCGCAGTGACTCCAATGATTCCAGCTCCGAAACCCAGAGCTCGAGCTCCTCCAACTAATGACACTTCCTGTACACATTGTTGTCCACGACACGGGAAGCTTCCTGGAGTTCCCACATGGCACAGGATGTGCATTCCACGGGACTGAGATTCCCTACCATACCTCTATTTAATAAACTATTAACTAACTGAGCAGAAATAAACTCAAACCTTAAAAAAAACAATCACCAGCGATTCACCAATCAGCTCCTTCCTTTGTGCGGACATCACAATTGGTTATGTCACCTCGCTCTGACACTCACACACCCACCCGGCTCTGGGGCCTACCCTTATCTCCGGCCGCTCAGTTCGCTCTCCCACAGGCCAGCCCTCGGGCCCATGAACAGAGTCCTTGGGTCCTGTGGCTCCTCTCCTCCTTTTCAGTTTGACGTCCCAACCATCTTCCTCCCCTCCACCAATTTCCTGCTCTCACCAACTTCTCCTAATCTGCTTGCAATCCACTCCGACTGTGTGGATCTTACAATGTACTGACACTAATTATTACAGTTTTCAAATTGGCAGCCAAGAAACAAACAACTCGAGGCATGATCCCCTAAATCTCCCGGTTCTGTGTTCAGTTCTGGGGCCTGACAAAAGGGGTGGTGTCTGGAGTCACAGGGCTGATGATTAGCAACTCTTGCCCACAAACAAAAGGCCAGAAAACCTCTCTGGATGCCTGATAAAGCTTGGTACGGCTCCACCAGCATTGTGAAGCAAAGACCAATAAACATGTCTCAGCAAAAAACTGTAAGGGTCAAAGTGCAGATCAAGAGCACACCTCATGAGATGGGGGAACCACAAATATACCCCAGGAATAATCAGATTAACAGGATTACACTTAGAACATAACATAAGAAATAGGAGCAAGAGTAGGCCATTTGGCCCCTCCAGCCTGCTCCGCCATTCAATAAGATCATGGTTGATCTGATCATGGACTCAGCTCCACTTCCATGCCCGTTCACTATAACCCTTGACTCCCTTATCGTTCAGAAATCTGTCTATCTCCACCTTAAATATATTCAATGACCAAGCCTCCACAGCTCTCTGGGGCAGAGAATTCCACAGATTCATTACCCTCAGAGAAGAAATTCCTCCTCATTTCTGTATTAAATGGACGACCCCTTATTCTGAAACTATGCACCCCTAGTTCTAGATTGTGACATCAGGGGAAACATCCTCTCTGCATCTACCCTGTCAAGCCCCCTCAGAAACTTATACATTTCAATAAGATCACCTTTCATTCTTCTAAACACCAATGAGTATAGGGTCAAGCTGTAATAAACTTTCTTCATAAGACAACCCCTTCACCCCAGGAATCAACCTCGTGAGCTTTCTTTGAACTGGCTCCAGTGCAAGTATATTCGGCAAACCAGACTCCCCACCCTTCCTTTCCCTCAACCACTGTCTGTCCCACCTGTGACAGAGACTGTAATTCCCGTATTGGACTGTACAGTCACCTGAGAACTCACTTTTCGAGTGGAAGCAAGTCTTCCTCGATATGGCGAGAAAGCAGGAAGGGGGTACTGAAGTTTCATGTTCAGCCATGAACTCATTGAATGGCGGTGCAGGCTAGAAGGGCTGAATGGCCTGCTCCTGCACCTATTTTCTATGTTTCTATGTTTCTATGTTTCAAGGCACTGCCTATGATGATCCTTCCTTAAATACGGAGACTAAAACTGTATGTAGTACTCCAGGTGTGGTCTCACCAATACCCTGTACAGTTGTAGCAGGACTTCCCTACTTTTATACTCCAACCCCCTTGCAATAAAGGCCAACATTCCATTTGCCTTCCAAATGACTTGCTGTACCGGCAAGCTAACTTTTGGTGTTTCATGCACAAGGACGTCCAGATCCCTCTGCACCGCAACATATTGTAATCTCCCTCCATTTAAATGATAATTTTCTTTTTTATTTTTCCTACCAAAGAGGATAACCTCACAGTTTCCCACATTTTCCTCGATCTGCCAAACTTAACTGCAGAGCAAAGATGAGAGCACAAAAAAATATCCTTTGTATCATTAATTAATTAAGAGATCTTCAATTGAGAGACAATTGTTTTTGTATTTAATATCAGTAACGTGCTCTATCCCAACAGAAGTCTGCACTGTCCAATCAGGAGGAAAGATAACTCAATTAAACTTGACAACTAGGTCTAATTTGACCCACTGAGGTTCATGTTAGTATCCTTGGGGAATGTCAAGATAATTAATTTTCATACCCCAGGCGTGGAACAAAAGCAATAAGCATACTCAATTAAATTTAAGCATGTTAAGTAACAGTCAGCTCTTCCATACAATTGATAAGTCAGGTGAAGCCGGAGGGAGAGAACTGGTTTCTGAGGGAATCTAACTTCTTCCACGCTAACCTTCTGCAGCGAGGGAGATGAAACAACGATTCTGCTGCCTGGCACATTCTCCTGGTTGGCTGTTGCAGAAAATCTTGAAGCACTCAGAATTGAAGACAAAATAGCTTGCTGGTTAACCTATCAAGTAGTGTCACCTTTCAATGAAGCAAAATTGGAGCTCCATCAATGTAGATTGTGGGGTAAAGCAGGGAATATACAACTCCATGTTATTACAATGCTGCTTGATGGAACTGGCATGATTGTCTTGATTTTGCTGATGTTCTGTTCAATGTCATTAACAATGAACTAATGCAGTTCTGGCTCTTCACACTGATAATTCTGATCATATCCTGCACTGTGTCTGGCCAGACAAGCACTTTTATTATTTCAAAATTCTCATCCTTCTTTTAAAATCCCTCCGTGGCCTCACCCCTCCCTATCTCTCCAGCCCCACAACCCCCCCGAGATGTCTGCGCTCCTCTAATTCTGCCCTCTTGAGCATCCCTGATTATAATCGCTCAACCATTGGTGACCGTGCCTTCTGTTGCCTAGATCCCAAGCTCTGGAACTCCCTCCCTAAACCTCTCCACCTCTCTACTTCTCTTTCCTCCTTCAAGATGCTCCTTTAAACCTATCTCTTTGACCAAGCTTTGGTCTGATTTCTCCTTATGGGGCTTGGTGTCAATTTTTTAAAAATCATAACACTCCTCTGAAGCACCTTCGGACGTTTCACTACATTAAAGGCACTATATAAATACAAGTTGTTGTTGTATTGCAATTAATGGATGGGACATCATGGCAATATGCCATCCCATCGGGCAAGATTCTTTACCAGTGGCACGATTTTGTAGAATTGTTCCCTGTAGTGTAAAGAATTACACTTTTTCCAATTTGCAAGTTTGGAACTGAACTCACTGTAACATGGGCACACCCACATGGGTAGCAGGAAGGGCAAGAGCAATCATGGCACTCCCCCTCCCTTCCTTTGCTGAAGCTCGCGGGAAAATATGTTCAGAGAGTTCGGCCACTTGCTGTAAAATGCAAAATCAGGTCAGCCAGCCATTCTTAAACAGAGCAGGTGGCCCTTAAAGGCTTCACAGTCTCAACCAACAAGTCTCATTGGTCATTTCCAGCTACAACAATTGGTTCCATTGACCATAAGGTCGTTTCTGGATTTTTCTGAGGTGAATTTTATTACAAATCATGTCATTTTTAATTATACAGGCCTGGAATTTCCTGTTTGGAGACAACATGGGATTTGGACTCCATTTAAAATGGAGATGAGGAGGAATTTCTTCTCTCTGCGTGTTGTAAATCTGTGGAATTCTCTGCCCCAGAGAGCTGTGGAGGCTGGGTCATTGAATATATTTAAGGTGGAATAGACAGATTTTTGAGCGATTAAGGAGTGAGGGGTTATGGGGAGCGGGCGGGGAAGTGGAGTGGAGGCCAAGATTAGATCAGCCATGATCTTTTTGAATGGCGGAGCAGGCTCGAGGGGCCGAATGGCCGACTCCTGCTCCTATTTCTGATGTGAAAGCGAAATGTGTAAAGTGCACAGCTGTCAAACACAAGTTATACTGCACCATGCACTGGGCCTATGTTGCACTGTGTATACTGTAAGGACTGTAAGCACCAAGTCCTCAAGGATCTGGACATTGCGTTTTAACCCCCAAGAATTTGCGTTTTAATATATTTCTCACTGCAGAAAAAAAGCTGGAAGCTGTTTGTGGGAGGGGCCCGGGTGATGTTCCATGTTGGACTTAGAATGATGGGCAGGGGTTCTGGGAAGACAATGACCAAGCTAAGGCAATTCATCGCAGGTGATGAGCAAATGGACTGTGTTTTGTTGAGCAATGTGAACTCGTCAAGTGAGCTGATCAGTGAGCGAGCCATTACCTGGATGAGGTACCAGAACAATAGAAAGCCATTAAGCCCAGACAGCTCGGAAGCGAAAACCATCACTGGACTCAAAACAGGAAACCTCGAAACAAAGGAAAAAACTTTATTGAGCTAAATGCAGAAGTCACAACCACAGGAAGCTCTTGAAACAAACATTATTCAGCCTGAAAAGGCAAACGAGCTTGAGATATAAAGGAGGACGTGTGGGTCACAGCTCTCTCTCTTGCATCGCTGCTTCGCCCCAACAAGAATCCAACACTCTACATAGGACGGAGCGAAGAAACCAGAAGGGACACCTTTTCATCGGCAGAAGCAGCGAGTAAGCCAGCGAATCAGTGAGCATCATCTCTGCACACCCATTTTTTAAGATCACAGCCACGGTGTGAGGGGGCATTGTGCGTTCTCCCAACCAAATTCTTAGGGGTTTATCGGGGAGGTGTTTTAGACGTGGGTACTTCGCGTTAGGGGCCTGCTTAGACAGGTCAGACTCTGTATTGTACTGCATTTGTTTGTTTTACACACCAGGGTGTGTGTGGTTTTACTGGGTGCAGGTGTGTGCATTAACTTTAATAAAAGCATTGCCAGTACTCAGACCAAGGTATCTGTCCCTGACTCATTCATCTGTTCCATACAGTAATCACTCCCAGTGTTAGAACTATTGTAAAGTTGGGGTGCTTTGAAAACACCTAAGGGAAACCACTTACAATTTCTGCTTGCGCATATACACAGAACTCAGCTCCTAACAAATTCATTTTCTTAATGTCAGCTGTTACAAAGTTGGCAGAAGCAAACATTTTTTTAAATAACCGTAACAAAAAATTACGGCTACAATTAAAGAGTTGGCAGGAGGGCTGAAGGATGGTTTAAAGTTTGGCTTTTGTCCTGGGTTGGACTTTTCCTCACCCAGTCTGAAGGTCAGGCCGTGTGAAACAACTTACTCATGAACCTTTACTGCAATTGAAAAAAGAATAGCTACGTGTTTCCAGTTAAGGCGAAAGGGCAGACTCTAATGTATTTGCTTCATGAGTTCTTTGCTAAAGAATTCACAGCAACACATTGCTATTAAGAATGAGTTGGTTTAGGAGCAAAGGTTTAACAATCACACTACACATTACCAGTTCATCCACCAGGCCCTCAACCACCTGTCTCATCGTGGATCTCCTGAACCCAACTGGCTGGGGTTTTATTGAGTCTTGTGAACATCACGTGACTGGCTCAGCCACTCCCAACTCAACAGCTCAATAACCCTGTGAGCATGCTCACCGGAGCAGGCATTACAGTCACTATCTTCTTTTGTCAGTGCACTTCAAGAATCAGATTGCAATCTGCCTCCAGATCTATACAACATATGTAGAACGTCTTTTGCATCATGGGAAAGTTGGAGTGTTGTTGTTATTATTATCCCATTAACATGTAGAGTCACGATTGGTGAAATGCAATAATCTTCTGATTGGCCAAGAACCTTGCGCTGAACTTGAACAACTGGACTGGAATTCATTTTTATAAGTTAACTTTCCAAATGGTGTTTAACAACTTTGATTTGAGTTTTTGTTATTCTGTTCTTGTTAACATTATTATATTTTCAATGTTTGAAGAGATCTATTGTGAAACCTATGTTGAGATATTTATGATTCAGAAACAATGCTATTTTTCTATACACTTTCAGTAAATTACATATAATAGACTGGGCTTTTTTCTCGTGAAAGAGATGGAGATTAATATTTTACGTGCTCTCATTTGTATAAGATGATTGTTTCCCAGCAAGCCTATATTAACTGCATTGTTTCACGATAGAAATTAAATGAAATTCGTCTCTACAAGCTTTCTTCAGCTCTCACCAAGTGAAATTGTTACTCCTAAATTTATTTTCTAAATTGTCCTTTCTCTCCAATGTCAGATTGCTGGCATTATGCCATTGTATAGCTTTATTAAAGGAACTCCAGAAAAACAACCCAAGCGGCTTTTCACTGAAGCTGGTCAACAATTATAGTTTGACCTGAATGTAAAGTAAAAGGCCAACAATGTTTGCAATGCAAAAGCATCTTTCTTCTTCACACAACTCTACAATAAAAGTGACCATTTTCTGATTAATTAGCTTCTGATTTCACATGTATCTCCTCCCTCCGAATTTTTCCATAGACTGCAGTTTTATCATTTTTGTCGTCATTACCAACCCACTTCATCAAACAAACATAGGGGCTAAATACATTCCTGTCATCATCATCATCATAGGCGGTCCCTCGAAACGAGGATGACTTGCTTCCACGCCAAAAAAGAATGAGTTCATAGGTGTTTCAATGAAGGACCTAATATTCCAGATCCCGAACTACATCCTGAAGGGTGGAAAATGCCTGTGTGTGGATCTTTTTAACGTGTGGTGGCCGTTGCACACCAGCCACCACATGGGCTTGACAGAGCTAGGTCTTGGTCCAGTGACAAAGGTTAACCAAGGGTTATCCCAGAGTACTTAAGGAAATGGCCCGAGAAATCGTGGAAGCATTGGTGGTCATTTTCCAACAATCTATAGACTCTGGAACATTTCTTATGGATTGGAGGGTAGCTAATGTAACCCCACTTTTTAAAAAAGGAGGGAGAGAGTAAACAGTGAATTATAAACCGGTTAGCCTGACATCAATAGTGGGGAAAATGTTGTAATCAATTATTAAGCATGAAATAAAAGCGCTTTTGGAAAGCACTGATAGGATCGGTCCAAGTCAGCATGGATTTATGAAAGGGAAATCATGCTTGACAAATCTTCTAGAATTTTTTGAGAATGTAACAAGTAGAGTGGACAAGGGAGAACCAGTGGATGTGGTGTATTTGGACTTTCAAAAGGCTTTTGACAAGGTCCCACACAAGAGATTAGTTTGCAAAATTAAAGCACATTGTATTGGGAGTAATGTATTCACATGGATAGCGAACTGGTTGGCAGACAAGAAGCAAAGAGCAGGAATAAATGGGTCCTTTTCAGAATGGAAGGCAGTGACTAGTGGGGTACTGCAAGGTTTAGTGCTGGGACCCCAGCTATTTACAATATACATTAATGATTTGGACGAAGGAATTGAATGTAATATCTCCAAGTTTGCAGATGACACTAATCTGAGTGGCAGTGTGACCTGTGAGGAGGAGGCTAAGAGGCTGCAGGGTGACTTGGACAGGTTAGGTGAGTGGGCAAATGCATGGCAGATGCAATATAATGTAGATAAATATGAGGTTATCCACTTTGGTGGCAAAAACAGGAAGACAGAATATTATCTGAATGGTGACAGATTAGGAAAAGGGGAAGTGCAACGAGACCTGGGTGTCATGGTACATCAGTCATTGAAAGTTGGCATACAGGTACAGCAGGCGGTGAAGAAGGCAAATGGCATGTTGGCCTTCATAACAAGAGGATTTGAGTATAGGAGCAGGGAGGTCGTACTGCAGTTGTACAGGGCCTTGGTGAGGCCACGCCTTGAATGTTGTGTGCAGTTTTGGTCTCGTAATCTTAGCAAGGACATTCTTGCTATTGAGGGAGTGCAGCGAAGGTTCACCAGACTGATTCCCGGGATGGCAGGAATGACAAATGAAGAAAGACTGGATCGGCTAGGCTTATATTCAATGGAATTTAGAAGAATGAGAGGGGACCTCATAGAAACATATAAAATTCTGACGGGATTGGACAGGTTAGATGCAGGAAGAATGTTCCCGATGTTGGGGAAGTCCAGAACCAGTGGTCACAATCTAAGGATAAGGGGTAAGCCATTTAGAACCGAGATGAGGAGAAACTTCTTCACTCAGAGAATTGTGAACCTGTGGAATTCTCTACCACAGAAAATTGTTGAGGCGAGTTCATTAGATATATTCAAAAGCGAGTTAGATGTGGCCCTTACAGCTAAAGGGATCAAGGGGTATGGAGAGAAAGCAGGAGTGGGATACTGAAGTTGCCTGATCAGCCATAATCATATTGAATGGTGATGCAGGCTTGAAGGGCCGAATAGCCTACTCCTGCACCTATTTTCTATGTTTCTATGTTTCTCCAATTTTTGTCTTAATTACCAACCTACTTCGCCAAACATAGGGGCTGAAAATACATTCCTGTCATCATCATC
Organism: Pristiophorus japonicus; assembly: GCF_044704955.1. Classification (NCBI taxonomy): domain Eukaryota; kingdom Metazoa; phylum Chordata; class Chondrichthyes; family Pristiophoridae; genus Pristiophorus; species Pristiophorus japonicus. The sequence continues at coordinate 6,299,965 of NC_091986.1, forward strand.
ATCTTAGGCTGTCCCTCGTATCGAGGATGACTTGCTTCCACGCCAAAAAGGGATGAGTTCACAGGTGCTTCAATGAAGGACCTAATATTCCAGATCCCGAACGACTTGTTGAAGGTTGGAAGATGCCTGTGCGTGGAATTTTTTAACGTGGGGTGTCCGTTGCTCACCAGCCACCACACGGGCTTGACAGAGCTAGGTCTTGGTCCAATGGCAAAGGTTACCCAGGACGACCAGAGACCAGTTCTACTGCACGGACCTGGTGCAGACACATATCGCAGTGTGGACTGGCCGATGCTGCCCCCGGGCTCCTGGTCCTGAACTCAGGCGTACCCTGGGCCCCGATCACATCCCTCCACAGTCTCTCGCTGCTCCTCCTGGATCTGTCCACGCTCCAATCACCGACCTGGACATTGATGACCTCACTCCTGCACCAGCTCGCGCTGCTCTCTGAAGTGTCATGTCTCCACGCTGCTCCCAGGCCGCCGCAGCCTACCTTGGTACACGTAATTACAAGCACACTTGCATACATGCACGCACACAGATACACGTACATATGCAACATAAACACGCTCACCAATACTATTATAATCGGTCAACTCATGCAATATTCAGAGCTGACAGCGGAAGGATACATTGCTATTTGCCACAACCTCCTGTTCAATAATTGATATTTTCCAAACTTCTGAGGAAATGAAGCCCCCCCCCGCCTCCACTCTCCCCACCCCTCCATCCCTCCCTACCTCCTCCCCTCCCCTCACCCCACCGCTCCCCCCACCGCTCCGTCCCTCCCTCCACCACCCCTCGACTCCCTTCCCTCCCCCCGACCGCCCCTCCCCCCACCCCCCAACCCTCCCTCCTCTTTCTTTCTGTGGGCGAGTCCTACAATCCTTCCTCCCCCCTCCCCCCTTTATACCAGAAGAACAGGCTGAGGAAGATCAGAAAACCAAGACCTTTCAACCATTTGGCAACATTTTCTCCTCCCTTCAGGTTTTCCAATGAGGCATGGAGATGGTAGGCGGCACGGGGGAGCAGAACGTTTACAATGCTTGTCGTTGCAAGTCATATCATTTGGAGGCATGTTGGGTCTGTATTCTTGTGCATTCTCCAGGCTTACAACCACCAGAAATAATTTTATAACTGCATGTCCTACAATGGCTTGTGGTTGCTTTTTATTTCTGTGCTGTTTGTTTCTTCAGACTTGGATCAATAAGTTCTCTTTGTTGGGTTTGAACTTTACTGGCGTGCTGCGATCATTCACACAGTAATGGACAGGCTTCCTGAAGGGCTGGGGTATTGTCATGTAAAATGGGGGGGTGCCAATTCGTGAGGTCGGAGCCAAAAAGTAAAAAATACAACAATATTTAATTTCAGATAAAGAGCCGAGCGATTAAGAACCCCGGGGTAGTTGAAAGTACTGGCAGATTATGTCCCACAGCTTGACAAGTTTGTCCACAACAGGTGGGTGTGTACCCATCTTCAGAAAGCTTCAGAGTGTCTGTGAAATTCCATGGATTCGGCAGAGAGATATCAGCAATTAACTTTCCATGCTTGAAGAATCGATTAGTCAAGGTTGATGAGGCAATGTCCACGATGAGCTTGAAACATTCAATTTGATACTTGTGGCAATTCCTCATGGTCAATTTCACCGGGCAACTTTTCTTGCACTGAACTCGGTTTTCTGGTAGACTATTTATTGGAACATAAGAACAGGATTAGACCATTTAGCCCCTCGAGCCTGTTCCAACATTCAATGAAATCATGACTGATCTGTGATCTAACTCCCTACACCCACCTTTCCCCTATATCCCTCAATACCTTTGGTTAACCAAAATCTCTCAATCTCAGATTTAAATGTAACAATTGTCCTTGCATCAATTGCCGTTTCTGAAAGAGAGTCCCAAATCTTCTACCGATCTTTGCATGTAGAAGTGTTTCTGAACTTCATTTCTGAAAGGCTTGGCTCTGATCTTTAGACATGACCCCGAGTCCTACACTCCCCAGCCAGCGGAAATCATTTCTCTCGATCTGCCCAACAATTCCCATCAATATCTTGAAAACTTTGACCAAATCACCCCTTAACCGTCCAAATTCTAAGGAATACAACCTTAATTTGTGCAATCTCTCCTCGTAACTTAACGCTTGGGAGTCCGGGTATCATTCTGCTAAACCTACGCTGCACTCCCTTCAAGGCCACTATATCCTTCCTAATGTGTGGTGCCCAGAGTTGCACACAGTCTTCCAGGTGTGGTCTAACCAGGGCTGTGTATAACAACATAACTTTTACCCCCTTGTATTCTAGTCCTCTAGATATAAAGGCTAGCATTCCATCAGCTTTTTTGAGTGTGGTCAGTGCTTCGATGCTGCGTACAAGCACTGACCACACTCGAACAGCTCCGTTGGGTGGGCCACATTGTCCGCATGCCCGACACAAGACTCCCAAAGCAAGTGCTCTACTCGGAACTCCTACGCGGCAAGCAAGCCCCAGGTGGGCAGAGGAAACATTTCAACAACACCCTCAAAGCCTCCTTGATAAAGTGCAACATCCCCACTGACCCCTGGAAGTCTCTGGCCAAAGACCACTCTAATTGGAGGAAGAGCATCTGGGAGGGCGCTGAGCACCTCGAGTCTCGTCGCCGAGAGCATGCAGAAAACAAGCGCAGGCAGCGGAAGGAGCGTGCGGCAAACCAGACTCCCCACCCACCCTTTCCTTCAACCACTGTCTGTCCCACCTGTGACAGAGACTGTAATTCCCGTATTGGACTGTTCAGTCACCTGAGAACTCACTTTTGGAGTGGAAGCAAGTCTTCCTCGATTCCGAAGGACTGCCTTTGATGATGATTATTATTTTTGATTATTTTCTGTACCTGACATTTTAATGATCTATGTACTTGGATCCCCATGGCTCTTTGAACCTGCACTGTTTCTATCTTGTCACAATTTACAAAGTACCTTGCTCTTTCATTTTCAGGTCCAACGTGGATGACTTTGTCTATTCGCTTACTGTATTAATATCTCTTTGTAATTTTAAACTTCCATCTTTACTGCTTACAATGTCACCTAGAATTATAGAATCATAGTGTCATAGAAGTTTACAGTGCAGAAGGAGGCCATTTGGCCCATCGTATCCGCGCCGGCCAACAAGAGGTTATCCAGCCTCATCTCACTTTCCAGCTCTCGGTCCATCGCCCTGTAGGTTACGGCATTTCAGGTAACATCCAAGTATTTTGTGGTGAGGGTTTCTGCCTCAACCATCGTTTCAGGCAGTGAGTTACAGACCCCCATCACCCTCTGGGTGAAGCAATTTCCCTTCAAATCCCCCCTAAACATTCTACCAATTACTTTAAATTTATGCCCGTCGGTTGTTGACCCCTCTGCTAAGGGAAATAGGCCCTTTCTATCCACTATATCTGGACCTCTCATAATTTTATACACCTCAATGCGATCTCACCTCAGCCTCCTCTGTTCCAAGGAAAAAAAAACAGCCTATCCACCGAGTTTTGTGTCATTGGCAAACTTGTGTATGTGGCTTTCTATCCAATCATCTAATTTGTTAATAAACAGTGAATATTTGAGGCCCCAACACAGATCCCTGCGGGACACCACTAGTCACATCCTGCCCATTAGAGTACCCGCCCATTATCTTTGTTCTCTGTCTCCTGCCGCTCAGCCTATTTCCTAACCAGGTCAACTTTAGCTAACAGTCTCTTATGTGGGACTTTATCAAATGCCTTCTGGAAGTCCAGATAATCATCATCATAGGCAGTCCCTCGGAATTGAGGAAGACTTGCTTCCACTCTTAAAATGAGTCCTTAGGTGGCTGAACAGTCCAATACGAGAAGCACAGTCCCTGTCACAGGTGGGACAGACAGTGGTTGAGGGTAAGGGAGGGTGGGACTGGTTTGTCGCACGCTCTTTCCACTGTCTGCGTTTGTTTTCTGCAAGCTCTCGGCGATGGGACTCGAGGTGCTCAGCGCTCTCCCGGATGCACTTCCTCCACTTAGGGCGGTGTCAGTGGAGATGTTGCACTTTATGAGGGAGGTTTTGAGGGATAAATAATATCCATAGACACTCCCTTGTCCACTATTTTAGTCACCTCTTCAAAAAATGCAATGAGGTTTGCCAGGCATGATCTGCCCTTTACAAATCCATGCTGGCTCTCTCTGATCAGCTGAAAATGTTCAAGGTGTTCAGTTACTCCATCCTTAATTATAGGCTCCAGTACTTTCCCAACAACAGGCTAACTGGTTTATAATTTCCTGGTTTCCCGCTCTCACCATTCTTAAATAATGGAGTGACATGCGCAATTTTCCAATCTAAAGAAATGTTTCCCAAATTGAGAGAACTTTGTCAGATTACAGTTAGGGCATCTGCAATATTCTTACCTACTTCCTTTAACACCCTGGGATGGAAACCATCTTGCCCTGGGGATTTGTCGCTCTTTGGTCCCATTATTTTCTTCATTCCTGTTAATTTATTTTGGAGGGTCCCCCTCCCTGATTGAACATTCGTTTATTTGGGATGTCCAGCATGCTAAGCTCTTCCTCTACAGTAAATATAGACGCAAAGTAATTATTCAACATGTCTGTATTTTCAGTGACAATATCACCCTTATCAGTTTTGAAGGGGTCCTCAGTGCTCCTGAGCACTCTCTTTTTTTCCGAACATAATTGTAAAAAGGTTTTGATATCCCTTGCAAGTTTCTTTTCATATTCCTTTTTGTAGCTCGTACTATCTGTTTTGTTACCTTTTGTTCTTTTTATCTCTCCTAGTTACCAGGATTTCTGCTAGTTTCTGCATTTTTGTATGCTTTGTCTTTTAGTGTTATGTTGTCCCTGACCTCTTCAGTCATCCATGGCTGTTTTTTTCTATGGCAATTAGAGCTCTTGCCCCTTAGGTGTATCAACTTATTCTGTATCACATAATTTATTTTTGAGCACCTCCCACTGATCTTCTGTCAGTTTACCCATGAACAAATTTGTCCAGTTTACTGCGTACAGACCTTGTCTCATCACATTTTCAACTACACAGTCAACATCTAAGTCATCCAAAAGTTAATTTGCTTACTTTTACAACAAAAGCTGCGGTTTTTGAAAAAACCTGCTTGAGCGTCTTGATCTGTTCAACAGCAGCATGGTTGTGAGTCATGGGGCCTGAAATTTCGATAGAGGTCTTCCCGTGGGAAAACAAAAGAAAAAAGGTAAAAAAAAGACTGCGCACTTACCTGTTGCTGCTGCGCCGGCTCGAACTTCCGAGCCTGAGGCCTTCACTCCTACGCATCGGAGCGCGTGCACATCAGGACGTGGGCAGGGCTAGAGCTGTAGTCACATGGCTCTGGGCAGCCAATCAAGGTACAGTATTTTCTCATTCATAATAATGGGAACTCCGTAACTTGGACAGTTGCACTTCCCATTATTATGAATGAGAAACCCCCCCCCCGCAACAAACACACAAAAAAATCTATAAAAGATAGAAAAATACAAGACATATTTAATCATCATTTAAATTAAAGTTCTTACAAAAAATATTTTCCTGACTTTTTTTAAAGATGCCTTAAAATATACTTACCATAGTGGGAAAAGTTTCTAACAATAAAGTATGTTTTCATGTGTGTTTATTTAATTTAATTTTAATGTTTTTATGTATTTTTAAATACTTGCACTTGCAAAAGTAGGCTATACTAGATTTTAAAGGACATTTGCAGGCAAGATATGCATAAATATCGGAAATCTTGCCCTGCAAGTGTCCTCGCTCCCGATATGCGCGAGATCTGTCAAGCCAGAAAATTGACAGATCAGAAAAGCCGGTTTTCAGCACATGCGCATTGCACGCCGAAACCCAGCATTTCCAATGCCTTCGTACGGACCCGGGACATCAGAATTTCAGGGCCATGATTAAATCTGTTCTGGCCATTTGGACCCTTTTCGATAAAGGAACAGTTATATTGAACAGTCAGACGTAGGTATGTGCAATCCAAATTATCTCGTATTTTAAAAGCAAATTCATAACTCCGTGAGCGTATGACCGGGTTTGGGTTGTGAACTTGTATCTTCAGAAATATACTTCAGTTTTGAAACGGGGTTGACACGCAGAGAAGTGGATGAATTTCCCACTTTTTCACCAAAGACTCTCTGTGTTGCACCGCCGAGTTGCTCCGATCAGGGATAAACATTTCAGCTTTTCAGTCCGATTTTGGAGTCCGTTTGTTTGTCCAATGCAGTCATTCTCAGCTAAGATTTGGAGAGGAAGTTTGCACAATTGTTTAGAAGGTCGAAAATATTCACAGAAGCAATGTTCACAGCTGCACTTCATTTAGAACCAGGTTCAGAACGTGGCCATAGCACCAAATATGAATATGAGCTGGGTAAGCCTTTTTTGAGACAAGCGGTAGAACCTGCCCATATTGGATGTGCCATCGATACTTTCTGAAACACATTTCTTTTACTTCAATCTTATTTTCTTCTAGAAAGAAAGAAAGACTTGCATTTATATAGTGCCTTTCACGACCACCAGATGTTTCAAAGCTCTTTACAGCCAATTATGTACTTTTGGAGTGTAGTCACTGTTGTAATGTGGGAAACGCGGCAGCCAATGTGCGCACAGCAAGCTCCCAAACACAGCAATGCGATAATGACCAGATAATCTGTTTTTGTTATGTTGATTGAGGGATAAATATTGGCCAGGACACCGGGGATAACTACCCTGCTCTTCTTCAAAAGAGTGCCATAGGATCTTTGACATCCACCTGAGAGCAGACGGGGCCTCTTTTAACATCTCATCTGAAAGATGGCACCTCCAACAGTGCAGCGCTCCCTCAGCACTGCACTGAGAGTGTCAGCTTAGATTTATATGTCAAGTTTCTGGAGTGGGACTTGAACTAACAACCTTTCAACTCAGAGGCATGAGTGCTACCCACTGAGCCACAGCTGACACTAGAAGTCTCTTAAGCATCTCAAACAAGACTTTGCAACAAAGGCAAAATACTGCATGGATACTATTGTGTTCCGAACACAGATGAGACTACACACAGGGAGGTTAAAGTAACAGTGACCTCAGTCTTTATTAAGACACTCCAGAGTGAGGAACAGGCCTTACGGGCCGGCTTATATACAGTGCTCACAAGGGATGCTGGGATCCCTTGGGACTTCAGGGGATGTGCTCCCCGGTGGCGGATCATGGGAGTGCATGCTTTACAGATACACAACAGGGTCATGTGGGTTAAGCCCTACGCTCGTTTGTCTCCTCGGTAACCATTTTTACTGTACAGATTGAGAGTACACAAGACAATAAGGATCATCTGAACTATAAACAGGAAATACTGGCAATACTCAGCAGATCAGACAGCATCTGTAGAGAGAGAAGCAGAGGTAACATGGGGGAGCGACTTTAACCCTACTCCCTGAGCGGAAACCTGGTGGGTGGACGGTTTAATTCGCCCCGGCTCTTACCTGTCCGAAAGCCGCCACGATCGCAACTGCAATTTTAACCTGCTCTCCTGAGCAGGCAGCAAGGACAGATGCCCGGAGCCAACAGGGTCCTTCTTGAAGCGGGCATGTTGCGGCCTGATGACATCATTGAGACCCGACTGCAATTTTAACTCAGGCCTGAGCCGGGAATCCGCCTGGAGTTAAAATCGGGGCCGGAACATCTCATCAGACCTTTCATCAGAAATCTGTCCTACACCTGATCGGGAGTTTACAAAAACAAGAAGTCGCTCATTAAGCTCTTCATTGTCTCCATCTGTAAGATTAGCTGTGCAGTCGTTATTGCCTTGTGTGATGTCAACCTGGGCAGAAACAATGGGTACAAGGAGGAGAATGGGTGCAGGGTGTAAACCACACGACCTGTATCAGCAGCAATGAATAAATCTTAAACGAGACTTTGAAATGACAACAACTTTACTTTAAGAGACACTCCAAAGGAGGCCAGACCCGTTTCCCCATCAGGTGCTCATTTTATATGGATGACGGGACGAGAAGTTAGGGTGCCCCGGCAACCCTTAAAGGGGAGGTGGTAATGCCGCGGCCGCCATCTTTTTTCTGTCGGCCGACTTTTCAGTGGGTCCCGACAATGTTGGCCACTAGTGTGTCCGGGCCGCCAAATACAGACCAGCTCCGCCATTGTGTGCCAGGCTGCTGGCCCGGCCAACACCCACCCTGGTGGTCCAGTGGGTACCACTATAGAGGCTGCAGAGCTCGCAGCGGCCCTCCCCTTTAAAGCGTCAGCACCGTGCTGACATCATCAGCTCCACGCTGAGCGTTGCAGCCCACGATCACCCTGCGAATGCCTGGTTACCACCCAATACATGTTTTAGCCTCCAGGAGGCAAATTCCATGCCGCCCCGGGGGCTATACAACCATTTAATCCGAAGAGACTGCCCCAAACGCAGCACAAGACAATTCCAGCCTCCAGTGTCCTGACCACGAGCAACTGAGCGCGGGCAAAGATGTACTCCGTGTGGCAACAGAAAGATACATCAATAGTGAACGATGACCTCGGGCTAGGCAGCTATGAACTGACCCCTTTCTCTTTACAATTCTATCTCCAGCCATTCATTGCCTTTAGCCCCCAAGTTCCTCTCCTCCACTTCTTCAGATCCCCTCTCCCTAAAAGTGAGTGCATTTTAGCCCAAACTATGAGTTCAAGCCACAAGTTTAAAGTTTCCCACATTGTCCAACCCTGACGCTGCTGATTCTGTGCTTTGATTGAGCTCTTTTCAATGGCTTGAACTCCGTTCAGATTTGACCTTGCGGACTCCTGGATTCCTTTGCCATTAGAAAGAAGAAAGAAAGAAAGATTTGCATTTATATAGCGCCTTTCACGACCACCGGACGTCTCAAAGCGCTTTACAGCCAAAGAAGTATTTTTCGAATGTAGTCACTGTTGTAATGTGGGAAACACGGCAGCCAATTTGCGCACAGCAAGCTCCCACAAATAAGAATGTGATAATGCCCAGATAATCTGTTTTTTAGTGATCTTGATTGAGGGATAAATATTGGCCAGGACTGTGCTGATCTGTTGGACTACACCCTATAACTTAGCTATCTTGATTCTGCTAGTCAGTCGCTTCAGGTCTTAACATAAGACTATGGTGCCCGAACCCCACGTGTTGCCATTACTTGCTGAGATTCAGGACGAAGCTATTATGCACCGCTGGCTTCTCAGCTTTACCGTGCTGCTGTTTTGTGTCCGAGAAAGAAATTCATTACTTGGCTGGATTTTGGGCTTTGCTGATTTTGGGGCGGTAATGGCGGTGGGGCGGTAAAGTTAGCGCCCGGGAACAGTTTGTGCCTCAGTCAGTAACATTGGGCAGCTGGGCCCTGAGTCAGGGGGCGCAGCACTAAGGGAGGTGTTGTACACCTCTCTTGGGGGCTAGGATGGGAAACTCCCGAGCTAAAGAGCCGGGCCGGGAGCGCTCCCAGAGACGCCTGGGGGAGAGGGGGAACTAAACCCACAAAAACATTCCCCAAACATTGCCCACGCCACCACAACACAAATCACAAAAACATTAAAAGAACAAACAATCGCACTTACCTCAGGAGCCCATTACTCACCTCTCCGCTGTCGGGATGGTGGGACCGCCCTGATTTCCCGGGCGGTCCGTGCGGGGCGCGCTGCGGGGCGGATGGGTCGGGCGGGAGTCAAAACTCGCGCCGGTGTCACAACCGGGGGTGTTACACACCGGGCGCAGCTCTTCCGGGCGGTGCTGCTCCGCGCCGCCGCTAAACCCGACCCGAGGATCGCCGCGGGGCGCTGGAGGCTGACCGCCCGCCCAGAACACCCCACCCCCGCCATTGTCACCACTAAACCCGACCCGAGGATCGCCGCAGGGCGCTGGAGGCTGACCGCCCACCCAGAACACCCCACCCCCGCCATTGTCACCACTAAACCCGACCCGAGGATCACCGCGGGGCGCTGGAGGCTGACCGCCCGCCCAGAACACCCCACCCCCGCCATTGTCACCACTAAACCCGACCCGAGGATCACCGCGGGGCGCTGGAGGCTGACCACCCGCCCAGAACACCTCACCCCCGCCATTGTCACCGCTAAACCCGACCCGAGGATCACCGCGGGGCGCTGGAGGCTGACCGCCCGCCCAGAACACCCCACCCCCGCCATTGTCACCGCTAAACCCGACCCGAGGATCGCCGCGGGGCGCTGGAGGCTGACCGCCCGCCCAGAACACCTCACCCCCGCCATTGTCACCGCTAAACCCGACCCGAGGATCACCACGGGGCGCTGGAGGCTGACCGCCCGCCCAGAACACCCCACCCCCGCCATTGTCACCGCTCCGGGGCGAGAAACGGAGCACAGGGGGAGACAAAATCTGCTCCACTATCTTCTGGGCTAAAGTTAATTCCTTCACTAGCCAGTCAATGTGGGTCAGCGACCACAGGGGTAATGTGTTCGTGGGAATTTGTGTGGGTTAGGGTACAGGCAGAGTGTTGAAAGACCTGAGGTTTATAGAAGGTGGAGGACTGGAGGCCGGCCAGGGGAATAATGGAATCGTAAATCTGGAGGTGACGAAGGCATGGATGAGGTGTTTGGCAGCAGACGGGTTGAAGCGGGCGGACACGGGTGAGGTTATGAAGGTGAAAGTAGGCATTATTTGTGCTGAGTGTAGACATCAATTATAATTGTGTATTGCATGTCCTTGATGCACACTAACATTCAGACATGGAAATTGCAATGTCATAACCAGTAATTACATGGAAAATTATTGTTTGTACTGCAGAGTCTCTTGAAGAGAATGAATCACTTCCTGGAGATCAGAGCACACAAACTGGGAGGGTTTATATTGTAGCAATTGTGGTAAAATACAATCCACGCCAGCCCCAATCAGCAATAAACCTGCCTGCATAAGTGGGCTAATACTGTGCACAATTGCATTTATTGAAGGAATCTTGTTTGGAATGTGTCAGAGCCTTCAATTAAAAGGAAGTCATCATTTTTTTTTCCTGTTCTCTGACTAAATAAATTGGAATCACCAAACCAAAGGATACGCATGGCATTTTGCACAATTTGATGTTTTATCATGTTCTTTGTCAGCTACCTAGCCCAGGAGAAGTTTGAGTGAAAAAGTCAATATCTGGGTAGGTTAATGATGAAGCAATTTAGTTTTCACTTCAAACAGCAATGTAATTGGGAAAATGTTTGAGAAAATATCACAACATTATTGGTACGCAATGGGGCAGCATTGGAAGAGCAACTAAATGCTGCCTCTCGGCGACAACATCTGAAAACATGTCAGGTTCCACATGTACGATGACGACACCCAGGTCCACCTCATCATCAGTGCTCCCGACCTCTCCACTGTTTCCAAATTGTCAGTGCTTGTCTGACATCCAGCACTGGATGAGCAGAAATTTCCAACAACTACATATTGAGAAGTTCAACGACCCGTTTAAAAAAGGAGGCAGAGAGAAAGCAGGAAACTATAGACCTGTTAACCAAACATCTGTCGTTGGGAAAGTTGCTGGATTCCATTATTAAGGAAGCAGTAGCAGATCATTTGGAAAAGCATAATTCAATCAAGCAGAGTCAGCATGGTTTTATGAAAGGGAAATCATGTTTGACAAAATTGCTGGAGTTCTTTGAGGATGTAACAAGCAGGGTGGAAGGGGGAACCAGTGGATGTGGTGTATTTGGATTTCTAGAAGGCATTCGATAAGATTCCACATAAAAGATTACTGCACAAGACAAAAGTTCATGGGGTTGGGGGTAATATATTAGCATGGATAGAGGATTGGCTAACAAACAGAAAACAGAGCGTCGTGATAAATGGGTAATTTTCCGGTTGGCAAACAGTAACTAGTGGGCTGCTGCAGGAATTGGTGCTGGGGCCTCAACTATTTACAATCTATATTAATGACTTGGATGAAGGGACCGAGTGTAATGTAGCCAGGTTTGCTGATGATACAAAGATGGGTGGGAAAGCAAATTGTGAGGAGGACACAAAAAATCTGCAAAGAGATATAGACAGGCTAAGTTAGTGGACAAAATATTGGCAGATAAGAACATAAGAACATCAGAAATAGGAGCAGGAGTAGGCCATACGGCCCCTCGAGCCTGCTCCGCCATTTAATATGATCATGGCTGATCTGATCATGGACTCAGCTCCACTTCCCTGCCCGCTCCCCATAGCCCCTTATCTCCTTAGCGTTTAAGAAACTGTCTATTTCTGTCTTAAATTTATTCAATGTTCCAGCTTCCACAGCTCTGTGAGGCAGCGAATTCCACAGATTTACAACCCTCTGAGAGAAGAAATTTCTCCTCATCTCAGTTTTGAATGGTCGGCCCCTTATTCTAAGATCATGCCCTCTAGTTCTAGTCTCCCCCATCAGTGGAAACATCCTCTCTGCATCCACCTTGTCAAGCCCGTTTCGATAAGATCACCTCTCATTCTTCTGAATTCCAACCGACTCAACCTTTCCTCATAAGTCAACCCACTCATCTCAAGAGTCAACCTAATGAACCTTCTCTGAACTGCCTCCAAAGCAAGTATATCCTTTTGTAAGTATGGAAACCAAAACTGCATACAGTATTCCAGGTGTGGCCTCACCAATACGCTGTATAACTGTAGCAAGACTTCCCTGCTTTTATACTCCATCCCCTTTGCAATGAAGGCCAAGATTCCATTGGCCTTCCTGATCACTTGCTCTACCTGCATACTATACTTTTGTGTTTTATGCACAAGTACCCCCAGGTCCTGCTGTACTGCAGCACTTTGCAATCTTTCTCCATTTAAATAATAACTTACTCTTTGATTTTTTTCTGCCAAAGTGCATGACCTCACACTTTCCAACATTATACTCCATCTGCCAAATTTTTACCCATTCACTTTGCCTGTCTATGTCCTTTTGCAGATTTTTTGTGTCCTCCTCACACATTGCTTTTCCTCCCATCTTTGTATCATCAGCAAACTTGGCAACATTACACTCAGTCCCTTCTTCCAAATCATTAATATAGATTGTAAATAGTTGGGGTCCGAGCACTGATCCCTGCGGCAGCCCACTAGTTACTGATTGCCAACCAGAGAATGAACCATTTATCTCGAATCTCTGTTTTCTGTTAGTTAGCCAATCCTCTATCCATGCTAACATATTACCCCCAACCCTGTGAACTTTTGTCTTGTGCAGTAACCTTTTATGTAGCACCTTATCGAATGCCTTCTAGAAATCCAAATACACCACATCCACTGGTTCCCCCTTCCACCCTGCTTGTTACATCCTCAAAGAACTCCAGCAATTTTGTCAAACATGATTTCCCTTTCATAAAACCATGCTGACTCTGCCTGACTGTATTATGCTTTTCCAAATGATCTGCTACTGCTTCCTTAATAATGGAATCCAGCAATTTTCCCAACGACAGATGTTTGGTTAACAGGTCTATAGTTTCCTGCTTTCCCTCTGCCTCCTTTTTTAAGCGGGTCGTTGAACTTCTCAATATGTAGTTGTTGGAAATTTCTGCTCATCCAGTGCTGGATGTCAGACAAGCACTGACAATTTGGAAACAGTGGAGAGGTCGGGAGCACTGGTGATGAGGTGGACCTGGGTGTCGTCATCGTACATGTGGAACCTGACATGTTTTCAGATGTTGTCGCCGAGAGGCAGCATTTAGTTGCTCTTCCAATGCTGCCCCATTGCGTACCAATAATGTTATGATATTTTCTCAAACATTTTCCCAATTACATTGCTGTTTGAAGTGAAAACTAAATTGCTTCATCCTTAACCTACCCAGATATTGACTTTTTCACTCAAACTTCTCCTGGGCTAGGTAGCTGACAAAGAACATGATAAAACATCAAACAGCAAAATGGCATGCGTATCCTTTGGTTTGGTGATTCCAATTTATTTAGTCAGAGAACAGGAAAGAAAAATGATGACTTCCTTTTAATTGAAGGCTCTGACACATTCCAAACAAGATTCCTTCAATAAATGCAATTGTGCACAGTATTAGCCCACTTATGCAGGCAGGTTTATTGCTGATTGGGGCTGGCGTGGATTGTATTTTACCACAATTGCTACAATATAAACCCTCCCAGTTTGTGTGCTCTGATCTCCAGGAAGTGATTCATTCTCTTCAAGAGACTCTGCAGTACAAACAATAATTTTCCATGTAATTACTGGTTATGACATTGCAATTTCCATGTCCGAATGTTAGTGTGCATCAAGGACATGCAATACACAATTATAATTGATGTCTACACTCAGCACAAATAATGCCTACTTTCACCATCATAACCTCACCCGTGTCCGCCCGCTTCAACCCGTCTGCTGCCAAACACCTCATCCATGCCTTCGTCACCTCCAGATTTACGATTCCATTATTCCCCTGGCCGGCCTCCAGTCCTCCACCTTCTATAAACCTCAGGTCTTTCAACACTCTGCCTGTACCCTAACCCACACAAATTCCCACGAACACATTACCCCTGTGGTCGCTGACCCACATTGACTGGCTAGTGAAGGAATTAACTTTAGCCCAGAAGATAGTGGAGCAGATTTTGTCTCCCCCTGCGCTCCGTTTCTCGCCCCGGAGCGGTGACAATGGCGGGGGTGGGGTGTTCTGGGCGGGCGGTCAGCCTCCAGCGCCCCGTGGTGATCCTCGGGCCGGGTTTAGCGGTGACAATGGCGGGGGTGGGGTGTTCTGGGCGGGCGGTCAGCCTCCAGCGCCCCGCGGCGATCCTCGGGTCGGGTTTAGCGGTGACAATGGCGGGGGTGGGGTGTTCTGGGCGGGCGGTCAGCCTCCAGCGCCCTGCGGCGATCCTCGGGTCGGGTTTAGCGGTGACAATGGCGGGGGTGGGGTGTTCTGGGCGGGCGGTCAGCCTCCAGCGCCCCGCGGTGATCCTCGGGTCGGGTTTAGCGGCGGCGCGGAGCAGCACCGCCCGGAAGAGCTGCGCCCGGTGTGTAACGCCCCCGGTTGTGACACCGGCGCGAGTTTTGACTCCCGCCCGACCCGTCTGCCCCGCAGCACGCCCCGCACTGACCGCCCGGGAAATCAGGGCAGTCCCACCATCCCGACAGCGGAGAGGTGAGTAATGGGCTCCTGAGGTAAGTGCAATTGTTTGTTCTTTTAATGTTTTTGTGATTTGTGTTGTGGTGGCGTGGGCAATGTTTGGGGGATGTTTTTGTGGGTTTAGTTCCCCCTCTCCCCCAGGCGTCTCTGGGAGCGCTCCTGGCCCGGCTCTTTAGCTCGGGAGTTTCCCATCCTAGCGCCCAAGAGAGGTGTACAACGCCTCCCTTAGCGCTGCGCCCCCTGACTCAGGGCCCAGCTGCCCAATGTTACTGACTGAGGCACAAACTGTTCCCGGGCGCTAACTTTACCGCCCCACCGCCATTACCGCCCGGAAATCAGCAAAGCCCAAAATCCAGCCAAGTAATGAATTTCTTTCTCGGACCCAAAACAGCAGCACGGTAAAGCTGAGAAGCCAGCGGTGCATAATAGCTTCGTCCTGAATCTCAGCAAGTAATGGCAACACGTGGGGTTCGGGCACCATAGTCTTATGTTAAGACCTGAAGCGACTGACTAGCAGAATCAAGATAGCTAAGTTATAGGGTGTAGTCCAACAGATCAGCACAGTCCTGGCCAATATTTATCCCTCAATCAACATCACTAAAAAACAGATTATCTGGGCATTATCACATTCTTATTTGTGGGAGCTTGCTGTGCACAAATTGGCTGCCGTGTTTCCCACATTACAACAGTGACTACATTCGAAAAATACTTCTTTGGCTGTAAAGCGCTTTGAGACGTCCGGTTATCGTGAAAGGCGCTATATAAATGCAAATCTTTCTTTCTTCTTTCTAATGGCAAAGGAATCCAGGAGTCCGCAAGGTCAAATCTGAACGGAGTTCAAGCCATTGAAAAGAGCTCAATCAAAGCACAGAATCAGCAGCGTCAGGGTTGGACAATGTGGGAAACTTTAAACTTGTGGCTTGAACTCATAGTTTGGGCTAAAATGCACTCACTTTTAGGGAGAGGGGATCTGAAGAAGTGGAGGAGAGGAACTTGGGGGCTAAAGGCAATGAATGGCTGGAGATAGAATTGTAAAGGGGAAGGGGTCAGTTCAGAGCTGCCTAGCCCAAGGTCATCGTTCACTATTGATGCATCTTTCTGTTGCCACACGTAGTACATCTTTGCCCGCGCTCACTTGCTCGTCGTCAGGAATCAATTATTAAGGATGTCATAGCAGCGCATTTGGAAAGAGGTGACATGATAGGTCCAAGTCAGCATGGATTTGTGAAAGGGAAATCATGCTTGACAAATCTTCTGGAATTTTTTGAGGATGTTTCCAGTAGAGTGGACAAGGAAGAACCAGTTGATGTGGTATATTTGGACTTTCAGAAGGCTTTCGACAAGGTCCCACACAAGAGATTAATGTGCAAAGTTAAAGCACATGGGATTGGGGGTAGTGTGCTGACGTGGATTGAGAACTGGTTGTCAGACAGGAAGCAAAGAGTAGGAGTAAATGGGGATTTTTCAGAATGGCAGGCAGTGACTAGTGGGGTACCGCAAGGTTCTGTGCTGGGGCCCCAGATGTTTACACTGTACATTAATGATTTAGACGAGGGGATTAAATGTAGTATCTCCAAATTTGCGGATGACACTAAGTTTGGTGGCAGTGTGAGCTGCGAGGAGGATGCTATGAGGCTGCAGAGTGACTTGGATAGGTTAGGTGAGTGGGCAAATGCATGGCTGATGAAGTATAATGTGGATAAATGTGAGGTTATCCACTTTGGTGGTAAAACAGAGAGACAGACTATTATCTGAATGATGACAGATTAGGAAAAGGGGAGGTGCAACGAGATCTGGGTGTCATGGTACATCAGTCATTGAAGGTTGTCATGCAGGTACAGCAGGCGGTTAAGAAAGCAAATGGCATGTTGGCCTTCATAGCGAGGGGATTTGAGTACAGGGGCAGGGAGGTGTTGATACAGTTGTACAGGGCCTTGGTGAGGCCACACCTGGAGTATTGTGCACAGTTTTGTTCTCCTAACCTGAGGAAGGACATTCTTGCTATTGAGGGAGTGCAGCGAAGGTTCACCAGACTGATTCCCAGGATGGCGGGACTGACCTATCAAGAAAGACTGGATCAACTGGGCTTGTATTCACCGGAGTTCAGAAGAATGAGAGGGGACCTCATAGAAACGTTTAAAATTCTGATGGGTTTAGACAGGTTAGATGCAGGAAGAATGTTCCCAATGTTGGGGAAGTCCAGAACCAGCGGACACAGTCTAAGGATAAGGGGTAAGCCATTTAGGACCGAGATGAGGAGAAACTTCTTCACCCAGAGAGTGGTGAACCTGTGGAATTCTCTACCACAGAAAGTTGTTGAGGCCAATTCACTAAATATATTCAAAAAGGAGTTCGATGAAGTCCTTACTACTAGGGGGATCAAGGGGTATGGCGAGAAAGCAGGAAGCGGGTACTGAAGTTGCATGTTCAGCCATAAACTCATTGAATGGCGGTGCAGGCTAGAAGGGCCGAATGGCCTAGTCCTGCACCTATTTTCTATGTTTCTATGTTTCTAGGACACTGGAGGCTGGAATTGTCTTGTGCTGGGTTTGGGGCAGTCTCTTCGGATTAAATGGTTGTTTAGCCCCCGGGGCGGCATGGAATTTGCCTCCTAGAGGCTAAAACATGTATGGGGTGGTAACCAGGCATTCGCAGGGTGATCGTGGGCTGAAACGCTCAGCGTGGTGCTGATGATGTCAGCACGGTGTTGACGTTTTAAAGGGGAGGGCCGCTGCGAGCACTGCAGCCTCTATAGTGGTACCCACTTGACCACCAGGATGGGTGTTGGCCGGGCCAGCAGCCTGGCACACAATGGGAGAGCTGGTCTGTATTTTGGTGGCCCGGACACACTAGTGGCTGACATTGTCGGGACCTACTGAAAAGTCGGCCGACAGAAAAAAGATGGCGGCCGCGGCATTACCATCTCCCCTTTAAGGGTTGCCGGGGCACCCCAACTTCTCGCCCCGTCATCCATATAAAATGAGCACCTGATGGGGAAACGGGTCTGGCCTCCTTTGGAGTGTCTCTTAAAGTAAGGTTGTTGTCATTTCAAAGTCTCGTTTAAGATTTATTCATTGCTGCTGATACAGGTCGTGTGGTTTACACCCTGCACCCATTCTCCTCCTTGTACCCATTGTTTCTGCCCAGGTTGACATCACACAAGGCAATAACGACTGCACAACTAATCTTACAGATGGAGACAATGAAGAGCTGCCTGAGCGACTTCTTGTTTTTGTAAACTCCCTTTCAGTGTAGGACAGATTTCTGATGAAAGGTCATCAACCTGAGATGTTCCGGCCCCGATTTTAACTCCAGGCGGATTCCCCGCTCAGGCCTGAGTTAAAATTGCAGTCGGGTCTCAATGATGTCATCAGGCCGCAACATGCCCATTTAAAGAAGGACCCTGTTGGCTCCGGGCATCTGTCCTTGCTGCCTGCTCAAGTGAGCAGGTTAAAATTGCAGTTGCGATCATGGTGCCTTTTGGACAGGTAAGAGCCGGGGCGAATTAAACCGTCCACCCACTAGGTTTCAGCTCAGCGCGTAGGGTTAAAGTCGCTCCCCCATGTTACCTCTGTTTCTCTCTCTACAGATGCTGTCTGATCTGCTGAGTATTGCCAGTATTTCCTGTTTATAGTTCAGATTGTGCTTATTGTCCTGTGTACTCTCAATCTGTACAGTAAAAATGGTTACCGAGGAGACAAACGAGTGTAGGGCTTAACCCACATGACCCTGTTGTGTATCTGTAAAGCATGCACTCCCATGATCCGCCACCGGGGAGCACATCCCCTGAAGTCCCAAGGGATCCCAGCATTCCTTGTGAGCACTGTATATAAGCCAGCCCGTAAGGCCTGTTCCTCACTCTGGAGTGTCTTAATAAAGACTGAGGTCACTGTTACTTTAACCTCCCTGTGTGTAGTCTCATCTGTGTTCGGAACACAATAGTATCCATGCAGTATTTTGCCTTTGTTGCAAAGTCTTGTTTGAGATGCTTAAGAGACTTCTTGTGTCAGCTGTGGCTCAGTGGGTAGCACTCATGCCTCTGAGTTGAAAGGTTGTTAGTTCAAGTCCCACTCCAGAAACTTGACATATAAATCTAAGCTGACACTCTCAGTGCAGTGCTGAGGGAGTGCTGCACTGTCGGAGGTGCCATCTTTCAGATGAGATGTTAAACCGAGGCCCCGTCTGCTCTCAGCTGGATGTCAAAGATCCCATGGCACTCTTTTGAAGAAGAGCAGGGTAGTTATCCCCGGTGTCCTGGCCAATATTTATCCCTCAATCAACATAACAAAAACAGATTATCTGGCCATTATCGCATTGCTGTGTTTGGGAGCTTGCTGTGCGCACATTGGCTGCCGCGTTTCCCACATTACAACAGTGACTACACTCCAAAAGTACTTCATTGGCTGTAAAGAGCTTTGAGACATCTGGTGGTCGTGAAAGGCACTATATAAATGCAAGTCTTTCTTTCTTTCTAGAAGAAAATAAGATTGAAGTAAAAGAAATGTGTTTCAGAAAGTATCGATGGCACATCCAAAATGGGCAGGTTCTACCGCTTGGCTCAAAAAAAGGCTTACCCAGCTCATATTCATATTTGATGCTATGGCCACGTTCTGAACCTGGTTCTAAATGAAGTGCAGCTGTGAACATTGCTTCTGTGAATATTTTCGACCTTCTAAACAATTGTGCAAACTTCCTCTCCAAATGTTAGCTGAGAATGACTGCATGGGACAAACAAACGGACTCCAAAATCGGACTGAAAAGCTGAAATGTTTATCCCTGATCGGAGCAACTCGGCGGTGCAACACAGAGAGTCTTTGGTGAAAAAGTGGGAAATTCATCCACTTCTCTGCGTGTCAACCCCATTTCAAAACTGAAGTATATTTCTGAAGATACAAGTTCACAACCCAAACCCGGTCATACGCTCACGGAGTTATGAATTTGCTTTTAAAATACGAGATAATTTGGATTGCACATACCTACGTCTGACTGTTCAATATAACTGTTCCTTTATCGAAAAGGGTCCAAATGGCCAGAACAGATTTAATCATGGCCCTGAAATTCTGATGTCCCGGGTCCGTACAAAGGCATTGGAAATGCTGGGTTTCGGCGTGCAATGCGCATGTGCTGAAAACCGGCTTTTCTGATCTGTCAATTTTCTGGCTTGACGCATATCTCGCGCATATCGGGAGCGAGGACACTTGCAGGGCAAGATTTCCGATATTTATGCATATCTTGCCTGCAAATGTCCTTTAAAATCTAGTATAGCCTACTTTTGCAAGCGCAAGTGTTTAAAAATACATTAAAAACATTCAAATTAAATTAAATAAACACACATGAAAACATACTTTATTGTTAGAAACTTTTCCCACTATGGTAAGTATATTTTAAGGCATCTTTAAAAAAAGTCAGGAAAATATTTTTTATAAGAACTTTAATTTAAATGATGATTAAATATGTCTTGTATTTTTCTATTTTTTATAGATTTTTTTGTGTGTTTGTTGCGGGGGGGGTTCTCATTCATGATAATGGGAAGTGCAACTGTCCAACTTACGGAGTTCCCATTATTATGAACGAGAAAATACTGTATCTTGATTGGCTGCCCAGAGCCATGTGACTACAGCTGTAGCCCTGCGCACGTCCTGATGTGCACGCGCTCCGATGCGTAGGAGTGAAGGCCTCAGGCTCAGAAGTTCGAGCCGGCGCAGCAGCAACAGATAAGTGCGCAGTCTTTTTTTACCTTTTTTCTTTAGTTTTCCCACGGGAAGACCGCTATCGAAATTTCAGGCCCCATGACTCACAACCAGACTGCTGTTGAACAGATCAAGACGCTCAAGCAGGTTTTTTCAAAAACCGCAGCTTTTGTTGAAAAAGTAAGCAAATTAACTTTTGGATGACTTAGATGTTGACTGTGTAGTTGAAAATGTGATGAGACAAGGTCTGTACACAGTAAACTGAGCAAATTTGTTCATGGGTAAACTGACAGAAGATCAGTGGGAGGTGCTCAAAAATAAATTATGTGATACAGAATAAGTTGATACCCCTAAGGGGCAAGAGCTCTAATTGCCAAAGAAAAAAACAGCCATGGATGACTGAAGAGGTCAGGGACAACATAACACTAAAAGACAAAGCATACAAAAATGCAGAAACTAGCAGAAATCCTGATAACTAGGAGAGATATAAAGAACAAAAGGTAACAAAACAGATAGTACGAGCTACAAAAAGGAATATGAAAAGAAACTTGCAATGGATATCAAAACTTTTTTACAATTATGTTAGGAAATAAAGAGAGTGCTCAGGAGCACTGAGGACCCCTTCAAAACTGATAAGGGTGATATTGTCACTGAAAATACAGACATGTTGAATAATTACTTTGCGTCTATATTTACTGTAGAGGAAGAGCTTAACATGCTGGACATCCCAAATAAACGTATGTTCAATCAGGGAGGGGGACCCTCCAAAATAAATTTACAGGAATGAAGAAAATAATGGGACTAAAGAGCGACAAATCCCCAGGGCAAGATGGTTTCCATCCCAGGGTGTTAAAGGAAGTAGGTAAGAATATTGCAGATGCCCTAACTGTCATCTGACAAAGTTCTCTCAATTTGGGAAACATTTTTTTAGATTGGAAAATTGCGCATGTCACTCCATTATTTAAGAATGGTGAGAGCGGGAAACCAGGAAATTATAAACCAGTTAGCCTGTTGTTGGGAAAATACTGGAGCCTATAATTAAGGATGGAGTAACTGAACACCTTGAACATTTTCAGCCGATAAGAGAGAGCCAGCATGGATTTGTAAAGGGCAGATCATGCCTGGCAAACCTCATTGCATTTTTTGAAGAGGTGACTAAAATAGTGGACAAGGGAGTGTCTATGGATATTATTTATCCCTCAAAGCCTCCCTCATAAAGTGCAACATCTCCACTGACACCGCCCTAAGTGGAGGAAGTGCATCCGGGAGAGCGCTGAGCACCTCGAGTCCCATCGCCGAGAGCTTGCAGAAAACAAACGCAGACAGTGGAAAGAGCGTGCGACAAACCAGTCCCACCCTCCCTTACCCTCAACCACTGTCTGTCCCACCTGTGACAGGGACTGTGCTTTTGTATTGGACTGTTCAGCCACCTAAGGACTCAGTTTAAGAGTGGAAGCAAGTCTTCCTCAATTCCGAGGGACTGCCTATGATGATGATTATCTGGACTTCCAGAAGGCATTTGATAAAGTCCCACATAAGAGACTGTTAGCTAAAGTTGACCTGGTTAGGAAATAGGCTGAGCGGCAGGAGACAGAGAACAAAGATAATGGGCGGGTACTCTAATGGGCAGGATGTGACTAGTGGTGTCCCACAGGGATCTGTGTTGGGGCCTCAACTATTCACTGTTTATTAACAAATTAGATGATTGGATAGAAAGCCACATACACAAGTTTGCCAATGACACAAAACTCGGTGGATAGGCTATTTTTTTTTCCTTGGAACAGAGGAGGCTGAGGTGAGATCTCATTGAGGTGTATAAAATTATGAGGGGTCCAGATATAGTGGATAGAAAGGGCCTATTTCCCTTAGCAGAGGGGTCAACAAACGACGGGCATAAATTTAAAGTAATTGGTAGAATGTTTAGGGGGGATTTGAAGGGAAATTGCTTCACCCAGAGGGTGATGGGGGTCTGGAACTCACTGCCTGAAACGATTGTTGAGGCAGAAACCCTCACCACAAAATACTTGGATGTTACCTGAAATGCCGTAACCTACAGGGCGATGGACCGAGAGCTGGAAAGTGAGATGAGGCTGGATAACCTCTTGTTGGCCGGCGCGGACACGATGGGCCAAATGGCCTCCTTCCACACTGTAAACTTCTATGACACTATGATTCTATGATTCTAGGTGGCATTGTAAGCAGTATAGATGGAAGTTTAAAATTACAAAGAGATATTAATACAGTAAGCGAATAGACAAAGTCATCCACGTTGGACCTGAAAATGAAAGAGCAAGGTACTTTGTAAATTGTGACAAGATAGAAACAGTGCAGGTTCAAAGAGCCATGGGGATCCAAGTACATAGATCATTAAAATGTCAGGTACAGAAAATAATCAAAAATAATAATCATCATCAAAGGCAGTCCTTCGGAATCGAGGAAGACTTGCTTCCACTCTAAAAGTGAGTTCTCAGGTGACTGAACAGTCCAATACGGGAATTACAGTCTCTGTCACAGGTGGGACAGACAGTGGTTGAAGGAAAGGGAGGGTGGGGAGTCTGGTTTGCCGCACGCTCCTTCCGCTGCCTGCGCTTGTTTTCTGCATGCTCTCGGCGAAGAGACTCGAGGTGCTCAGCGCCCTCCCAGATGCTCTTCCTCCAATTAGAGTGGTCTTTGGCCAGAGACTTCCAGGTGTCAGTGGGGATGTTGCATTTTATCAAGGAGGCTTTGAGGGTGTCCTTGAAACGTTTCCTCTGCCCACCTGGGGTTTGCTTGCCGCGTAGGAGTTCCGAGTAGAGCACTTGCTTTGGGAGTCTTGTGTCGGGCATGCGAACAATGTGGCCCACCCAACGGAGCTGGTCGAGTGTGGTCAGTGCTTTTACGCAGCATCGAAGCACTGACCACACTCAAAAAGGCTGATGGAATGCTAGCCTTTATATCTAGAGGACTAGAATACAAGGGGGTAGAAGTTATGTTAAGTTATACACAGCCCTGGTTAGACCACACCTGGAGCACTGTGTGCAACTCTGGGCACCACACATTAGGAAGGATATAGTGGCCTTGAAGGGAGTGCAGCGTAGGTTTAGCAGAATGATACCCGGACTCCCAAGCGTTAAGTTACGAGGAGAAATTGCACAAATTCAGGTTGTATTCCTTAGAATTTGGACGGTTAAGGGGTGATTTGGTCAAAGTTTTCAAGATATTGATGGGAATTGTTGGGCAGATAGAGAGAAATGATTTCCGCTGGCTGGGGAGTGTAGGACTCGGGGTCATGTCTAAAGATCAGAGCCAAGCCTTTCAGAAATGAAGTTCGGAAACACTTCTACATGCAAAGATTGGTAGAAGATTTGGGACTCTCTTTCAGAAACGGCAATTGATGCAAGGACAATTGTTACATTTAAATCTGAGATTGAGAGATTTTGGTTAACCAAAGGTATTGAGGGATATAGGGGA
Organism: Pristiophorus japonicus; assembly: GCF_044704955.1. NCBI lineage: Eukaryota > Metazoa > Chordata > Chondrichthyes > Pristiophoridae > Pristiophorus > Pristiophorus japonicus. Next base: position 6,324,117 of record NC_091986.1, read on the forward strand.
AAGGTGGGTGTAGGGAGTTAGATCACAGATCAGTCATGATTTCATTGAATGTTGGAACAGGCTCGAGGGGCTAAATGGTCTAATCCTGTTCTTATGTTCCAATAAATAGTCTACCAGAAAACCGAGTTCAGTGCAAGAAAAGTTGCCCGGTGAAATTGACCATGAGGAATTGCCACAAGTATCAAATTGAATGTTTCAAGCTCATCGTGGACATTGCCTCATCAACCTTGACTAATCGATTCTTCAAGCATGGAAAGTTAATTGCTGATATCTCTCTGCCTAATCCATGGAATTTCACAGACACTCTGAAGCTTTCTGAAGATGGGTACACACCCACCTGTTGTGGAAAAACTTGTCAAGCTGTGGGACATAATCTGCCAGTACTTTCAACTACCCCAGGGTTCTTAGTCGCTCGGCTCTTTATCTGGAATTAAATATTGTTGTATTTTTTTACTTTTTGGCTCCGACCTCACGAATTGGCACCCCCCCATTTTACATGACAATACCCCAGCCCTTCAGGAAGCCTGTCCATTACTGTGTGAATGATCGCAGCACGCCAGTAAAGTTCAAACCCAACAAAGAGAACTTATTGATCCCAGTCTGAAGAAACAAACAGCACAGAAATAAAAAGCAACCACAAGCCATTGTAGGACATGCAGTTATAAAATTATTTCTGGTGGTTGTAAGCCTGGAGAATGCACAAAAATACAGACCCAACATGCCTCCAAATGATATGACTTGCAACTACGAGCATTGTAAACGTTCTGCTCCCCCGTGCTGCCTACCATCTCCATGCCCCATTGGAAAACCTGAAGGGAGGAGAAAATTTTACCAAATGGTTGAAAGGTCTTGGTTTTCTGATCTTCCTCAGCCTGTGCTTCTGGTATAAAGGGGGGAGGGGGGAGGAAGGATTGTAGGACTCGCCCACAGAAAGAAAGAGGAGGGAGGGTTGGGGGGTGGGGGGAGTGGCGGTCGGGGGGAGGGAAGGGAGTCGAGGGGTGGTGGAGAGAGGGACGGAGTGGTGGGGGGAGCGGTGGGGTGGAGGAGGGAGGGACGGGGTGAGGGGAAGGGAGGGTGGAGGGACGGATGGAGGGATGGGGAGAGTGGAGGGAGGGGGCTTCATTTCCTCAGATGTTTGGAAAATATCAATTATTGAACAGGAGGTTGTGGCAAATAGCAATGTATCCTTCCGCTGTCAGCTCTGAATATTGCATGTTTTGACCGATTATAATAGTATTGGTGAGCGTGTTTATGTTGCATATGTACGTGTATCTGTGTGCGTGTGCATGTATGTAAGTGTGCTTGTAATTACATGTACCAAGGTAGGCTGCGGCGGCCTGGGAGCAGCGTGGAGACATGACACTTCAGAGAGCAGCGCGAGCTGGTGCAGGAGTGAGGTCATCAAGGTCCAGGTCGGTGATTGGAGCGTGGACAGATCCAGGAGGAGCAGCGAGAGACGGTGGAGGGATGTGATCGGGGCCCAGGGTACGCCTGAGTTCAGGACCAGGAGCCCGGGGACAGCATGGGCCAGTCCACACTGCGATATGTGTGTGCACCAGGTCCGTGCAGTAGAACTGATCTCCAGTCGTCCTGGGTAACCTTTGCCATTGGACCAAGACCTAGCTCTGTCAAGCCGGTGTGGTGGCTGGTGAGCAACGGCCAACCCACGTTAAAAAAATCCACACACAGGCATCTTCCAACCTTCAACATGTAGTTCAGGATCTGGAATATTAGGTCCTTCATTGAAGCACATGTGAACTCATCCCTTTTTGGCGTGGAAGCAAGTCATCTTCGATATGAGGGACAGCCTAAGATGATGACGATGACAGGAATGTATTTTCAGCCCCTATGTTTGGCGAAGTGGGTTGGTAATTGAGACAAAAATTGGAGAAACATAGAAACATAGAAAATAGGTGCAGGAGTAGGCTATTCGCCTGCATCACCGTTCAATATGATTATGGCTGATCATGGAACTTCAGTATCCCACTCCTGCTTTCTCTCCATACCCCTTGATCCCTTTAGCCATAAGGGCCACATCTAATTCGCTTTTGAATATATCTAACGAACTGGCCTCAACAACTTTCTGTGGTAGAGAATTCCACACCTTCACAATTCTCTGAGTGAAGAAGTTTCTCCTCATCTCGTTTCTAAATGGCTTACCCCTTATCCTTAGACTGTGACCACTGGTTCTGGACTTCCCCAACATCGGGAACATTCTTCCTGCATCTAACCTGTCCAGTCCCGTTATATGTTTCTATTAGGTCCCCTCTCATCCTTCTAAATTCCAGTGAATATAAGCCTAGTCGATCCAGTATTTCTTCATATGTCAGCCCTGCCATCCTGGGAATCAGTCTGATGAACCTTCGCTGCACTCCCTCAATAGCAAGAATGTCCTTGCTCAGATTACAAGACCAAAACTGCACACAACATTCAAGGTGTGGCCTCACCAAGGCCCTGTACAACTGCAGTACGACCTCCCTGCTCCTATACTCAAATCGTCTCGTTATGAAGGCCAACATACCATTTGCCTTCTTCACCGTCTGCTGTACCTGCATGACAACTTTCAATGACTGATGTACCATGACACCCAGGTCTCGTTGCACTTCCCCTTTTCCTAATCTGTCACCATTCAGATAATATTCTGTCTTCCTGTTTTTGCCACCAAAGTGGATAACATCATATGTATCTACATTATATTGCATCTGCCATGCATTTGCCCACTCACCTAACCTGTCCAAGTCACCCTGCAGCCACTTAGCATCCTCCTCACAGGTCACACTGTCATCCAGCTTAATGTCATCTGCAAACTTGGAGATATTACATTCAATTCCTTCATCCTAATCATTAATGTATATTGTAAACAGCTGGGGTCCCAGCACTAAACCTTGCGGTACCCCACTAGTCACTGCCTTCCATTCTGAAAAGGACCCATTTATTCCTACTTTTTGCTTCCTGTCTGCCAACCAGTTCACTATCCATGTCAATACATTACCCCCAATACCATGTGCTTTAATTTTGCAAACGAATCTCATGTAAATGGGACCTTGTCAAAAGCCTTTTGAAAGTCCAAATACACCACATCCACTGGTTCTCCCTTGTCCACTCTACTTGTTACATTCTCAAAAAATTCTAGAAGATTTGTCAAGCATGATTTCCCTTTCATAAATCCATGCTGACTTGGACTGATCCTGTCAGTTCTTTCCTAATGCGCTGCTATTTCATCTTTAATAATTGATTCCAACATTTTCCCCACTATTGATGTCAGGCTAACCGGTTTATAATTCACTGTTTTCTCTCTCCCTTCTTTTTTAAAAAGTGGGGTTACATTAGCTACCCTCCAATCCATAGGAAATGATCCAGAGTCTGTAGATTGTTGGAAAATGACCACCAATGCATCCACTATTTCTCGGGCCACTTCCTTAAGTACTCTGGGATAACCCTTGGTTAACCTTTGCCACTGGATCAAGACCTAGCTCTGTCAAGCCCGTGTGGTGGCTGGTGTGCAATGGCCACCACACGTTAAAAAGATCCACACACAGGCATTTTCCACCCTTCAGGATGTAGTTCGGGATCTGGAATATTAGGTCCTTCATTGAAACACCTATGAACTCATTCTTTTTTGACGTGGAAGCAAGTCATCCTCGTTTCGAGGGACCGCCTATGATGATGATGATGACAGGAATGTATTTAGCCCCTATGTTTGTTTGACGACGTGGGTTGGTAATGACGACAAGAATGATAAAACTGCAGTCTATGGAAAAATTCGGAGGGAGGAGATACATGTGAAATCAGAAGCTAATTTATCAGAAAATGGCCACTTTTATTGTCGAGTTGTGTGAAGAAGAAAGATGCTTTTGCATTGCAAACATTGTTGGACTTTTACTTTACATTCAGGTCAAACTATAATTGTTGACCAGCTTCAGTGAAAAGCCGCTTGGGTTGTTTTTCTGGAGTTCCTTTAATAAAGCTATAGAATGGCATAATGCCAGCAATCTGACATTGGAGAGAAAGGACAATTTAGAAAATAAATTTAGGAGCAACAATTTCACTTGGTGAGAGCTGAAGAAAGCTTGTAGAGACGAATTTCATTTAATTTCTATCGTGAAACAATGCAGTTAATATCGGCTCGCTGGGAAACAATCATCTTATACAAATGAGAGCACGTAAAATATTAATCTCCATCTCTTTCACGAGAAAAAAGCCCAGTCCGATATATGTAATTTACTGAAAGTGTATAGAAAAATAGAATTGTTTCTGAATCATAAATATCTCAACATAGGTTTCACAATAGATCACTTCAAACATTGAAAATACAATAATGTTAACAAGAACAGAGTAACAAAAACTCAAATCAAAGTTGTTAAACACCATTGGAAAGTTAATTTATAAAAATGAATTCCAGTCCCGTTGTTCAAGTTCAGCGCAAGGTTCTTGGCCAATCAGAAGATTATTGCATTTCACCAATCGTGACTCTACATGTTAATGGGATAATAATAACAACAACACTCCAACTTTCCCAATGATGCAAGAGACATTCTACATATGTTGTATAGATCTGGAGGCAGATTGCAATCTGATTCTTGAAGTGCGCTGACAAAAGAAGATAGTGACTGTAATGCCTGCTCCGGTGAATATGCACACAGGGTTATTGAGCGGTTGAGTTGGGAGTTGCTGAGCCAGTCACGTTATGTTCACAAGACTCAATAAAACCCCAGCCAGTTGGGTTCAGGGGATCCACGATGAGACAGGTGGTTGAGGGCCTGGTGGATGAACTGGTAATGTGTAGTGTGATTGTTAAACATTTGCTCATAAACCGACTAGTTCTTAATAGAAAGGTGTTGCTGTGAATTCTTTAGCAAAGAACCCATGAAGCAAATATATTAGAGTCTGCCCTTTCTCCTCAACTGGAAACACGTAGCTATTCTTTTTTCAATTTCAGTAAAGGTTCATGAGTAAGTTGTTTCACACGGCCTGACCTTCAGGCTGGGTGAGGAAAAGTCCAACCCAGTACAAAAGCCGCACTTTAAACCATCCTTCAGCCCTCCTGCCAACTCTTTAATTGTAGCCGTAATTTTTTGTTAAGGTTATATCAAAAAATGTTTGCTTCTGCCAACTTTGTAACAGCTGACATTAAGAAAATGAATTGGTTAGGAGCTGAGTTCTGTGTATATGTGCAAGCAGAAATTGTAAGTGGTTTCCCTTAGGTGTTTTCAAAGCACCCCCACTTTACAATAGTTCTAACACTGGGAGTGATTACTGTATGGAACAGATGAATGAGTCAGGGACAGGTACCTTGGTCTGAGTACTGGCAATGCTTTTATGAAGTTAATGCACACACCTGCACCCAGTAAAACCACACACACCCTGGTGTGTAAAACAAACAAATGCAGTACAATACACAGTCTGACCTGTCTAAGCAGGCCCCTAACGCGAAGTACCCACGTCTAAAACACCTCCCCGATAAACCCCTAAGAATTTGGTTGGGAGAACGCACAATACCCTCTCACACCGTTGCTGTGATCTTAAAAAATGTGTGTGCAGAGATAATGCTCCCGATTCATTGGCTTACTCGCAGCTTCTTCCGATGAAAAGGTGCCTCTTCTGGTTTCTTCTCTCCGTCCCATGCAGAGGGTTGGATTCTTGTTGGGGCGAAGCAGCGATGCAAGAGAGAGAGCTGTGACCCACATGTGCTCCTTTATATCTCAAGTTCGTTTGCCTTTTCAGGCTGAATAATGTTTGTTTCGAGAGCTTCCTGTGGGTGTGACTTCTGCATTTCGCTCAATAAAGTTTTTTCCTTTGTTTTGAGGTTTCCTGTTTTGAGTCCAGTGATGGTTTTCGCTTCCGAGCTGTCTGGGCTTAATGGCTTTCTATTGTTCTGGTACCTCATCCAGGTAATGGCTCGCTCACTGATCAGCTCACTTGACGAGTTCACATTGCTCAACAAAACACAGTCCATTTGCTCATCACCTGCGATGAATTGCCTTCGCTTGGTCATTGTCTTCCCAGAACCCCTGTCCATCACTCTAAGTCCAACATGGAACATCACCCGGGCCCCTCCCACAAACAGCTTCCAGCTTTTTTTCTGCAGTGACAAATATATTAAAACGCAAATCCTTGGGGGTTAAAACGCAATGTCCAGATCCTTGCGGACTCGATGCTTACAGTCCTTACAGTATACACAGTGCAACATAGGCCCAGTGCATGGTGAAGTATAACTTACGTTTGACAGCTGTGCACTTTACACATTTCGCTTTTACATCAGAAATAGGAGCAGGAGTCGGCCATTCGGCCCCTCGAGCCTGCTCCGCCATTCAATAAGATCATGGCTGATCTAATCTTGGCCTCCACTCCACTTCGTCGCCATAACCATAACCCTTCACTCCTTAATCGCTCAAAAATCTGTCTATCTCCACCTTAAATATATTCAATGATCCAGCCTCCACAGCTCTCTGGGGCAGAGAATTCCACAGATTTACAACACGCAGAGAGAAGAAATTCCTCCTCATCTCCATTTTAAATGGAGTCCAAATCCCATGTTGTCTCCAAGCAGGAAATTCCAGGCCTGTATAATTAAAAATGACACGATTTGTAATAAAATTCACCTCAGAAAAATCCAGAAACGACCTTATGGTCAATGGAACCAATTGTTGTAGCTGGAAATGACCAATGAGACTTGTTGGTTGAGACTGTGAAGCCTTTAAGGGCCACCTGCTCTGTTTAAGAATGGCTGGCTGACCTGATTTTGCATTTTACAGCAAGTGGCCGAACTCTCTGAACATATTTTCCCGTGAGCTTCAGCAAAGGAAGGGAGGGGGAGTGCCATGATTGCTCTTGCCCTTCCTGCTACCCATGTGGGTGTGCCCATGTTACAGTGAGTTCAGTTCCAAACTTGCAAATTGAAAAAAGTGTAATTCTTTACACTACAGGGAACAATTCTACAAAATCGTGCCACTGGTAAAGAATCTTGCCCGATGGGATGGCATATCAGAAAATTGCAGATGCAATTGCCATAATGTCCCATCCATTAATTGCAATACAACAACAACTTGTATTTATATAGTGCCTTTAATGTAGTGAAATGTCCCAAGGCGCTTTACAGGAGTGTTATGAGATTTGAAAAATTGACACCAAGCCCCATAAGGAGAAGTCAGAACAAAAGCTTGGTCAAAGAGATAGGTTTAAAGGAGCATCTTGAAGGAAGAAAGAGAAGTAGAGAAGTGGAGAGGTTTAGGGAGGGAGTTCCAGAGCTTGGGGCCCAGGCAACAGAAGGCACGGCCACCAATGTTTGAGCGATTATAATCAGGGATGCTCAAGAGGGCAGAATTAGAGGAGCGCAGACATCTCGGGAGTTTGTGGGGCTTGAGAGATAGGGAGGGGTGAGGCCACGGAGGGATTTTAAAACAAGGGTGAGAAATTTGAAATAATAAAAGTGCTTGTCTGGCCAGACACAGTGCAGTATATGATCAGAATTATCAGTGTGAAGAGCCAGAACTGCATTAGTTCATTGTTAATGACACTGAACAGAACATCAGCAAAATCAAGACGATCATGCCAGTTCCATCAAGCAGCACTGTAATAACATGGAGTTGTATAGTCCCTGTTTTATCCCACAATCTACATTGATGGAGCTCCAATTTTGCTTCATTGAAAGGTGACACTACTTGATAGGTTAATCAGCAAGCTATTTTGTCTTCAATTCTGAGTGCTTCAAGTTTTTCTGCAACAGCCAACCAGGAGAATGTGCCAGGCAGCAGAATCGTTGTTTCATCTCCCTCGCTGCAGAAGGTTAGCGTGTAAGAAGTTAGATTCCCTCAGAAACCAGTTCTCTCCCTCCGGCTTCACCTGACTTATCAATTGTATGGAAGAGCGGACTGTTACTTAACATGCTTAAATTTAATTGAGTATGCTTATTGCTTTTGTTCCACGCCTGGGGTACGAAAATTAATTATCTTGACATTCCCCAAGGATACTAACATGAACCTCAGTGGGTCAAATTAGACCTAGTTGTCAAGTTTAATTGAGTTATCTTTCCTCCTGATTGGACAGTGCAGACTTCTGTTTGGATAGAGCACGTTACTGATATTAAATACAAAAAAAATTGTCTCTCAATTGAAGATCTCTTAATTAATTAATGAAACAAAGGATATTTTTTTGTGCCATCATCTTTGCTCTGCAGTTAAGTTTGGCAGATGGAGTATAATGTGGGAAACTGTGAGGTTATCCTCTTTGGTAGGAAAAATAAAAAATAAAATGATCATTTAAATGGAGGGAGATTACAAAATGTTGCAGTGCAGAGGGATCTGGACGTCCTTGTGCATGAAACACCAAAGTTAGCTTGCCGGTACAGCAAGTCATTAGTAAGGCAAATGGAATGTTGGCCTTTATTGCAAGGTGGCTGGAGTATAAAAGTAGGGAAGTCCTGCTACAACTGTACAGGGTATTGGTGAGACCACATCTGGAGTACTACATACAGTTTTAGTCTCCGTATTTAAGGAAGGATCATCATAGGCAGTGCCTTGAAATCGAGGAAGACTTGCTTCCACTCTAAAAGTGAGTTCTTAGGTGACTGAACAGTCCAATACGGGAATTACAGTCTCTGTCACAGGTGGGACAGACAGTGGTTGAGGGAAAGGGTGGGTGGGGAGTCTGGTTTCCCGCATATACTTGCACTGGAGCCAGTTCAAAGAAAGCTCACGAGGTTGGTTCCTGGGGTGAAGGGGTTGTCATATGAAGAAAGTTTATTACAGCTTGACCCCATACTCATTGGAGTTTAGAAGAATGAAAGGTGATCTTATTGAAATGTATACGTTTCTGAGGGTGCTTGACAGGGTAGATGCAGAGAGGATGTTTCCCCTGGTGGGGGAATCTAGAACTAGGGGGCATAGTTTCAGAATAAGGGGTCGCCCATTTAAATCAGAAATGAGGAGGAATTTCTTCTCTCAGAGGGTCATGAATCTTTGGAATTCTCTGCCCCAGAGAGCTGTGGAGGCTGGGTCATTGAATATATTTATGGTGGAGATAGACTGATTTCTGAACGATAAGGGAGTCAAGGGTTATAGTGAACGGGCAGGGAAATGGAGCTGAGTCCATGATCAGATCAACCATGATCTTATTGAATGGCGGAGCAGGCGCGATGGGCCAAATGGCCTACTCTTGCTCCTATTTCTTATGTTATGTTATAAATGTAATCCTGTTGATCTGATTATTCCTGGGGTGTATTTGTGGTTCCCCCATTTCATGAGGGGTGCTCTTGATCTGCACTTTGCTCCTTACCGTTTTTTGTTGAGACATGTTTATTGGTCTTTGCTTCACGATGCTGGTGGAGCCGTACCAAGCTTTATCAGGCATCCAGAGAAGTTTTCTGGCCTTTTGTTTGTGGTCAAGAGTTGCTAATCTTCAGCCCTGTGACTCCAGACACCACCCCTTTTGCCAGGCCCCAGAACTGAACACAGAACCGGGAGATTTAGGGGATCATGCCTCGAGTTGTTTGTTTCATGGCTGCCAATTTGAAAACTGTAATAATTAATGTCAGTACATTGTAAGATCCACACAGTCGGAGTGGATTGCAAGCAGATTAGGAGAAGTTGGTGAGAGCAGGAAATTGGTGGAGGGGAGGAAGAAGGTTGGGACATCAAACTGAAAAGGAGGAGAGGAGCCACAGGACCCAAAGACTCTGTTCATGGGCCCGAGGGCTGACTTGTGGGAGAGCGAGCAGAGCGGCCGGTGATAAGGGTAGGCCCCAGAGCCTGGATGGTGCTTGAGTGTCAAAGCGAGGTGACATAACCTAATGTGATGTCTGCACAAAGGAAGGAGCTGATTGGTGAATAGCTGGTGATTGCTTTTTTTAAGGTTTGAGTTTATTTCTGCTCAGTTAGTTAATAGTTTATTAAATAGAGGTATAGCAGGGAATCTCAGTCCCATGGAATGCACATCCTCTGCCATGTGGGAACTCCAGGAAGCTTCCCGTGTCCTGGACAACCACGTCTACAGGAAGTGTCATTAGTTGGAGGAGCTCGAGCTGCGGGTTTCGGAGCTGGAATCACTGGAGTCACTGCAGTGCATCCACGAGATTGAGAGCTTTGTGGCTAGCACGTTTCAGGGGGTGGTCACCCCGCAGTGTAAGAGTGTACAGGCAGAGAGGGAGACAGACAAGGAGCACCACGCAGGTAGTGCAGGAGTCTCCTGTGTGCATCTCACTATCTAATGGGTACTGAATACTGGTGAGGACGATGGTTCCTCTGGGGAGTACCGCCGGAGCCAGAGCCAGGTACATGGGTGCTCAGTTGTACAGGGGGGTGGGGGAAGAGGGGGAGCAGGGAGATCGGGAAAGCGATAGTGATAGGGGACTCAATAGTTAGGGAAACACTCAGGCGTTTCTGTGGCTACAGACCTAATTCCAGGATGGTATGCTGACTCCCTGGTGCCAGGGTCAAGGATGGCACTGAATGGCTGCAGATCACTCTGAGGGGGGGAGGGTCAACAGCCAGAGGTCGTGGTCCATATTGGTATCAACGATATAGGTAAAAAGAGGGATGAGGTCCTGCAGGCAGGTTTTAGGGAGCTAGGAAAGAGATTTAAAAGCACGACATCAAAGGTAGTATTCTCCAGATTACTCCCGGTGCCATGAGCTAGTGAGCATAGAAACAGAAAGACAGAGCAGATGAATGCGTTGCTGGAGAGATTGTGCAGGAGGGAGGGCTTTAGATTGCTGGGACATTGGGGCCAGTTCTGGGGGAGGTGGGACCTGCACAGACCGGATGGGTTGCACCTCAACAGAGCCAGAACCAATATCCTCGCTGGGGGGTGGGGGGGTTGCTAGTGGGAAGGGTACAAACTAATTTTTCAAGCGGCTGTGCATCAAAATGTAATGTTGGAAAGGAGAAGAAAGATGCACAAAGGATTGGGAGTGACAGAGAGCACTAGAGTAAGGAATAGTATGGTATTGGGTGGGGTCAGACTAAGAGAGAATACAAGGTCTAAGATAAGTTTACAATGGATGTGTGTGAACACACAGTGTGGTAAATAAGGTTGGTGAGCAGCAGATAGCCACATGGGAATATGATGTAATGGCCATAACGGAAACTTGGCTCAAAAAAGGGCAGGAGTCAGTACTAAATATTCCTGGATATAAGATGTTCAGGAATGATAGGGAAGGAAAGAAAGAGGTGGTGTGGCAGTATTGTTTAAGGAAAATATTACAGTGCTGGAGAGAGAGGGTGTCCTGGAGGGGTCAAGGACAGAATCTATTTGGTTACAGTTAAGAAACAATAGAGGGGCCATTACACTACTGGATGTATTCCATAGGCTGCCGAGTAGTGGGAGGGATATAGAGGAGCAAATTTGCAGGGAAATTACAGAGAGATGCAAGAACTATAGAGTAGTGATAATACAGGACTTCAACTATCCTGATATAGACTGGGATAGTAATAGTGTAAAGGGTAGAGAGGGGGAAGAATTTTTGAAATGTGTTCAGGAGAACTTTCTTGATCAGTACGTTTCTGGCCTAACGAGGAAGGAGGCATTGCTGGATCTGGTTCTGGGGAATGTGGTGGGTCAAGGGGAGCAAGTGTCAGTACAGGAACATTTAGGGAACAATGATCATAGTATCATAAGATTTAGATTAGCTATGGAAAAGGACAGGGAACAATCTAGAGTAAAAATAGTAAATTGGAGGAGGACCAATTTCAGTGGGTTGAGAATGGATCTGGCCCTGATAAATTGGAATCAAAAATAGAATACTTCCAGTCTATTCTCAGACTCTGTCTTTGCCCCTCTTTTTTCCTTTTTCACTTCCTCTCTGAACTTTCTATATTCAGCCTGGTTCTCACTCGTATTTTCAATCTGACATCTGTCATATTTTGCTCCATCTTACTCTCTATCTCTGTCATCACCCAGGGAGCTCTGGCTTTGGTTACCCCACCTTTCCCCCTCGTGAGACTGTACCTAGACTGGACCTGAACCATCTCCTCTTTAAAGCCAGCCCATTGTTCGATTACAGTTTTGCCAGCCAATCTTTATTTACCCGGGTTAGATAGCGTGTTAAGCTCTCTCTAATAACAAACACAGCCAACTCCAATACAGATTGTGTTCAATGCAGCGTTCAGCTCAATTGTTACAATCCAATGGAGTACTCCAGCTCAGGTACAGCACGAGATGAAAACAGTATAAAAATCCCGCTTCATGTAAGTGTCAAGCACTGTCAGGTGAGGTATGGGCATGGTTTACACATGTTAGACTCTGTTCAATGAGCCTTATGGCGGTGGTTGACCAGCTCCCAGTATCTGGTTAACCTCTCATGTCAGCAAAATCCTGGACCAAAAAGATATTCGGTTGACGACCTCACCTTTCCAATCATTGATGAAGCTTCCCGTTTCATCCAGTCTTCAACACTGAGGATCTCGGTCCCACTAGCTCTGCTCGATGACCCCAGCGACCTTTCTTCAGTCTCAGTTAGTGTGGTGATGATTCGACTTCTCTCACTCCACGTTCCTGAGATACTGCTCACTCCAACACTCTGTTAATATAAAACTGATTCATATTAATTCCAGAATCTTGTAACTGGAATACAATGGGACTATTTTGGTGACTGAGATGATATTTAATTAGAATGTGTTTGCTATTAACGACATGGTTGGATGACTTACTTGAATATTATATTGTTTGTTCTTTCCTTTCCCCTATTTATATGGACTAAACTCACTCACAGTGTCAGCTGCAAGTCCAGCTCCTCCCACAGTAATGCCCATTGATGATATGTAACCAGCGACCTAATCCTGTCTCCAGGTGACATCACAAAGGAGCCAGGAGCCAATCACATAGCAGCCAGGAGCTATGTCATGAAGCAGCCCAGTCCCTCCCACTCAAGGTATTACTTGAGTAATATTATATTATCAAGAGGCCCTGTGGGAGGGAGGCAGGAAGGAGGACAGTAGGAGTATATTTGAGTTTGTGTGTGTGTATTGGCACATGCGGCAAAGCCTGGTTTCCAGTCGTCCTGGATCCCCTTGCCTCTGGACCAAGACCTTGCTCCGTCAAGCCTGTGTGGTGGCTGGTGTGCAACAACCACCCCACATTAAAAGAATTCACGCACAGGCATCTTCCACCATTTAAAATGAGTTTATCAGTCACCTGAGAAGTTATTTTTAGTGAGGAAGCAAGTCATCCTCAATCCCGAGGGACTGCGTATGATGATGATTATATGGACACATGACCAGACTATGATCCTGTTGTGCAGTCTCACTGGCCTTGAATACAGGATGTACAATCGGTACCATCTCTAGCCTCACTCCCATCCACTGTGACTCCAGGCAGGGATCACCAACTCGCCAAATTATCTCTTATCAATTCTCTCTCAAGCCTCCAAATGTGAAGTACCACTATTCAATGGCTCCCGTGTGTATCTCTTTCCTTATCAACCCCAAACTCTCCCACTCTTTCTATCCAGCAATGTTATTTGACAGTGAGAGGCAGTTTGAATGAATGATGTTGGGATGAGGCAGGAGAACCTGTATAGGTCCCAGCTATGCCTGCCTTTTCACGGATATGTGGAACTTTCTTTGTTCCAGTCCTACTCAGGTCCCATCCTCACCTCTTTTTCCGATACATTGATGTCTGTGTTGTTGCCATTTCATGCTCTCGTCTTGAACTGAAACATTTCATTAACTTTGCCTTCAATTTCCAGCCATCCCTCGCCTTCACATGGTTCATCTCCGACTCTTCACATCGCTTCCTCGACTTTTCTGTCTCCATTTCTGGCAATAGGTTAGAGACCAATATCCAATATAAGCCCACTGACTCGCACAGCTAACGTGACTGCAGTTCCTCCCACTCCACATGCTGTTCGGATTCTATTCCATTCTCCCAATTTCTCCATCTCTGTCGCATCTGTTCCGAAGATATCACGTACCATACCAGTGCTTCCAATATGTCTTCCTTTTCCCTGAACCAAGGATTCCGCTCCACCATGGTTTCAAGGGCGTTTGACTGTGTCTGTTCCATTTCCTGCATCTCACCGCATCCCCTCCTTTCCAGAACCATGGCAGGGTTCCCCTTATCCTCAACTTCCAACCCACCAGCCTCCACATTCAACGGATCATACTCCGCCATTTCCGCCACCTCCAGCGTACCACCAAACATGTTTTCCCCTTCCCTTTCAGCATTCCGAAGGTGCAGTTCCCTCAGTGACATCTTGGTCCATTCCTCAGTCACCCCCAGCAGCCCCTTCCCTTCCCACAGCACCTTCCCGTGCAAGCGCAGGAGATGCAACACCTGCCCTTTTACCCCCTCCCTTCCCACTGTCCAGGGCCACAAATACTCCTTCCAGGTGAAACAGCGATTTACTTGTACTTCTTGCAATTTAGTATCATCATCATAGTCAGTCCCTCAAAGCGAGGATGACTTGCTTCCACGCCTAAAAGGGATGAGTTCACAGGTGTTTCAATGAAGGACCTAATATTCCAGATCCCGAACTACATCCTGAAGGGTGGAAGATGCCTGTGCGTGGATTTTTTTAACATTTGGTGGCCGTTGCACACCAGCCACCACACGGGCTTGACAGAGCTAGGTCTTGGTCCAGTGGCAAGGATTAACCAGGACTAACTGGAGACCAGCACTTCTGCACAGACCGAGTGCACACACATATCGCAGTGTTGGTTAGATACAAAGTAAAGCTCCTTCTACACAGTCCCATCAAAACTCTCAGGTCAGCTACAGTACGGGTTAGATGCAGTGTAAAGCTCCCTCTACACTGTCCCATCAAACACTCCCAGGGCAGGTACAGTATGGGTAAGATTCAGGGTAAAGCTCCCTCTACACTGTCCCATCAAACACTCCCAGGGCAGGTACAGCACGGGTTAGATACAGAGTAAAGTTCCCTCTGCACTGTTCCATCAAACACTCCCAGGGCAGGTACAGTACGGGTAAGATTCAGAGTAAAGCTCCCTCTAAATAGGTGCAACAAACCAGGCCAACTCCGATACAGAATGCACTCAATGCAGCGTACAGCTTCCTTGACACAATCCAATGAACAACACCTGCTCAGGTACAGCATGGGATGAAATCAGAATGAAAATCTTTCCACATGCCAGTGTCAAGCACTCCCAAGTAAGGTATGGACATGGTTTACACACAGGTTAAGCTCTGTTCCGACTTGTCGCATCAAATGCCGAGCCCGATGGCAGATGTTGAACAACTCCCAGGATCTGGTTAGACTCTCACCTCGGCAAAATCCTGGACCAAAGAGTTCCTCACCTTTCCAGTTATTGTAGAAGCTTCTCGTTTTATCCAATCTTCGACACTGGGGATGTCGGTCCCACCAGATCTGCTCGGTGATCCCAGCAACCTTTCTCCTGTCTCAGTGTGGTGATAATTTGACTTCTCTCCCTCCACCTTCCTGAGATACTGATCACTATAAGAAACTTTTAATATAAAATTGATTAATATTAAGTGTCAAATCTTGTAACTGGAATACAATGGGACTATTTTGCTGACTGATTATATTACTTCGAAAATATTTATAATTAATGACATTTGGTTGAATTACTCAACTGATATTAAATTGTTCTTTTCTCTCCTTTACCCTGTTTATATGGACTAAACTCACTCACAGTGTCAGCTGCCAACTCCAGCTCCACCCGCAGTAATGCCCACTGATGATATGTATTGCTTGGATGTGCACTTCAAGTGCCGTAAGCTGCAGGGTTACAGACCTAGAGCTGGTAAGTGGGATTAGGCTGGATCATCATCAACATCATAGGCCGTCCCTCGAAGCAAGGATGACTTGCTTCCACGCCAAAAAAGGATGAGTTCATAGGTGTTTCAAATGAAGGAGCAAACTACATGTTGAAGGGGGGAAGATGCCTGTGCGTGGATTTTTTTAACGTGGGGTGGCTGTTGCACACCAGCCACCACACAAGCTTGACAGAGTGAGGTCTTGGTCCAGTGGCAAGGGTTAACCAAGAAGACTGGAGACCTGCTCTGCTGCACGGACCTAGTGTGCACACGTATCGCAGTGTGGGCTGGCCCGTGCTGCCCCTGGGCCACTGGCCCTGAACTCACGCCTCCCCTGGGCCCCGGTCACATCCCTCCACAGTCTCTCCTTCGCCCCGACCTCGCCGCTCCTGCTGTACCTGCCTACGCTCCAATCACCGACCTGGACCTTGATGATGTCACTCTTGGCTGCCATCACACTCCTGCACCAGCTCGCACTGTACCTTGCAGTAGCATGCCTCCATGCTGTTCCCAGGCCGCTTCCCTCCGCTCCTTTTATGGCTCCAGCCTTCGACTGGATAACCTCTTGTTGGCTGGCACAGATACGATGGTAAGTACTGCAGGGAATCGAATACGTCCAAGGTGATCTCCTGGACTAGTTTTGATTGCCTGGATGGGCCAGAGAGGAATTTTCCCAAAATTTTTTTCCCCAATTGGCCTGGGTTTTTATCTGTTTTTTGCCAGTCCCAGGAGATCACATGGCTCCGGTTGGGGTGGAGTGTAGAATGTTTCAGTATAAGGGGTGTCGCAGTTGTGTGGGGCGGACTGGGTGCTCTTTACCTTTCCGCCATTGTTCATTGTTCATAGGTTTATATGTAACGTCAGGGCTGCTGACCGAGGGCCATGCGGCTCTTTGTCGGCCGGCGCGGATACGATGGGCCGAAATGGCCTCCTTCTGCGCTGTAAATTTCTATGTTTCTATCTAACCAGGAGCGTAAACCTGTCTCCAGGTGACATCACAAAGGAGCCAAGAGACAATCGCATAGCGACCAGGAACAATGTCACAAAGCAGCCCCAGTCCCTCCCACGCGTGGTATTACATGGTCACATGACCACGCTCTGATCCTGTTGTGCAGTCTCAATGGGTGTGAATGCAGGATAAATTCAGTCCTGTCTTTGGCCCCCCTCCCTTCGACTGAGACTCTATACAGAGTTCACAGACTTCCGAAATGACCCCTTATCAAATTGCTCCCACCCTCATAATATGAGCTCCCACTACTCAATGGCCTCCATGTCCTCCTCTTGCTTTACGCACTCCAAAGTCTTCCTCTCTTTGTGTGTCAGGCAGGGTCTATCCCTCTCGCTTTGGCAGAGAAAGGCATTTTGAGGGAATGCTGATGGGTTAAGGAAGGGATATTACAACCTCCACTCTTTTCTGAAACCAGTCTATTCCCTGTAACAGGACTGGTCATCGGAGGCAAGGTGTAGAGGTCATCAGGGGTATCAAGAGGTGGGACCATAAGACAATAATTGGAGTGGGCATCATGGACAATAATGGTTAAAGCTCCCTGTATGCTGTCCCATCAAACAATCCTAGGACAGGTACAGCAAGGATTAGAAGCAGAAAAAAGCAATGAAGACAGAGGTAGGCTAGCTGGGGAAGACCCTAAGAATTCTAATTACCATATTCAACCTTTCTCAATATTAAAGACACTTATATATATTCGAACTAAGAATCTGTAATACAAGTAGAACCTCCCTTATCCAGAACCCTCGGGACCTGGCCTGTTCTGGATAAGGGATTTTTCTGGATGAGGGATGGTCACATTAAATTGGATGATACAGATTCTGAGCAAGGGGATATCGGGGCTGGCAGGCTTGGGGCTGTGAATGCGGCAGAGAGATCATGGGGCAGGGTAGGGGTGGGGGGGGGTCGGTGGATCACGGGGTCAGGCCAGCAATTGCGGAAGTCGGCAGCAATGAAGGAATTCAATTTGTTCAATTTGTTCATGTCGGAGCTCTGCACATGCGTCGCCTGGTGGCCAGGAATGGTTTCCGGACGAGGGGTGGTTCCGGATCAGGGAGTTCTGGATAAGGGGTAAAAGCAGATTCTAAAAGGTCATATTTAGGAGAAAGTAGAACCTGTGTTAAAAACTACGAAAAATCGGCAAGGACAGACATGGTGAGCTCTGGGAACCGAGACAGATAATAGAAGGCTGACTAAATACAAGAGAATAGTAGAGAGGGTATCAGAAAAGTTGAAATAGTATGTTACAAAATGTGAACGTAACAATGGACAAAGACCAGATAATGTCGCGCGGAGTCATTGAAGAGAATGATATCATTTACACGCTGGTTTAAAGGGTTAACGTGTTGCGTATTAATTAAAAATAACTTGAATGTGTTGATCATCACGTTAGCAGGACATTACTAAGACTATTAAGAATATAAAAATATAGGAGCAGGAGTAGATCATTCGGCCCCTCAAGCCTGCTCCGCCATTCAATGAGATCATGGTCGATCTACCTCAACTCCACTTTCCCGCACTATCCTCATATCCCTTGATTCCCTTAATGTGCAAAAATCTATCAATCTCTGCCTTGAATATACTCAAAGACTGAGCATCCACAGCCCTTTGGGTCAGAGAATTCCAAAGATTCACCACCCTCTGAATGAAGAGGTTTCTCCTCATCTCAGTCCTAAATGGCCGACCCCTTATTCTGAGATGGTGACCCCTGGTTTTAGACGCCCCAGTCAGGGGAAACATCCTCCCTGCATCTACCCTGTCAAGCCCCTTAAAAATATTATATATTTTAATGAGATCACCATTCATTCTTCTAAACTCGAGGAAATATAGACTTAGTCTACTCAATCTCTAGTCATAGGACAATCCCCCATCCCAGGAATCAGTCTAATGAACCTTTGTTGCACTCCCTCGATGGCAAGTATATTTTTTCTGAGGTAAGGAGACCAAAATTGCACACAGTACTCCAGGTGTGGTCTCACCAATGTTCTATACAACCACAGTAAGATTTCCCTACTCTTGCACTCCAATCCATTTGTAATAAAGGCTAAAATTCTATTTGCTTTCCTTGTTGGTAGCTGTGCCTGCATGTGATTCATGCAGAAGGACACCCAGGTCCCTCTGACTAACAACGTTTCCCAGCCTCTCACCGTTTAAAAAATATTCTGCTTTAATATATTTCCTACCAAAGTGGATAACTTCACATTTCTCCATGTCATTATTAAAGGTGAAAACACACACAAGCTTAAAAGAAGACGTGAGAGATACGAGCTTGAGCCAGTCGAGTAACAAGAGGCTAATGCTGCTCCTAACAGGAATGGGTCATATCACTTCGATTGTATCAGTTGCCTTAGCTGTTAAGATCGTTAGAAATCTAACTCGTTAACTATGCTATGTCTTGTACTAAATAAGACTCTTTAATTACCACAACAATTTTGGTTTAGTCTCTTTTCCAACATTACAACAATGACTACACTCCAAATGTACTTCATTGGCTGTAAAGCGCTTTGAGACGTCCAGTGGTCATGAACGGCGCTTTATAAATGCAGCCAGCAGGAGGAGATTGCGTGGTAGTTCAGTGATAATAAAAACAGTACACATAAAGTGGAGGTCTCAGGAAAGTCGGACCGATCAATTCGACTGATCGGGGCAGAAGAAAGAAATACAGGGGAGAGGGCATAGAGCCTCCAGTAGAGTAAAGTGACAATGGAGGCTACTAAAGCCTTTGAGAAAAAACTAGCAGGGAACGAGCGTCCAGTTCCCCAACTGACAGAGGGATGGGGCCAGCCGTACAGGTCAGCAAGAAAATTAGTCGATAAAGAAGTAGCAGATGGTAACTAAAAGTTAAACCAGGGGAGGAAACCTAAAAAAATGTCTCTCGTAACATGTGGATGAAGGTGGTACTGGCACTGAATCGCAACTCTCACCCGACAACTGCAGACCAATCCTGTAAGACGTACTTGAGCACATAAATCTAGGCTGACACTCCCAGTGCAGTGCTGAGGGAGTGCTGCACTGTCGGAGGTGCCCTCTTCGGATGAGATGTTAAACCGAGGCCCCGTCTGCTCTCTCAGGTGGACGTAAAAGTTCCCATGGTACTATTCCGAAGAAGAGCAGGGGAGTTATCCCCGGTGTCCTGGCCAATATTTATCCCTAAATCAACATAACAAAGATCAGATTATCTGGTCATTATCACATTGCTGTGTGTGGGAGCATACTGTGTGCAAATTGGCTGCCGCACTTTCCCACATTACAACACTGACTACGCTCCAAACGTATTTCATTGGTTCTAAAGCACTTTGGGACATCCGATGGTCGTGAAAGGCGCTATATAAATGCAAGTCTTTCTTTTTTTCTTTGAAGTTCATGACCTGATGAGGGCAGGCTAAAGAAAAAAACAGCTGCTCTTGCTTTCCTTCTTTGAATACCCTGGGCACAAGCATACTCTTCATGATCTAAAATGAAGAGTGAACATGACCACCCCTTCAGACTGCCTTGTGGTTAAGGAGGCACTTACTTTGTCTCGATCTCCTCCAACAGTAACAAATAAATATTAAAAAACGGTCCATTCAGCCTCTGCCGAAGGGCACTTAAACTATCTATTAATTAATTGGCCCTAGTTGAAACCTTTTCCAGACACCAATATTGCCCACGAGGGGAGTAAAACTGGACACATTATTCTGCCAGATTGAGGCATTGTATAAGGCAGGATTGTATTTTTAATTTTATATTTCATTGTCCTGCTATAAATCTTAGCATTCTATCCAGTTTTGCAGATGCTTGCCGTGGACTTTCAATAATTCATGAATTACAACTCTCATATCCTTCTCCCACTCAGCAGCCTTGAGCATGTAACCTTACATAGTGTATACAAGCTCAGAATCATCGGCGCTCAAAGGCATCACGCTGCACTTGTCAATATTGAAAGACATCTGGAAGACTTGAGCCCATTCCCTCACCATGTCTAAATCCACCTGCAAACTACTTTAAAATATGTATAGATATTTAAGCTCCTAGCTCCCACACATATCTTCGTGTCATCTGTAAACTTAGTGGGGTGGAAATCCGGTCTCGCTGGTTTTGAGGCAGTGTCACTGCCCGCGTGCTGAGAGACAGCTGTTAAGTGCAGGCTCCAACGGCCAAATTCAGTGTTTACGGCCAAAGATGAGAGAGCAGCACTAAAAGTGGCATTGCCCACTCATCCTCGGGCGGGAGCTCAGGAGGCCCACTGAATTTCCCCGCGGGAAGTTGAAAAAACGGGAAGAATAAAACCCTCCAACTTCTCCGACCCACACACACACTTCCCCCACAACCAATGAAAACATGCAGAAATAAATAAAGAAAAAAACTTGCCTTGCTGTGTGGGCGATTCCACCTGAGATCCGCTGTGTACTCACCACTTTTTTCAGGCTGCAAGAAAGCCTGCCGGGAAGGCCGCTGTGCAGAACAAATATCGCGGGAGTGGCCATAAGGGGGCGTTGCACGCTGGATGACGTCACCATGCGGGTGGCGTTAGAGGGCGCAGTGTTACCTTTTGGCGCCTCTACCAGAGACCCGACTGAATTGCTCCTGCAGCGTGGACGCCACTCACCGCCGGCGGTCAGACCTAGCCGCCCGTTAACCATCTCCTGCCGGTGGCACCGGGCGGCGTTAGAAACGGAATTTTGAGCCCAAAGATTGATCCCCTGATGCCTTCAACATGATCAATAATGAAGGTGATGAAGTGCGATGACCCACCACCAACCACTGTGAGATCCCACTGGTAAACATCTCCCATCCAGAGCTGTGACTATTAATAACTATTCTCTCTCAATGTGAATGCTGCCAATTCTCTAACCAACCTAGGATCTGCCCATCAATCCCACGGGATGCAACCTTACTTTGCAGTATTTTGTACAACACTTTATCAAAGGCTTTTTGAAAACCGTACATTGTGGGCTATGAATGTCTGCAAGAGTCTCCGCCTTGCATACGTCAACTTAATTGGGATCTGCTGGGAACCCCCAAACTCAGAAGCGGCCTGAGAAAAGTCTGTGCCTCCACATCCGCAGACGCACATGCAGCAGCTCTTGTCGCAGTAGGGAAGAGCTTAGACATGGCGCTATATACCTACTTTAGGCTGCAATCTAGTTCATTGGGGTGAAGAGGGACATCACCAAGATCCAGGTCGGTGATTGGAGTGTGGGCAGGTACAGCAGGAGCAGCGAGGTTGGGGCGAAGGAGTGGCAAGAGATTGGAGAGGGACGTGATCGGGGCCCAGGAGAGGCGAGGGCCCAGGGGCAGCACGGGCCAGCCCACACTGTGACATGTGTGCACATTAGGTCTGTGCAACAAAGCTGGTCTCCAGTTGTCTTGGTTCACCCTTGCCACTGGACCAAGACCTAGCTCTGTCGAGCCCGTGTGGTGGCTGGTGTGCAACGGCCACCCCACGTTAAAAAAATCCACCCACAGGCATCTTCCACCCTTCAACATGTAGTTCGGGATCTGGAATATTATGTCCTTCATTGAAACACCTGTGAACTTTTTGACGTGGAAGCAAGTCATCCTCGATTCGAGGGATTGCCTATGATGATGGAATCCATTATCTTGCAGGGCATTCTGGATCTGCGAGCTGTGATTAGACTAGCAATTGCATTGATCAGTGGACACACAGATCCAGGGAAGAGCGGAATGGTGACAGCTTCACATCAAACATCTGGCCTGTCGCTCAAGAGCACCATACCAGTGCCATGTCGGGGAACGACACCACACTGCACAGGCACAACCCCAGGGAAGCAGTCAGCAGCCACTACATCCCAGGAGCAAGCTGTAGCCGGAACGACACTTCAGTCCATGAGCCTCCTGTGACAGCAACACAGCCAACCACCTTTTATACTTCTGGCCCTAAGGCTGCATCTAGAATAAGCACAGAGAAAGAGAAAGATTGATGCTTAGACACCGAGGAAAGCAGAGTGCGACAAAGAGTAATCTGGCTTCCGTTCACCGTGGAGTTTATTGCATTAAAGGAGCATGTGCACACGTTGTGCTTTGTCACAATCAAATAGAAAGGGGACACTTGTTCATTCTGAGTTATTCAGTCAATGACTATTATCGGCATGGTCATGTCGGGGTAATGAGATCCACTGCATTGTGGTAGTTTTTAATGGGTCTGAAGGATTACGGGCTGAATTTTCCCCACCATTCTGCGGCGTTTTTTTTAGCCTGCAAGTTTCGCCAAGGTTTCTGCGCTGTTCTAAAGTGGGTACATTGAATTTTTTTAGTTCCCAATCTTTTGACCTCACTGGGGACGGAACCTGTTGACTGCACCATTTCTGGCCATTTCTGGCCATTTCAGCGAGTTTGGCCGAGTGGGATTTTTTTCTAAAACGGCGCACGGCTCCGTTCTGAAAAAGCTTACCTATACTGAAGGAAATCGGCACAAGAGAAGAGAAAATTGGTGGTGAGAAGTTGCCATTGTTTCACCGGGAGGGGGTGTGGGGTGTGCGGGGGCCTTTCAGCCCGGGATAGATGAGGGCCGGTGCACGGGGTTGGGGGTTGGGGGGGGCGGGTGAGGTCTTTCGGCCCAGCTTAGCAGCAGCTACAGCACTGCTGAGGTGAAAAATATCTATAGGTGTAAAAAGGAATAAAGGAATTTCATATTATTTCATACACTGAGATTTAAGTCTGTTGCCCCAAGTCTCACTCAGCGATCTTTTTTACAAAGGGGGAAATGCTTTATTTGTGCCTCAGCCCTTCAGTGTGTCCCTCGTTACCACGGCAACCTCAGTTTTTCGGCGCAGACCTTAAGCTCCACCCACAGAGCATAAGGACAATCTGCGCCGCTACAAAAGGCAAGGTTATGCCGGCGAAACTTGGAACTATTTTTTTGGCGCAGTTGGACCACTAAAAAATCCGATGTACCTCGACAACTGCGCCGAAAACAGTCCGTGTGGAATTCTGAGCCCTTGTTCTTTATTCCTAGGTGAGAGAGCAGGAGTTAAGGCAATGGGGACTGTGTTCAGTAGATGAGAAGACTTGACTGATCAGTTGTGATCTGATGTCCCTTGCAGCAGTCACTGAGGCATCCTTGAAGTGAAGGCCATTCTGATGCTCTCCTCCGTGATATTCTGCCTCCAAAGCAGCTTGTGGCACCTTCCAAGTCTGTCTTAGATGGCTTAGTTTTGGTGAGGGTGGGGCAGGAGGTGGGGGGTGGGGTTGGGGTTGGTGGGAGTGGTTGGTACATTATCCCTGACAGCAATCCCACATCTCAGCACTGCCTCACTGGGATGTTAAACTGGATGAAGTCCACAGTTTTACAGAAAATGATCAGTGACCTGAGGGCAGGTTGGGTTAAACAGGTCCTGTATGGCTGCCTGAAATGACCCAGTAATCGTGACCTTCAGACAGAGCTGTCCCGACAGATGACCATGGCACTAGGTCCTCATATAATAGCTGGCATAGCTGCCCAGTGCCTCTTTTGTGAAACGCGCTCTCCTAATGCACATCTTCTCAACCCAGCCTTCATAGGGCATAGACGGAGCAGGCTCAAGGGGCCGTATGGCCTACTCCTGCTCCTATTTCTCCTCATCTCAGAGTGGAGATGAGGATAATTTTTTTTACTCCACGAGTGGTTATGATCTAGAGTGCACTGCCTGAAAGGGTGGGGGAAGCTGATTTAATAGTAAACGGAATTGGATATAATCTTTGAAAAGAACAAAAATTTTTGGGCCATGGGGAGAGAGCAGGGGTGTGTGACTAATTGGATAGCTCTTTCAAAGCGCCAATACAGTCGCGAGGGGCCGAATGGCCTCCTGTGCGGTATAACTCCATGATTCTATGCTGCCTGTATATTCTTTGAGCTGAAACTATTTTTTTATGGGGGTGTATCCTCCTTAAATGATGCCTGACTCTGCTTTCCTCCATCCTCTCCTTCGCCTCTGTGATAATGAATTATTTCGCTCAGAGCGAAAGCAGCTGTGAAGGGGAGTGCGGAGGAGCTTCACAATATTAAAGTGGTTTTCTCCTCCCGCTGCCAGTCAGAAGCAAGTCCAATGCTTTCCAGACTTAAAACAATTACAAAGACGATCGCTCCAAATAGTCACTCCGAGCTGCAGTCATCGCCACTGAAGCATTTCAGATATCTTTAGGCTCAACCATTCCTCACTTCCACCAGTCGCAGATGATACTGACAATAGCTGCTCCTTATATTTCTCATCTTAACTTACCCCAAATAGGTTGTAAAGCCAGGAAATTCACAGCTACAGCATCATCGTTTAAATATAACTGAGTTAGGTGCATGGGGATCCAGAAGTTTCAACACAATCACGTGGAAATTCTGCTGCTTTATTTTTGGGGCAGAAAACTGATGGAAATGGCTTTGGCCTCAATGTTCTGGCCAGCCATGAGAGTTGACCTGATCTTGGGTCTGAAAAACGTGACAATGGTTTAGAGTTTTGCAGCCAGTAACAACTGAATCCTATTCTGCAGGATGCTGCCTTTTTACCCCATTGACGTGTAATGAGATGCACAGTGCTTGATACTTGTTAGATGGCATAATGTTATTGAAGCCACACGTCATCTGTCATGTGCCCCAACAATATCTGTTCTGATGAACAAAACCTGCGCTAATATTATTTGAGTCTTGTATGTTTAGAGGGTCGTACCATCTGGAAAAGTCGTTTGGAATGTTTTTCTTCTGCTGATAAGCATGTCATGCATGCTTTCATGAAGTATCATTCTTCCAGGCTCTTTCCTCTTCAAATTGACAGGTACGGTTGTGCAGTACTTATGTTTGAAGACCAGGCCCTCAAATCTGCCACCAAGCTGATGATCTACAGGGCTGTAGTAATACCAGCCCTCCTGTATGGCTCAGAGACATGGACCATGTACAGTAGACACCTCAAGTCGCTGGAGAAATACCACCAACGATGTATTTGCAAGATCCTGCAAATCCCCTGGGAGGACAGACTCACCAACATTGGCGTCCTCAGCCAGGCCAACATCCCCAGCATCGAAGCACTGACCACACTTCATCAGCTCCACTGGGCAGGCCACATTGTCCGCATGCCAGACACGAGACTCCCAAACCAAGCGCTCTACTCGGAACTCATTCACAGCAAACGAGCCAAAGGTGGGCAGAGGAAACGTTACAGGGACACCCTCAAAGCCTCCCTGATAAAGTGTAACATTCCCATTGACACCTGGGAGTCCCTGGCCAAAGACTGCCCTAAGTGGAGGAAGTGCATCCGGGAGGGCACTGAGCATCTCGAGTCTTGTCGCCGAGAGCATGCAGTAACCAAGCGTAGGCAGCGGAAGGAGCGTGCGGCAAACCAGTCCCACCCACCCTTACCCTCAACGACTATCTGTCCCACCTGTGACAGGGACTATGTTATTTGTATTGGATTATTCAGCCACCTAAGGACTCATGTTAAGAGTAGAAGCAAGTCTTCCTCGATTCCAAGGGACTGCCTATGATGATCCCAGGAAACTGTTGGATTATTGAGAAAAAGCCCAAATAATTCATTGATCTAGGGAGGGAAAACTGTTGTCCTTGCTCAGTCTGGCCTGTGTGTGACTCCAGCCCAGCACAGACATGACAGACTCATTATTGCCCTCTGAAGTGGCCTAGAAAGCCACTATGTTGTATTAATCCCCTCGGGCATGGACTTTCATTTTGATTCTGCCTCTGTTTGTGCCCCGGGGGGGGCCGGCAATGGCTCTGGAAATGTTTACCGGGTGGGCGACCAGCTTCCAGCGCCCTGCCGGGACATTCGGTGCCGGTTTTACACTGGTACTGAGCAGCAACGCCCCCGCCCCCCGGTTTCGACAGCGACGCGATATTTGCTTGGAGCGACACCCGTAGCGCCACCTAGTGGGACCGCCAGAGAAAGCGGGCGGTCCACGATGTCCCGGCGGCCGATGAGGGAATGAACGAGGTCAGTTTGATTGGTTTTCTTTTGTTTTCTGTTTGCGATTTATCTTTATTTGGGATCGGTAATATATCGGGAATGTTTTCTGCGTTTGGTGTCCCGATTTTTTTTTGCAGCGGGGCCTCTCTTAGGGCGCTCCAAGGCTTGGGATTTTCAGCTGCTCAGCCGGCCTAGTTCCCTAAGAGAGGTGTGGGATGCCTCGCTTAGCACTCCGCCCCACACTCAGGGCTCAGCTGCTGAATTTTGTGGATGCCAATGCAAGCCATTTCCCGGCGCAAAATCCCTACCACTATTAGCGCCCTGAGACGCCTCCCACCAACAATCCAGCCCCTAGTGCTTCAAGAAGAAGGCACAGCAGCACTTTGTTAGGGGCTAGGGTTGGGCAATAAATACTGGCCTTGTCAGTGATTCCCACATCCCGAGGTTTAATTTTTAAAAAGTAGGTATCGATGTTCAACTTGCTTTCCAGGATCAATGGAAATGCAAATTGGGCGTTGTTATATATGTGGACTTGTATTTACTCTGTACAGCCACCAGAGGGCTCATCCCCCGGAGTCCCAAGGGATCCTGTAATCCCGTGGGAGCACAGGTATTTAAGGAGGCCTCACAGGTTGGAGAGGCACTCTGGAGACCTGCAAGAAAAGACTAAAATCATACTTTATTTTGAGCTCACAGTGTTCAGTCTGACTCTTTCTCCATACACGACAGGCAGATTCTGTCGCGCAGGCCGAAACAGCAGTTTCACGTCCGGGCAGCTGATTGAAATCTACTGAAAAACTTTTGGATCCTGATTCTTCCAAGCATTGTAACTCTGTTAACCACTCGCTGTGGATATTGGAATCATGGATAGATGGACAACAAATACTTTAGCTGTCACATGTTTTTATTTCAATATCACTTTTATGTTCCATTGCCTCCCTCACACGGATTAAACAGGTTTCAGGTACACAAAATTGCAAAAAAATAGCAGAATAATTCATGGAGGTGAGTTTCTGTGAGGGTGAATTTCCGTAGGAATGCACCTGCTCATCTGCCATAATAACTTCAGCTGAATAGCCATGGATACGCTGCAAAAGTGGTTTAAAGAGCTGTCCATACATTCTTCTGGCGTTTCCACAGCTTTTCCACCAAAGTTACCACCACGTGTGCCATGTCCAGAGTTGACTCTCAAGTTCACTTAGACCAAGTATCATGAGAACCCTTGTAAGGGGTGGTTTTCAGGGGGTCAGCTTTCCCTTCTGACCTTATATGAGCGGTTCCGAATCGCTCCCACACCCTTGGTTCTAGATTCTGGAATTATGAAGGAACTGTGACAGACTTGGACAGACAATCGGTTTCAAGGTATGAAGCAGGTATGGCTTTATTGTGTTTAAAAAGAAGTATAAGGCACACCTTTAATAACACACACAGAATATTAATACCAATACACACTGAGGGGCACAACACATTGAATAACATGTCAAATTACAGCCTGTGGGAAAAAAATACAGCTTAAACTCTAAATGGGTAAAGAGGAGAATGCAGATACATTTACACAAGTTATCCCAGCCTCCCCCCTCCCAATTCCCCTAACTAACTAAGTTATAGCTCTGGGGGTTCAGGGGCCATGCTCACCAATCCCCTATTGACAGTTGCAGGGTTCGCCTTAGTTGTCCACGTTCTGTAGTCTGTACCCCTTGGTCGTGTAGGACCAGCTTGTAGAGTGGAAAAATCTTCGGTTTTTCTTCGGTTTTGTCAGGTTGGTTCCGGTTGACTGTAACTGTTTGGTCGCGATGGTCCGAAACTTTCCGATAGTCGTTTTGACAGCCTGTTTGCTGTCGTGGTGCTGTCCTTCTGGGTTTTACAGATTCCTTTCGCCGATGTTTCGGGGTCCCACTTTTCGAGGCTGGTGTAGAACTTCTGCAACGAGACTGCTAACTTAATAGTGTCTCTAGAAGCACACCTAACTGCCAGAACAGGCTTCAATTATACTAAAACAGGCTTACTTATCTTCCATCAAATCAGTTCCTGGGCTTTGTTTAAACTGTTCTGTCCATTGATTTTCAAATGTCTCCTTTGTCAGTGTTTTTGGTGGGCTAGTCAGCAGTAACTCGATTGGGGTGGGAGAATGTGCTATCACTGGTTTTGCATTGTTTTAGGATTGTCCAGTTTCCTGGTCACCTAGTTGGGCCCATGATTTCCATTGTGCTTGATTGGGTAATTTGATTATCTCTTTGGGGGTGAATTGATGTTGCATAGTTCCCCCAGACAGTCTGGGATCCTTAATACACGAATTTGCTTCACAGAGGTTTGCTCCACTTCCTGTATTCCGTAACTCTTTTTCACAGCCAAAGTGTGATAGAATCTTAAAATTGATATGCTCCTTCCCAGAGATGTTGAGGGGATCTCAGGCTTCTGTAATTTAGGTACATTTTGAATTATCTTTCCTATGAGTTCAAACACTGGGGGGGGGGGGGGGGGGGGCGGTCTCCATGACTGCATCCCCTTTTATCCCCTGCAGGCTTTGTCTGCCCCTTTAAACTCATTTTAAAAGTCCAGAAAGGGATTCTTCTCTCTGCAGGGGAAACCATCTCACAGCACTTGGAGTTGTGTCCAGTCCAATGTCGGTTTAACAAGTGCTAAGGCCTCTTGCCCATGTGTAAACTGTTGACCCTCCCCGCAGACCCTCCCCCTCCCCCAATCTCTCCTACCCCAGTCCCTCCCCCTCTCCAGTTTCCCCTCTCCAGTCTCTCCCTCCACAGTCTCTCCTCCTCCCAGTCCTCCCCCCCAGTCTCTCGACGCCCCCAGTCTCTCCCCCCACAGTCTCTCCCCCCTAGTCTCTCCCCCCGAGTCTCTACCCCCTCCTTTCCCCCCCCACAATCTCTCCTCCTCCCAGTCCTCCCCCCAGTCTCTTGACCCCCCCAATCTCTCCCCCTCATAGTCACTCCCCCCCAGTCTCTCTCCGTCACAGTCACTCCCACCCCAGTCTCTCCCCCTCCCAGTCTCTTCCCCCCTCCCCATTCTCCCCCCCTGAGCCTCCTCTCTCCAGTCTCCCCCTCCCAGTCTCCCCCCAGTCTTTTACCCCCAGTCTCTCCTGCCCCCCGCAGTCACTCCCCCCCAATCTCTCCCCCCCAGACTCTCCCCCCACAGTCTCTTCCCCCAGTCTCCCCCCCCCAGTTTCTCCCCCCACAGTCTCGCTCCCCACAGTCTTTTCCCCCCCAGCCTCTCCCTCCTTCAGTCACTCCCTCCCCCAATCTCTTCCCCCGCCAATCTCTCCCCCCACAGTCTCCACCCCCCAGTCTCCCACCCCCATTCTCTCTCCCCCCCAATCTCTCTCCCCCAAGTCTCTCTCCCCTCCCAGGCTCTCCCCCCAAGTCTCTCCCCACCCAGTCTCTCTCCTCCCCAGTCTCTCCACCCGCAGTCTCTCTACCCCCCCAGTCTCCTCCCACAGTCTTCCCCCCAGTCTGTCTACCAACCAGTCTCTTCCCCCCGCAATCTCTCCCCGCCCAGTCTCTCCCCCCCAGTTCCCCCCGCCCAGTCTCTCTCCCTGCACAGTCTCTCCCCCCCAGTCTCTCTCCCCCCGAGCCTCTCCCTCCTTCAGTCTCTCCCTTCCCCAGTCTCTCCCCCCAGTCTCTCCCTCCCCCAGTCTCTCCCCCCAGTCTCTCCCTCCCCCAGTCTCCCCCTCCTCAGTCTCTCTCCCCCCCAGTCTCTCCCCCCAGACTCTCCCCCCACAGTCTCTCCCCCCCAGTCTCCCCCCCCAGTCTCTCCCTCCCCAGTCTCTCCCTCCTCAGTCTCTTCCCCCCCAGTCTCTCCCCCCCAGACTCTCCCCGCCAGTCTCTTCTACCGCAGTCTCTCTTCCCCCCACAGTCTCTCCCCCCACAGTTTCTCCCCCCAGTCTCTTCCCCCGAGTCTCTCCCCCCCAGTCTCTCCCCCCCAGTCTCTTCCCCCCCGAGCCTTTCCCTCCTTCAGTCTCTCCCTCCCCCAAACTCTCCTCCCCCAGTCACTCTCACCCCTTAGTCTCTCTTCCCCCACAGACTTTCTCTCCCCCCAGTCTCTCCTCCCCCAGTGTCTCCCACCCACCCCCCCCCCAGCCTCTCCCTCCACAATCTCTCCACCCCATTGGAGCTCTGCACCTGCATAAATGCATGCAGATAGAGTGTGAGCTGCAGCCTGCAGTACAAGCCATATATTTCCAGTTGTGCTTTGCCCTCCACAGCTACCACTTTCTGAGTGATTTTCTAATATAATTGCAGCTAAAGTTACACGAGTGACATACAATTGCCAAGATCACAAAAAGTCCTTACAAGTTCAATGTACTTGGTCACCAGGCATGCTGTCACCACTGGCTTGCTTCAGCCCGACAACCTGCTGAGTGTCACTTGAGTATCATAGAAACATAGAAACATAGAAAATAGGTGCAGGAGTAGGCCATTCGGCCCTTCTAGCCTGCACCGCCATTCAATGAGTTCATGGCTGAACATTCAACTTCAGTACCCCATTCCTGCTTTCTCGCCATACCCCTTGATCCCCCTAGCAGTAAGGACCTCATCTAACTCCTTTTTGAATATATTTAGTGAATTGGCCTCAACAACTTTCTGTGGTAGAGAATTCCACAGGTTCACCACTCTCTGGGTGAAGAAGTTCCTCCGCATCTCGGTCCTAAATGGCTTACCCCTTATCCTTAGACTGTGACCCCTGGTTCTGGACTTCCCCAACATTGGGAACATTCTTCCTGCATCTAACCTGTCTAACCCCGTCAGAATTTTATATGTTTCTATGAGGTCCCCTCTCATTCTTCTGAACTCCAGTGAATACAAGCCCAGTTGATCCAGTCTTTCTTGATAGGTCAGTCCCGCCATCCCGGGAATCAGTCTGGTGAACCTTCGCTGCACTCCCTCAATAGCAAGAATGTCCTTCCTCAGGTTAGGAGACCAAAACTGTACACAATACTCCAGGTGTGGCCTCACCAATGCCCTGTACAACTGTAGCAACACCTCCCTGCCCCTGTACTCAAATCCCCTTGCTATGAAGGCCAACATGCCATTTGCTTTCTTAACCGCCTGCTGCACCTGCATGCCAACCTTCAATGACTGATGTACCATGACACCCAGGTCTCTTTGCACCTCCCCTTTTCCTAATCTGTCACCATTCAGATAATAGTCTGTCTCTCTGTTTTTACCACCATCGTGTTTGATGGGCCACATAAGGTTTTTCCACAGTGTCTCATCGCATCTTTTCTGTGGCTTATATTTTTCTGACTTCTCAGCTTTTCACTGTCATTGTCAGTCACAATGATAGAGGATTCAATGGCTGCAGCCTGGCTGCAGTTTTTGTGAAAATTCACAGACCCCAAGTCAAAGCTACTACGTGCAACTCAGCATGTTGCACTAAGTCATCAATCTACTTGACATTTTAGGACCTTGGTAGCGAGCCAATTAAAGGTTAAAAGACTATCAAATGAGCCATTAAGGTCAAAGAAGGCAAGTTCTTTTCTGTAAATTGAACCAGGTATAAGTACAGCCATTTTGGCCATGTGGTCTCTGAAGGACAAAGGCCTGGCTTAAAGCCAAGAGCTTGTTGCTGCTGCCAGAATAAAATTACATTAAAACTACAACCGGAGTTCGTATTTCATTGGAAATTAAGAGATCTAACACACAACCATTATTTAAAACATTTTGCAGAGATCAGTCAACATCAAAAAGACTTGTTCCAAAATACAATAACTAGCAGATTGTTGAAGAGCAAATATATCCACGATTGAGATCTGAATGTTATAAGTTTGAAAGTACCAATGCTAGAATGTTAAATGTAGCGCATAACCTGCTATAATAGCATAAGGTTGACATAGCTGAACGAATGTAGTCTCCCAGTGTAATAAAAATGCTAAACATTGCAATGCGCTGGACTTTGAATACTATTACCAAACTATGAAGCCCTTTTCGGAAAAACGCTGGCATTCGTCAAATCAAATCACACAATTATTTGTATTTCTGCTTTGTCCAAAGTGTCAAAATAAAAATCAGTAACGAAAAACATGTCTTCAGGAAAGCTTATTAAAATATCATAAAAACAATGTAGAGGTATAAGTTAAGACTAAGCTACATCATCTGCATCACGACAACTATTTTAAGTTAAAACCAGAAATCAAGTGCCCCCTTATTAAAGAGGGGCACCAAAATCGACAAGTAAACAAATTAACTTTTAACCATAAAGTTAATTCAAATTTAAATTTGGTTGCTGGGGGTGATGATGCACTCCAGTCCCTCTCGCGGAAGGCCACGAGCGAACCGGTGGACACCGCGTACTCCATCTCCAGGGACACCCTGGCTCGGATGTAACCACGGAAGAGAGGCAGGCAGTTGGGCTGAATGATCCCCTCGACCGCCCGCTGCCTGGACCGGCTGATGGCCCCCTTGGCCAGGCCCAGGAGCAGTCCTACGAGGAGGCCTTCCGATCTGTCCGCTCCCCTCCGCACAGGGTGCCCAAAGATCAGAAGCGTGTGACTGAAGCGAAGCCAGAATTTGAGGAGCAGCTCTTTCAAATATTGAAAGACGGGCTGCAACCTCACACATTGTACATAATCATGGAACACGGACTCCTCCAGACTGCTGAAATTGCAGGCCTGGGAGTCCGACAAAACTGGACAACATCAGTTTGCAAATAGTATTCTTCACGTATAAGTTCACCTGAGAGCGTGTTTACAATAGGGGAAGAGGGATAAGGAATATACAATAAGAATATTTGGTCGAAGAATAGAGTCTTGATGACTAACCAAATGCAGGATGAGAAAGATATGGTCCAGCAGAATGTCATGGTTGCACAACAGCTGGTTCAGCTTGAGGAGACAACAGGGAGCTGGATGGAGCTGGAACAAGACGCCTATTGGTGCTTCTGAGGATTGAAAAGGCTGGCTTTGTCAACATTGAACTGAAAAAAATGTCAGCTTACTCAAGTCTTGATATTAGATAAACAATTGGACAATGCAGAAATTGTCTTGGAATCAATGACGATGGTGGTGAGGTTGTATTGGTAGTCACTGCTTGCGTCCTTGAAGGATAACATGTCAATGATAAGTTTGAAGGCAGCAAAAATAAAGGCTTGGGACACATCACAACTGACCACGAAGAATACACATAGGGCTAGACTTTCCGCACATCATCGCCCATTTAGCGCTTATACAAGCGCTGAGATTCAGGCTATTGCCCATTTTTGGGCATTAACAATCATAGTGAAAAGTCTAGCTCTATAGGATCAGTTTGACAATGTGCAGTGGATGCATTGACAGGTAGGAATGGATCTCGGAGGATAGATCATGGAAAGGGAGAATGTCAAAGGCATTGAAGAGCTGGAAGAAGACATGGATACTATTGTGTTCCTCACACAGATGAGGCTGCACACAGGGAGGTTAAAGTAACAGTGACCTCAGTCTTTAATAAGACACTCCAGAGTGAGGAACAGGCCTTAGGTGCCGGCTTATATACAGTGCTCCCAAGGGATGCTGGGATCCCTTGGGACTTCCAGGGATGTGCTCCCTGATGGCGGAACATGGGAGTGCATGCTTTATAGATTCACAACATCACTCCCCACAAAAGTCAAAGTGAAAACTATTTACAAGGTGAGGCGGTCGGGAGCCTTTCTTTCCCTGGTGGACCGCCTCGGTACAAATGTCTGTTCTGGTGTGTTGGCTGTGCCCTCGCTGGGCTGGCGTGTTGTTGGCCCTGCAGGGCTGCTGGGTGAGCCTGGTCTTGCTGGGCTGTTGGGCGTGATGAGTTCGATTTCCTGGTCCGGGGTGGTGTCGTTGATCCTTTGGGTGTGTGTTGTGGGCTCGAAAAAGGTGGTGTCTGCTGTGGGTTGTTCAGGGCAGTCTGTGAACCGCAGCCTCGTTTGGTCCAGGTGCTTTCTGAAAATTTGTCCATTGTCTAGTTTGACTACAAACACCCTATTCCCTTCTTTAGCTATCACCGTGCCCGCGATCCACTTGGGACCATGTCCATAGTTTAGCACATACACAGGGTCATTCAGATCAATTTCACGTGACACAGTGGCGCGACCATCGTTTACATTTTGTTGCTGCCGCCTGCTCTCTACCTGATCATGTAGGTTCGGGTGAACCAGCGAGAGTCTGGTTTTAAGTGTCCTTTTCATGAGTAGCTCAGCCGGGGGCACCCCTGTGAGCGAGTGGGGTCTCGTGCGGTAGCTGAGCAGTACTCGGGACAGGCGGGTTTGGAGTGAGCCTTCTGTGACTTGTTTAAGGCTCTGTTTGATTGTTTGTACTGCCTGCTCTGCCTGCCCATTGGAGGCTGGTTTAAACAGGGCCGAGGTGACATGTTTGATTCCATTGCGGATCATGAATTCTTTAAATTTGGCACTGGTGAAACATGGCCTGTTGTCACTGACCAGTATGTCAGGCAGGCCGTGGGTGGCAAACATGGCCCTCAGACTTTCAATGGTGATGGTGGCAGTGCTTCCCGACATTATTTCACATTCAATCCATTTTGAAAAAGCATCCACCACCACCAGGAACATTTTACCGAGAAATGGGCCTGCATAGTCGACATGGATCCTTGACCATGGTCTGGAGGGCCAGGACCACAAACCTAGTGGTGCCTCTTTGGGCGCATTGCTCAACTGAGCACACACGCTGCATTGCCGTACACAGAACTCTAAGTCAGAGTCGATACCGGGCCACCACATGTGCGATCTGGCTATCGCTTTCATCATTACTAAAACCGAGTGTGTGCTGTGGAGATCCGAGATGAACGTCTCCCTGCCCTTTTTGGGTAGCACTACGCGGTTACCCCACAACAGGCAGTCTGCCTGAATGGACAGCTCATCCTTTCGCTGCTGGAACGGCTTGATTGGCTCTTGCATTTCAACGGGGATGCTGGTCCAGCTCCCATGCAGTACACAGTTTTTTACTAGGGACAGCAGAGGATCTTGGCTGGTCCAAGTCCTAATCTGGCGGGCCGTGACAGGTGATTTATCATTTTTAAACACTTCCATGACCATCAACAAGTCTGCAGGCTGCGCCACCATCAACAAGTTCGCAGGCTGCGCCATTTCCACCCCCATGGTGGGCAATGGTCGCCGACTGAGAGCATCCGAACAGTTCTCGGTGCCTGGCCTGTGGCGGATGGTATAGTTATACGCTGATAGCGTGAGTGCCCACCTTTGATTGCAGGTTGAGACATTAATATCTATCCCCTTGTTTTCAGCCAACAGGGATGTGAGGGGCTTGTGATCGGTTTTCAGCTCAAATTTGAGGCTAAACAGGTACTGATGCATTTTCTTTACCCTGGAACACACATGCTAATGCCTCTTTCTCAATCATGCTGTAGGTCCTCTCGGCCTTAGACAAGCTCCTGGAAGCATAGGTGACAGGTTGCAACTTCTCCGCAACGTTAGCTTGTTGTAATACACACCCGATTCCGTACAACGACGCATCACATGCTAGCACAAGTCTTTTACACGGGTTATACAATACAAGCAGCTTGTTGAAGCATGAAATGTTTCTGCCTTTCTCAAAAGCAATTACTTATTTTTTTCCCCATACCCAGTTCTCACCTTTACGCAATAACAGATGTAGGGGCTCTAAGAGGGTGCTTAACCCCGGTAGGAAGTTACCAAAATAGTTGAGGAGTCCCAGGAACGACCACAGTTCCGTGATGTTCTGTGGCCTGGGTGCGTTCCTGATAGCCTCTGTCTTGGTGTCTGTGGGCCGAATGCCGTCCACCTCAATCTTTCTCCCCAAAAACTCCACTTCTGTTGCCATGAAGACGGAATTCGACCTCTTCAGCCACAGCCCTACGCGATCCAATCGCTGGAGGACCTCCTCCAGGTTTTGTAGATGCTCGACGATGTCCCGACCCATGACCAATATGTCGTCCTGAAAAACCACCATGTGTGGTACCGTACTGACTTGAGTCGGCTCTCCATGTTTCTTCGGAAGATCACTGCAGCCAACCGAATTCCTAAACGGGCATTTATTGTAGATGAACAGCCCTTGTGCGTGTTGATGCAGGTGAGGCCCTTCGAAGACTCCTCCAGCTCCTGCCTCATGTAGGCCAAAGTCAGGTCAAACTTGGTGAACGTCTTGCCTTCTGCCAGCGTCACAAATAGGTTTTCTGCCTTAGGTAGCGGGTGCTGGTCCTGTAGCGAGAAACGATTAATAGTTACTGTATAATCGCCGCAAATCCTGACCGTGCCATCACTTTTGAGTACTGGAACAATCGGGCTGGCCCACTCGCTGAATTTCACTGGGGAGATGATGCCCTCGCGTTGCAGCCTGTCCAGCTCAATTTCCACTCTCTCCCTCATCATGTGAGGTACCGCTCGCGCCTTGTGGTGAATAGGTCGTGCCTCTGGGACCAAGTGGATCCGCACCTTCTTCCCGGAAAAGTTTCCAATGCCTGGCTCAAAAAGGGAAGGAAATTTGTTAAGAACCTGGGTACATGAGGCCTCATCGACATGTGATAGCGCTTGGATGTCATCCCAGTTCCAGCGGATTTTGCCCAGCCAGCTCCTTCTAAGCAGTGTGGGGCCATCGCTCGGGACAATCCAGAGTGGCAGTTCGTGCACCATGCCCTCGTAGGTGACCTTGACCATGGCGCTGCCCAGGACAGTGATAAGCTCTTTGGTGTACATTCTCAGTTTCGTGTGGATGGGGCTCAGGGCTGGTCTGAATGTCTTGTTGCACCACAGTCTCTCAAACATCTTTTCACTCATGATGGATTGGCTAGCGCCAGTGTCCAGTTCCATGGCTACGGGTAAGCCATTCAATTTTACATTTAGCATTATAGGTGGACATTTCGTCAAAAATGCGTGCACCCAGTGTACTTCAGCATCTGCCTCCTCTCTCTGAGGCTTGAAATTGCTTTGATCCACCATGGACCGATCTTCCTCTGCCACGTGGTGGTTAGCAGGTTTTGCAGAGCTTGCAGATCATCTGCAAGCTCATTGGAGGTGCCTCATTGTTCCACAGCTCTTGCAAATATACCCTTTGAAGTGGCATGAATAGGTTGAATGGAAGCCTCCACAACACCAACAAGGTGTCAATTGCCTTGCATTCATCCTTTGTTGGGGATTCTGAGTCATCTGGGTCACCTGAGGCCTGCTGGCAGTTGCAGACTCGTGGTTTCTGCCCTGTACATTTCTGCTCGCAAACACATTTCCAGTTAATTTATGAACATTGCTAGCACTTGTGTGCTGAGAGATTTGTTTGGTGTTATCACTGGTGGACATAAACGCCTGTGCTATCGCAATGGCCTTACTGAGGGTCGGTATCTCTACAGTCAAAAGTTTCCGTAGGATGGTCTCATGGCCAATACCCCGTACAAAAAAGTCTCTGAGCATTTGCTCCAGGTAGCCATCAAACTCACATTGTCCTGCAAGTCGCCTTAGCTCGGCGACATATCTCGCCACTTCCTGACCTTCAGATTGCTGGCACGTGTAGAACAGGTACCTTGCTATCAGCACGCTCTCCCTCGGGTTAAGATGCTCCCGAACCAGTGTACACAGCTCCTCATACGACTTATGTGTGGGTTTCACCGGAGCCAGAAGATTCTTCATGAGGCTGTAGGTCAGTGCCCTGCAGACTGTGAGGAGGACCGCTCTGCTTTTTGCAGCACTTCCTACTCCGTCCAGCTCATTGGCTACAAAGTACTGATCTAGCCGCTCGACATAGGCTTCCCAGTCCTCACCCTCCGAGAACTTCTCCAGGATGCCCACAGTTTGCTGCATCTTTGCGTTGGATTCGTATTCTCATCGGTAGTTATTGTGTTCCTAACACAGATGAGACTGCACACAGGGAGGTTAAAGTAACAGTGACCTCAGTCTTTAATA
The DNA here is from genome assembly GCF_044704955.1 of Pristiophorus japonicus. Lineage (NCBI taxonomy): Eukaryota > Metazoa > Chordata > Chondrichthyes > Pristiophoridae > Pristiophorus > Pristiophorus japonicus. The sequence goes on from NC_091986.1 coordinate 6,362,577, forward strand.
AGACACTCCAGAGTGAGGAACAGGCCTTCGAGGCCGGCTAATATACAGTGCTCCCAAGGGATGCTGGGATCCCTTGGGACTTCAGGGATGCACTCCCTGGTGGCAGAACATGGGAGTGCATGCTTTACAGATACACAACAGATAGACAATAAGCCACTGTTGCAGTCACACTGAATGTCAGTGGTGACATTGACAAGGGCATTATGGTGCTTCAGGTACGTGAGAAATCGGTTTGGAGGGATTGAAAGAGGAATTGCAGTGAGAGGTGGACGCATCATTGGGTGACACCATGTGGTAAATATTGGAGGAAAATTCTAGGTTGGAGATACGATTGAGCTTTGAGAGGGTGCAGGGGATGATGATGAACTTTTTTTTAAGGGAGCAATAATGGCAGTTTTGAAAGGGTTGGGCACAGTGCCAGAGAATTGGACGAGATTCATTTGACAGCAAAGCAGTAGAGATTGCGGAAATAAAGTGCAGCTGCCCTTTCATTTCTGTTGTGCGGCTGCAGGAAGTATCTCATCTTAAACTGCTCCCCTTGCATTCCTTGCACCTCTTTCTCTGAACCATTCCATGACTGTCCGTGAAGCCCCACTGTGCACTTTCCCGCTTTGTTATCCTTCTACATAAGAAGACCAAGAAAACCACAGCCAAATACTGCTCTGAACCCTACCTTCATGCTGCATCTTTTCGCCTTCACTGTCCCCTGTTGCACACATGAGGTAGGTAAAGTCTGGGCAGACATACTGACCTTCATTGTCCCCTCCTCTGGTGTTCGTCTTTTGGAAGAGACATTAAACTGAGGCCCCCTCTGCCCTCTCAGGTTGATTGTAAGTCTTCCGACCAAGCTGACTGTCCAAGTACCTCCTTCCAACTGCAGTAATGATATCTTTCGATCACCGCCTTTTATACAGCTTTTCTGCCCTTCCCCAGTAAATCAATAATCCTGGACCGTGCTAAGCTTTCTTTTAGTGTCCCGTTTCGAATTATGTGATTTGTGAAATTTTCACGCATAACACGTCCTGCGTTCACTGCCCTTATCAAAGCTCACATTGTCCCATCACTCTGATTGAGCCCTCTGGTCAAACTTCATGTGATACCCTGCGTCCTGTCCTTCACAACTTACCCGGTTTGACTCCTCCATTTAGCCAGCAAAATCCGGTTTATGGCCTTGTGGCCTCTGCGTTGCAGACACTAAGTCTGTAAAATCTAACAAGGGCTGTTTATCCCTGTTGTCTTACGACCACCCTCTGCAGGCACGACATTGGTCAGTCCAGGCCATCTGGAACACAGCCTTTGAACTTACCGAGCAGTTTACAAACTTCCAATAGCTGTGTTGACACGTTTACACACCTGCTCTTATTTCATTTTGAAGAACATTTTGTCTGGCAGAGCCTTTTTAATAGATACCAAAATTAAGAATTAAGGGTCTGTACATTCTTCAAGACTGTTATTATAATACATACCGAACTGTGAAATGACAGCAATTTATCACATATGCCATCCAAAAAAACCTAACTACACCATTATGCTATCTGTGAATCTCTGTTTCATAAAGTTACTGCTCAGAGGTCCCACATCAGACAAATGAACATAGGATGGCAAAGGACCAACTGATCCATCTAGTCTGATCCATATAGTTGTGATGCCTAATGCTTCATAATACAGACACTCTCAGTGCTCCTGGAAAAGGTAGAAAAACAAGATAAAAACCCAGGCCAATTAGAGGAGAAAAAAAGTTCCTCTCAATCCACTTTAGGTGATCAGAACTCGTCCAGGAGAGCACATTGACCTTAATTTATACTACAGGGTACCTAACTCTTAGATAAGGTGATCTATACCAAAGCCAGGCATAGGTCAAGCTCTGTCTTGAAGGAATGGAGTGAATCAGCATTCACTGCACGAGCCTATTTCACAGGTCTGCCTTTGTCTGGGAAAAGATTTGCCTAACATCTAACCTAGTCTGTCCTTACATAACTTGTACGTGTGACCCTTGGTCCTCCCTAACCTATCCAGTTTAAATAATTGGTCTGCTTAAACACAATCTAGTACCTCCATTATTTTATAACCATCGGTCAAATTTCCCTTGAGCCTTTGGTTTTTGTAAAGTATACAGAGCCGGCTCTTGAAGTCTGTCTGGGTAATGAAGGTGTTTTAAACTGGGAATTAATTCTGTGGCTCTCCTCTGCACCGTTCCAAACCCTTAATGTCATCCACCATGTGAGGAGACCAATTCTAACTGAGGCCGAACCAAGGTCTCAAACAAGGATAAAATGCTGCGTTTTATTTTGTACAAACTGCGTTTATCTTTATTGGAACAAACAGCTGATAAATGAAAAAAGAAATTGCACTAGCAATGATGCTGTTGTCAATTCAAGAATTCCAGCCTATTGCTGTGTTGAAGAAGACAGATAAATGTCATTGAGAAGCATGAAAATAAAAAATATCACAACAAAATGATTGCTGGCATCAATCTGTGTATTAATGGTGTGAATTCCATCTGTGAAACAACAGCAGAACAACCGTAAACCTAGTTCACAGTGGGAAAAATTCCAACCAGTATAAGAGAAGTAACATCAAATACTTCTCAAATTAACTCAAAACAGTGATACATTTTGGGTGTCAGATGAACCACTTGAACTTAAACTTGCAACTTACTTAAAATGAAAAAGTTATCCTCTAAACCCTGGATTTGCATCACTATCTTAGAAAATTCACTGAGAGACACGGAGTACTCTGTCTATTCCACTGCAGTCATAAGCTCAGCTTACATTGGGTAGTGACTCAATAAATCAACATTTTTGAGCAAATTGTTACCAGACTTGATAGAACATTAAATGCTATAATGGAATCGGGGCACATTGCTCCAAAATAGAATGGTAATAAAAGTAAAACATTCTCTTTTCCCTTTCCTATCCCCGTGACCACACTAGCCATTACATCATATACCTTGCTTGGGACACTTACATTATGTCCTGTCTCCAAACCTTTCACTCTCTAGGTTTACTATTTTAATACTGCCCTTCCTTATTCAATCTGCATCTGGTCGGTCAATATGAATCTATTCCCAGCTGCCTTATTTTAACCTTATACTTGATTTCCCGCAATATGGGCAACGATGGAATCAATAACATTAACAGACAACCAGCTATGTCTCCTGCTGCAGACGGGAAGGATCCACTGGCGAAGATATTGAGGGCCACGGTGACCTTGACTGCCACTGGGAGAGCTGTGACCGTCCTGGTCTCAGGCTGTAGGTCTGGGTGCAGGAGGAGGCAGAGTCCTGTGACCACCTCCTTGCTGAAGCGGGGCCTCCTAATAATCTGCTCCTCACTTAAGTGACTATAAGAGACGTGCTCCCTGAAAACCCTAGGTGGGTGAGGTCTCCTGTTGAGTGCTCTCCTCCCGCTCCCTCTGCCTACATCTTCTCCTCTTCTTCGCTTCCTCCGCGCTCTCTAAGATACTCGAGCGCGAGGGGGTCGGCCAGGAGAGCTCGCGTGACTGTGAGCAAGCGGTGGGAGCAGAAGCCTTTAAATGAGAATGAAGGTGCTCTCCATTTGCAACAACCCTCCCCGTTACCTTCGAACCTTGAAAGAAGTTTATAAAGCTGTTGGAGATGCAGAAAGTTCCACAGAGCCAGAGATACTGCAGAAACATGTCCGCTGCAAGTAATTGCTAATTGTTGATGCACAACTCGTCCAGGAGTCTGTAAAATCTAACGAGGGCTGTTTATCCCTGTTGTCTTACGACCACCCTCTGCAGGCATGACATTGGTCACTCCAGGCCATCTAGAACACAGTCTTTGAACTTACCGAACAGTTTACAAACTTCCAATAGCTGTGTTGACACGTTTACACACCTGCTCTTATTTCATTTTGAAGAACATTTTGTCTGGCAGAGCATTTTTAATAGATACCAAAATTAAGAATTAAGGGTCTGTACATTCTTCAAGACTGTTATTATAATACATACCGAACTGTGAAATAACAGCAATTTATCACATATACCATCCAAAAAAACCTAACTATACCATCATGCTATCTGTGAATCTCTGTTTCAGAAAGTTAATGCTCAGAGGTCCCACATCAGACAAATGAACATAGGATGGCAAAGAGCCAACTGATCCATCTAGTCTGATCCATATAGTTGTGATGCCCAATGCTTCATAATACAGACATTCTCAGTGCTCTTGGGAAAGCCGAAAAACAATATAAAAACCCAGGCCAATTAGAGGAGAAAAAAAGTTCCTCTCAATCCACTTTAGGTGATCAGAACTCGTCCAGAAGATCACATTGACCATAATTTATACTATAGGGTACCTAACTCTTAGATAAAGGCCAGCGGGAGTCGAGCAGTTCGAGCAGTCAGTCGAGGAGGCGGGAGCTCGGAGCAGCGCGAGTCCGGGGTCGGCGAGAGGCCTATAAAGGCCAGCGGGAGTCGAGCAGTTCGAGCAGTCAGTCGAGGAGCCGGGAGCTCGGAGCAGCGCGAGTCCGGTGTCGGCGATACGGTGGAGGAGGATTTTCTGGAGTGCATAAGGGATGGTTTTCTAGACCAATATGTTGAGGAACCAACTAGGGGGGAGGCCATCTTAGACTGGGTGTTGTGTAATGAGAGAGGATTAATTAGCAATCTCATTGTGCGAGGCCCCTTAGGGAAGAGTGACCATAATATGGTGGAATTCTGCATTAGGATGGAGAATGAAACAGTAAATTCAGAGACCATGGTCCAGAACTTAAAGAAGGGTAACTTTGAAGGTATGAGGTGTGAATTGGCTAGGATAGATTGGCGAATGATACTTAGGGGGTTGACTGTGGATGGGCAATGGCAGACATTTAGAGACCGCATGGATGAATTACAACAATTGTACATTCCTGTCTGGCATAAAAATAAAAAAGGGAAGGTGGCTCAACCGTGGCTATCTAGGGAAATCACGGATAGTATTAAAGCCAAGGAAGTGGCATACAAATTGGCCAGAAATAGCAGCGAACCTGGGGACTGGGAGAAATTTAGAACTCAGCAGAGGAGGACTAAGGGTTTGATTAGGGCAGGAAAAATGGAGTACGAGAAGAAGCTTGCAGGGAACATTAAGGCGGATTGCAAAAGTTTCTATAGGTATGTAAAGAGAAAAAGGTTAGTAAAGACAAACGTAGGTCCCCTGCAGTCAGAATCAGGGGAAGTCATAACGGGGAATAAAGAAATGGCAGACCAATTGAACAAGTACTTTGGTTCGGTATTCACTAAGGAGGATACAAACAATCTTCCGGATATAAAAGGGGTCAGAGGGTCTAGTAAGGAGGGGGAACTGAGGGAAATCTTTATTAGTCGGGAAATTGTGTTGGAGAAATTGATGGGATTGAAGGCCGATAAATCCCCAGGGCCTGATGGACTGCATCCCAGAGTACTTAAGGAGGTGGCCTTGGAAATAGCGGATGCATTGACAGTCATTTTCCAACATTCCATTGACTCTGGATCAGTTCCTATGGAGTGGAGGGTAGCCAATGTAACCCCACTTTTTAAAAAAGGAGGGAGAGAGAAAACAGGGAATTATAGACCGGTCAGCCTGACCTCAGTAGTGGGTAAAATGATGGAATCAATTATTAAGGATGTCATAGCAGTGCATCTGGAAAATGGTGACATGATTGGTCCAAGTCAGCATGGATTTGTGAAAGGGAAATCATGCTTGACAAATCTTCTGGAATTTTTTGAGGATGTTTCCAGTAAAGTGGACAAAGGAGAACCAGTTGATGTGGTCTATTTGGACTTTCAGAAGGCTTTCGACAAGGTCCCACACAAGAGATTAATGTGCAAAGTTAAAGCACATGGGATTGGGGGTAGTGTGCTGACGTGGATTGAGAACTGGTTGTCAGAAAGGAAGCAAAGAGTAGGAGTAAACGGGTACTTTTCAGAATGGCAGGCAGTGACTAGTGGGGTACCGCAAGGTTCTGTGCTGGGGCCCCAGCTGTTTACATTGTACATTAATGATTTAGACGAGGGGATTAAATGCAGTATCTCCAAATTTGCGGATGACACTAAGTTGGGTGGCAGTGTGAGCTGCGAGGTGGATGCTATTAGGCTGCAGAGTGACTTGGATAGGTTAGGTGAGTGGGCAAATGCATGGCAGATGAAGTATAATGTGGATAAATGTGAGGTTATCCACTTTGGTGGTAAAAACAAAGAGACAGACTATTATCTGAATGGTGACAGATTAGGAAAAGGGAAGGTGCAACGAGACCTGGGTGTCATGGTACATCAGTCATTGAAGGTTAGCATGCAGGTACAGCAGGCGGTTAAGAAAGCAAATGGCATGTTGGCCTTCATAGCAAGGGGATTTGAATACAGGGGCAGGGAGGTGTTGCTACAGTTGTACAGGGCCTTGGTGAGGCCACACCTGGAGTATTGTGTACAGTTTTAGTCTCCTAACTTGCGGAAGGACATTCTTGCTATTGAGGGAGTGCAGCGAAGGTTCACCAGACTGATTCCCAGGATGGCGGGACTGACCTATCAATAAAGACTGGATCAACTGGGCACACAGAACTGAACACAGTGCTCTGGATGGGGTCTAACCAGAGGTCTGTACAGCTGTAACATATGTTCCAGCCCTCAGTATTCCAGCAATAAAGGCCAACATATAGGTAGGCTTTTAAATGATGCTTTGTACCTGTCCACTAGTTTTCAGTGATTTCTGTACTCAGAACCCTAAGGGGCGCAAAGTCGGGTCATTTGTGCTTCCCGTTAGTGTCCCCAGGGCTGAGATTTTCACTACATTTCCTCTGGGGGGGTGGTGGGGGGGGTGGCGGTAAGCCCAATGTAGCTCATGGAGCGGGACTTCCTCGCCGGGCACAGAAACTCCTGCCATGCAACTCGTACCGCCCCTAAACGGGGTGGTACCGAATTTCGCCCCAAAAATCTCTCTGCTCATTCACAATTCATAACGTCTCGCCATTTAGAACATACCCTGACCTATCTTTTTTGGGTCCAAAGGACCATACACTTTCCCACATTCAACGCCATCTGCCACAGTTTGGCCCACTCACTTAATCTATAATTTTCCCTTTGCAACTTTTTTGCTCACATTTACATTATTTGCCAAGCGACCTAATTTAATGTTGTCAACTCACTTAGATATATAGCTTTCTGTTCCTTCATCCTAGCCATTTATAAAATGATTGAAAAGCCGGGCCAGTACCGAACCCTGGGAGATGCTACTAGTCACATCGTGACAATTTGAGTACATGCCCATCATCCCTTATCTCGGTCACCTACCTCCAAACAAATTCCCTAGCTAAGCTCATAGATTGGGCCTGAAATTCCAGCCTTGTCGGGTCGGTACGGATTACATACGGACCTGGCAAGGCCCCGCAATCCGCATGCACCGAAAACCAGCTTTTACAATCTGTCAAGTTTTAGCATCTCCGCAGCCACGACATTCGTGTGGGCGAGATTGGGCTATTTGCCCATCTGTTGCCCTGCGAATATCCTTAAAAATCTTGCGCCTGGTAAAAGCAAGCACATAGCCTTCTTTTACCAGCATAAGAGTTTTAAAACACAGAAAAATAAAAATTAAAAACACAGTTTTATGTTAAAAACTCTGTCCACTATGGTAAGTTTATTTTAAACCCGAGTAAATCACATTAAACAAAAATCCAAAAATATTTTTATTTTCTAAAACATTTAATGAACTTTAATTTCAATTAATTTTAATTATGTGAGGTGTGATTTTATTATTTATGTTGCGTTTAGTGTGCTTGTTTTTTTTTCTCATTAACAGCAATGAGAACTGGGAGATACGGAGTGAATGAGAAAGCTGTGGAATACTATACCTGATTGGTTGAGCAGCCACACATGACTGCACCTTCACCTGAGGACTGGGAGAATTTTATAATGCAGCAAAGGAGGACAAAGGGTTTAATTCGGAGGGGGGAAATAGAGTATGAGAGTAAGCTTGCAGGGAACATAAAAACTGACTGAAAAAGCTTCTATAGATATGTGAAGAGAAAAAGATTAGTGAAGACTAATGTAGGTCTCCTGCAATCAGAATCACGTGAATTCAGAATGGAGAACAAGGAAATGGCAGACCATTTGAACAAATACTTTGGTTCTGTCTTCACTAAGAAAGACACGAATAACCTCCCGAAAATACTAGGAGACCAAGGGTCTAGCGAGAAGGGGGAACTGAGGGAAAACCTTATTCGTCAGGAAATGGTGTTAGTGAAATTGAAGGGACTGAAGGCTAATAAATCCCGAGGGCCTGATAGTCTGCATCCCAGAGTACATAAGAAAGTGGCCCCAGAAATAGTAGATGCATTGGTGGTCATTTTCCAACATTCTATGGACTCTGGTTCAGTTCCTATGGATTGGAGGGTAGCTAATGTAACATCCACTTTTTAAAAAAGGAGGGAGAGAGAAAAACGGGAATTCTAGACCAGTTAGCCTGACATCGGAGGTGGGAAAAATGTTGGAATCAATTATTAAAGATGTAATACCAGCGCTTTTAGAAAGCAGTGACAGGATCGGTCCAAGTCAGCATGGATTTATGAAAGGGAAATCATACTTGACAAATCTTCCAGAGTTTTTTGAGGATGTAACTAGTAGAGTGGACAAGGGAGAACCAGTGGATGTGGTGTATTTGGACTTTCAAAAGGCTTTTGACAAGGTCCCACACAAGACATTAGTGTGCAAAATTAAGGTACATGGGATTGGGGGTAATGTATTGACGTGGATAGAGAACTGGTTGGCAGACAGGAAGCAAAGAGTGGGAATAAATGGGTCCTTTTCAGAATGGCAGGCAGTGACTAGTGGGGTGCCGCAGGGTTCAGTGCTGGGACCCCAGCTATTTACAATATACATTAATGATTTAGACGAAGGAATTGAATATAATATCTCCAAGTTTGCAGATGACACTAAGTTGGGTGGCAGTGCGAGCCACGCAGAGAATGCTAAGAGGCTGCAGGGGGACTTGGACAGGTTAGCTGAGTGGGAAAATGCATGGCAGATGCAGTATAATGCGGATAAATGTGAGATTATCCACTTTGGTGGTAAAAACAGGAAGGCAGATTATTATCTGAATGGTGACAGATTAGTAAAAGGGGAGGTGCAACGAGACCTGGGTGTCATGGTACATCGGTCATTGAAGGTAGGCATGCAGGTACAGCAGGCGGTGAAGAAGGCAAATGGCATGCTGGCCTTCATAGCGAGGGGATTTGAGTATCGGAGCAGGGAGGTCTTACTGCAGTTGTACAGGGTCTTGGTGAGACCACACCTTGAGTATTGTGTGCAGTTTTGGTCTCCTAATCTGAGGAAGGACGTGCTTGCTATTGAGGGATTGCAGCAAAGGTTCAACAGACTGATTCCAGGGATGGCAGGACTGACATATGAAGAAAGACTGGATCGACTAGACTTATACTCACTGGAATTTAGAAGATTGAGAGGAGATCTCATAGAAACGTATAAAATTCTGACTGGACTGGACAGGTTAGATGCAGGAAGAATGTTCCCGATGTTGAGGAAGTCCAGAACCAGGGATCACAGTCTAAAGATAAGGTCCATATAGGACTGAGATGAGGAGAAACTTTTTCACTCAGAAAATTGTGAACCTGTGGAATTCTCTGCCACAGAAAGTTGTTGAGTCCAGTTTGTTGGATATATTCAAAAGGGAGTTAGATGTGGCCCTTACGGCTAAAAGAATCAAGGAGAGAAGCAGGAATGGAGTACCGAAGTTGCATGATCAGCCATGATCATATTGAATGGCGGTGCAGGCTCAACGGGCTGAATGGCCAACTCCTGCACCTATTTTCTATGTTTCTATGTTTCTGCGTGGGAACCTGGAGGACGGGAGACGCTTCGCAGCGCAGGAAGAGAAGGCCTCCCCACCGGAATCCCACGCTCCTCCCGGACCACCAGGTACTTCCGTAGAAATGTTTCAGGTCGGAGGCAATTGCCCGCGGGAAGCCTCCGACCCCAATTTCTGGGCCATTTTGTTCTTATGTTCTTAATCTGTTTTTAAATAAAAACGTCAATCTGTGTTGACAATCTCATTTGTTTTTCAATGTTGGCATTCTGTACAAAGGGGAGATTGAAATATCTGTGATCTGTATGTGTTTTTAATTCACTAGTTAACATACTCAAATGAAATTCCTGTCTGTGCTATATTAATGCAGTCTTTAATCAGTTTATTTTAAACGGATTAATGACTATTAAAATAACACAGACAGGAATGTAATGCAAGCGCATTAGCAGCGTACCAAATGCAATACATGAGGGGATTGATTACTATTTATGCCGAAGCACTGCCACAATGGTTTGTTCAGTGATATGGTCATAAAATGATTTAAAATTCTTTCTGTAACTGCATAGTTATTTCTTGATGAGTTAATTATATTATCTACTGTGTTTGCTACTCATGAATTATAATTGAATGTTATGAGTTATATGGTTCAAAATGCTTCAATAAATTAATACTGATGTAGCTTCATCATTAGAATAAGCTGTGACTAATATTGACAGTGATTTACAAACTTTTATGAGGATGAAAATGAATAAAAGGTTCCTGTTTCTATAATGTATACAGCGCCAGGAATATTTTTCGACATTAGTCTTCAGAACAACCAAAAATGATGGTTCAGAAATCTTGATTTCTACGATTCACTCACAATATATGTTGCTGGTTTTTCATACTTTTCTGCATGGGGTATCCACAGTAAATATTGACAGACTCCCACCAATCCCCCGCCAATGCTGTCAATACTCTCTGATACCCTTCGCAAATATTGACACTCTGTGAGAGCCAACATCAGCTTGGTGAAATGAGTAAAAACAGACCTGTTGCGTAGACATTGGTGTCAATTTCGGTGTGGAGCGCAGCTCGGGCATTTCGCTAGGCAGGACGTTCACTCCGCCCACCAATACATTGGCAGGATACCCAATGGATATTCGCGGCAGACCTCACTGAAGTAGAACAGGTGAGATTGGAAGGGCAGATAATCCAGGGTCTCTGCCATTACTTAAAGGCAGCAGGCCAATCTTAAAGGGAAGCTGCACTTTTCAAAAGCGTTCAGAGAACAGTGCACGTTGCTGATGCAGCTGGTGGCATGACGATTCTCTGATGCAGCCGTGGAGGTCCTCATGGAGCAAGTGAGGACTGGGAACGTAGTCCTCTTTCCTTCGGATGGGCAGTGGGTGCCCCAGAAAATTAGCCAGTAAAAATGGCAAGAGGGGTGTGAGCAGATCAGCAGCATAGTACCTCGGACCTATAGTATAGGAAAAAAAGTAATGACCTCACCAAGGTTGCCAAGGTAAATCTTCATATCTCTCTTATTGGTGATGGAGTACAAAAGTAAGGAATTCTTGCTACAGCTATACAGGATATTGGTGAGGCCACACCTGGAAGACTGCATGCAGTTTTAGAAACATAGAAACATAGAAATAGAAAATAGGTGCAGGAGTAGGCCATTCGGCCCTTCTAGCCTGCACCGCCATTCAATGAGTTCATGGCTGAACATGCAACTTCAGTACCCCATTCCTGCTTTCTCGCCATACCCCTTGATCCCCCCAGTAGTAAAGACTTCATCTAACTCCTTTTTGAATATATTTAGTGAATTGGCCTCAACAACTTTCTGTGGTAGAGAATTCCACACGTTCACCACTCTCTGGGTGAAGAAGTTTCTCCTCATCTTGGTCCTAAATGGCTTACCCCTTATCCTTAGACTGTGACCCCTGGTTCTGGACTTCCCCAACATTGGGAACATTCTTCCTGCATCTAACCTGTCTAAACCCATCAGAATTTTAAACGTTTCTATGAGGTCCCCTCTCATTCTTCTGAACTCCAGTGAATACAAGCCCAGTTGATCCAGTCTTTCTTGATAGGTTAGTCCCGCCATCCCGGGAATCAGTCTGGTGAACCTTCGCTGTACTCCCTCAATAGCAAGAATGTCCTTCCTCAGGTTAGGAGACAAAAACTGCACACAATACTCCAGGTGTGGCCTTTCCAAGGCCCTGTACAACTGTAGCAACACCTCGCTGCCCCTGTACTCAAATCCCCTCGCTATGAAGGCCAACATGCCATTTGCTTTCTTAACCGCCTGCTGTACCTGCATGCCAACCTTCAATGACTGATGTACCATGACACCCAGGTCTCGTTGCACCTCCCCTTTTCCTAATCTGTCACCATTCAAATAATAGTCTGTCTCTCTGTTTTTACCACCAAAGTGGATAACCTCACATTTATCCACATTATACTTCATCTGCCATGCATTTGCCCACTCACCTAACCTATCCAAGTCACTCTGCAACCTCATAGCATCCTCCTTGCAGCTCACACTGCCACCCAACTTAGTGTCATCCGCAAATTTGGAGATACTGCATTTAATCCCCTCGTCTAAATCATTAATGTACAGTGTAACAGCTGGGGCCCCAGCACAGAACCTTGCGGTACCCCACTAGTCACTGCTGCCATTCTGAAAAGTCTTCATTTACTCCTACTCTTTGCTTCCTGTCTGACAACCAGTTCTGAATCCATGTCAGCACACTACCCCCAATCCCATGTGCTTTAACTTTGCACATTAATCTCTTGTGTGGGACAAGCCTTCTGAAAGTCCAAATATACCACATCAACTGGTTCTCCCTCGTCCACTCTACTGGAAACATCCTCCAAAAATTTCAGAAGATTTGTCAAGCATGATTTCCCTTTCACAAATCCATGCTGACTTGGACCTATCATGTCACCTCTTTCCAAATGCGCTGCTATGAAATCCTTAATAATTGATTCCATCATTTTACCCACTACCGATGTCAGGCTGACTGGTCGATAATTCCCTGTTTTCTTTCTCCCTCCTTTTTTAAAAAGTGGGGTTACATTGGCTACCCTCCACTCCATAGGAACTGATCCAGAGTCAATGGAATGTTGGAAAATGACTGTCAATGCATCCGCTATTTCCAAGGCCACCTCCTTAAGTACTCTGGGATGCAGTCCATCAGGCCCTGGGGATTTATCGGCCTTCAATCCCATCAATTTCCCCAACACAATTTCCTGACTAATAAGGATTTCCCTCAGTTCCTCCTCCTTACTCGACCCTCTGACCTCTTTCTTTCCGGAAGGTTGTTTGTGTCCTCCTTAGTGAATACCGAACCAAAGTACTTGTTCAATTGGTCCGCCATTTCTTTGTTCCCCGTTATGACTTCCCCTGATTCTGACTGCAGGGGACTTACGTCTGTCTTTACTAACCTTTTTCTCTTTACATATCGATAGAAACTTTTGCAATCCGCCTTAATGTTCCCTGCAAGCTTCTTCTCGTACTCCATTTTCCCTGCCCTAATCAAACCCTTTGTCCTCCTCTGCTGAGTTCTAAATTTCTCCCAGTCCCCGGGTTCACTGCTGTTTCTGGCCAATTTGTATGCCACTTCCTTGGCTTTAATACTATCCCTGATTTCCCTTGATAGCCACGGTTGAGCCACCTTCCCTGTTTTATTTTTACGCCAGACAGGAATGTACAATTGTTGTAGTTCATCCATGTGGTCTCTAAATGTCTGCCATTGCCCATCCACAGTCAACCCCTTAAGTATCATTCGCCAATCTATCCTAGCCAATTCACGCCTCATACCTTCAAAGTTAGCCTTCTTTAAGTTCTGGACCATGGTCTCTGAATTAACTGTTTCATTCTCCATCCTAATGCAGAATTCCACCATATTATGGTCACTCTTCCCCAAGGGGCCTTGCACAATGAGATTGCTAATTAATCCTCTCTCATTACACAACACCCAGTCTAAGATGGCCTTCCCCCTTGTTGGTTCCTCGACATATTGGTCTAGAAAACCATCCCTTATGCACTCCAGGAAATCCTCCTCCACCGTATTGCTTTCAATTTGGTTAGCCCAATCTATGTGCATATTAAAGTCACCCATTATAACCGTTGCACCTTTATTGCATGCACCCCTAATTTCCTGTTTGATGCCCTCCCCAACATCACTACTACTGTTTGGAGGTCTGTACACAACTCCCACTAACGTTTTTTGCCCTTTGGTGTTCTGCAGCTCTACCCATACAGATTCCACATCATCCAAGCTAATGTCCTTCTGAACTGTTGCATTAATCTCCTCCTTTACCAGCAATGCTACCCCACCTCCTTTTACTTTTATTCTATCCTTCCTGAATGTTGAATACCCATGGATGTTGAGTTCCCAGCCCTGATCATCCTGGAGCCACGTCTCTGTAATCCCAATCACATCATATTTGTTAACATCTATTTGCACAGTTAATTCATCCACCTTATTACGGATACTCCTTGCATTAAGACACAAAGCCTTCAGGCTTGTTTTTTTAACACCCTTTGTCCTTTTAAAATTTTGCTGTACAGTGGCCCTTTTTGTTCTTTGCCTTGGCTTTCTCTTCCCTCCACTTTTACTCATCTCCTTTCTGTCCTTTGCTTTTGTCTCCTTTTTGTTTCTCTCTGTCTCCCTGCATTGGTTCCCATCCCCCTGCCATATTATTTTAACTCCTCCCCAACAGCACTAGCAAACATTCTCCCTAGGACATTGGTTCCGGTCCTGCCCAGGTGCAGACCGTTCGGTTTGTACTGGTCCCACCTCCCCCAGAACCGGTTCCAATGCCCCAGGAATTTGAATCCCTCCCTGCTGCACCATTGCTCAAGCCACGTATTCATCTGCGATATCCTGCGAATCCTACTCTGACTAGCATGTGGCACTGGTAGCAATCCCGAGATTACTACTTTTGAGGTCCTACTTTTTAATTTAGCTCCTAGCTCCTTAAATTCGTTTCGTTGGACCTCATCCCTTTTTTTACCTATGTCGTTGGTACCAATGTGCACCATGACAACTGGCTGTTCTCCCTCCCTTTTTAGAATGTCCTGCACCTGCTCCGAGACATCCTTGACCCTTGCACCAGAGAGGCAACATACCATCCTGGAGTCTCGGTTGCGGCCGCAGAAACACCTATCTATTCCCCTTACAATTGAATCCCCTATCACTATCTCTCTCCCACTCTTTTTCCTGCCCTCCTGTGCAACAGAGCCAGCCACGGTGCCATGAACTTGGCTGCTGCTGCCCTCCCCTGATGAGTCATCCTCCCCAACAGTACCCAAAGCAGTGCATCTGTTTTGCAGGGGGATGACCACAGGGGACCCCTGCACTACCTTCCGTGCACTGCTCTTCCTGCTGGTCTTCCATTCCCTATCACGCTGTGGACCCTTTACCTGCGGTACGACCAACTCGCTACACGTGCTACTCACGTAATTCTCAGCATCGTGGATGCTCCAGAGTGAATCCACCCTCAGCTCCAACTCCGCAAC
The DNA here is from genome assembly GCF_044704955.1 of Pristiophorus japonicus. Taxonomy (NCBI): domain Eukaryota; kingdom Metazoa; phylum Chordata; class Chondrichthyes; family Pristiophoridae; genus Pristiophorus; species Pristiophorus japonicus. Next base: position 6,377,876 of record NC_091986.1, read on the forward strand.
GCGGTCCGTCAGGAGCTGGAGGCGGATACACTTCCCGCACACGTAGTCGTCAGGAACACTGGTGTCGTCCCTGAGTTCCCACATGGTACAGGAGAAGCATAACACGTGACTGAGGTGTCCTGCCATGACTTAACCCCCCTTGGCTGTGACGTCACCTTTCTGTTTCTTTCTATTTCTTTTTTGCCTTCTCCCTGTAGCTGCACCGGTACGCCTCCTCACGCTGCTCCCGACTGCCGCCGCATTAAGCTTTATAGGCCTCTCGCCGACCCCGGAACTCACGCCTCTCCACGCGCCTCCGACGCTGCCTACACTTGGGCTCTTGCTTTGCTGCTCTTCAGCTGGCTACCCAACGATACCAAAGCGTGGTCCGGTTTTGCTTTCCATATTTACGAAAGGATATACTTGCATTGGAGGCAGTTCAGAGAAGGTTCACTAGGTTGATTCCAGGGATGAGGGGGTTGAATTATGAGGAAAGGTTGAGTGGGTTGGGCCTCTACTCATTGGAATTCAGAAGAATGTGAGGTGATCTTATCGAAATGTATAAGATTATGAGGGGGCTTGACAAGGTGGATGCAGAGAGGATGTTTCCACTGACGGGGGAGACTAGAACTAGAGGGCATGATTTTAGTATAAGGGGCCGCCCATTTAGAACTGAGATGAGGAGAAATTTCTTCTCTCTGAGGGTTGTAAATCTGTGGAATTCGCTGCCTCAGAGAGCTGTGGAAGCTGGGTCATTGAATAAATTTAAGACAGAGATAGACAGTTTCTTAAATGATAAGGGGATAAGGAGTTATGTGGAGCGGGCAGAGAAGTGGAGCTGAGTCCATGATCAGATCAGCCATGATCTTATTGAATGGCGGAGCAGGCTCAAGGGACCTTATGGCTTACTCCTGCTCCTATTTCTATGTTCTTATTTATCTCTATACCGCACTGCAACACCAGACTTTAGCCCTGTGCATGAGCACAGCTTTCCCCCACTGCTTCACAACCCTTTTCTCCAAATGCTACACTCCTTTCAACAATGTCCAGCTCTTGCCCACGTACGCTACTTCTTCCTTTCATCATCGCAATATGTTACGCTGCTTGATATATCTTCAACCCTGCAGCGGGGCTCATACTAACCCAGCCCCTCTCGTCTGGCAAGAAAAGGAAGCCACAATTTGGAGGGAGATCTGCAGAACAGGTGAAGGTTCTACTATATTGCAAATTTTAACTCCAATGGAGGATGCCACATCAACATCATTTGCAGAATGAGGACACATAGATTTGGAGGTGGAGAGGTTAGAGACCAAGCACAGCAAGGCTTTTTGGGGCATTTTCCCTTTTTTTTCTTTTGATTTAACTCTCTAGCTCATGAACCCACATTCACCGAGACAGAAACACACACAGCATGACATACTGGGGCTCAATTGCTTTGCCATTCATCCACTACTGCACACACTTATCATTGTGTACAAATGGAATGCTGGCCTTTATATCCAGCGGACCAGAATACAAGGGGGTAGAGGTTATGCTGTAGCTGTACAAAACCCTGGTTAGACCACACCTGGAGCATTGTGAGCAGTTCTGCGCACCACACCTTAGGGAGGATATAGTGGCCTTGGACGGGTGCAGCGTAGGTTAAGGTACGAGAAGACATTACACAAATTAGGTTTGTATTCCCTAGAATTTAGAAGGTTATGGGGTGATTTGATCGAAGTATTCAAGAAATTGAAGGGAAAAAATAGGGTAGATAGAGAGAAAATATTCCCGCTGTTTGGGGAGCCTAGGACGAGGGGGCCACAGTCTAAAAGTTAGAGCCAGACCTTTCAGGAGTGAAATTAGAATACACTTCTACACACAAAGGGCGGTAGAAGTTTTGAATTCTCTTCCACAAATGGCAATTGGTGCTAGATCAGTTGTTAATTTTAAATCTAAGATTGTTACATTTTTGTAAACCAAGGGTATTAAGGGGTAGGGCCAAAGGCGGGTATATGGAGTTAGGTCACAGATTATGAGCCATGATCTCATTGAATGGCGGAACGGGCTCGAGGAGCTGAATGGCCTACTCCTTTTCCTATGTCCCTATGTACTAAACCTAGTCCCTTTACGCTTTTATCATGACCCTTTAGATGACTTGGACCCTGCAGCCGCACAGACAGCGAGTGTAAGGGGTGGTTTGCAGGGGGTCAGCTTTCCCTTCTGACCTTATATGAGCTGTTCCGAATCGCTCCCACACCCTTGGTTCTAGACACTGGAATTATGAAGGGACTGTGACAGACTTGGACAGACAATCGGTTTCAAGGTAGGAAGCAGGTATGGCTTTATTGTGTTTAAAAAGAAGTAAAAGGCACACCTTTAATAATACACACAGACCAATACACACTGAGGGGTACAACACATTGAATGAAATGTCAAATTACAGCCTGTGGGGAAAAGAATACAGCTTAAACTCTAAATGGGGTAAAGAGGAGAATGCAGATACATTTACACAAGTTATCCCAGCCTCCCCCCTCCCAATTCCCCTAACTGACTAAGTTATAGCTCTGGGGGTTCAGGGGCTATGCTCACCAATCCCTTTAGACAGTTGCCGGTGAATCGCGGTTTCGGGGTTCACTGCACTTGGCCTTCTAGGCGAGCCATACCCCGGACTCGGACTGCGTAGTCTTCGGTTGGGGTGCGTCCGTTGATGAAGTTATTTGCGTTTTGGAAGTTTGGGGTAATTACCCACTTTCTTTGGTTAGGAATAGTTTCAGTTAGTCCCTTTTGGTAATTTCTCACCCGTTGGTCGTTCAGAAGTAGATTGTAGAGTGGAAATAAATGTCGATTCTTCAGTTTTTGCTGAGTTGGTTTCAGTTGGTCGTTTCGCTGGTTGTGGTAACCCGGGTTTGTCAATTTGGTTGCTGACAACCTTCCATTTCGTGCGCCTCGTGCTCGGTTGGTCCTGATCAGTTCTGGTAGTTTTCTTCACTATTCCATTTCTTCACTGTAGAGCAAGCAGGCTGCTTGTCTGTGTCTGTGACTCCAGTCTGTGCTCTGCTTCTCTTCTGTCTTCTGCTAGTTTCTGTGTTCTGCTGGTCTTTCCTTGTAAAACTGGGGGATAGATATATCCCAAAAAAAGGCTCCGTTATCTCCCATCAAATCTCTTGGGCTCTGTTCGAACTGTTCTGTCCATTGATTTTCAAATGTCTCCTTTGTCAGCAGTAACTCGATTAGGGTGTGAGAATGTGCTATCACTGGTTTTGCATTGTTTTAGGATTGTCCAGTTTCTTGACCATGATTTCCATTGTGCTTGATTGGGTAATTCGATTATCTCTTAGAGGGTGAATAGTTTCCCAGACAGTCTGGGGTCTTTAATACACGAATTTGGCCCCACCTCCTGTATTTGGTAACTCTTTTTTTGCAGCCAAAATGTTGTAGAATCTTAAAATTGATATGCTCCTTCCCCGAGATGTTTAGGGGATCTCAAGCTTCTGTAATTTAGGTCCATTTTGAATTCCCTTTCCTATGAGTCCAAACACTGGGGGGGGGTCTCCATGAATGCATCCCCTTTTATCCCTCGCAGGCTTCGCCTGCCCCTTTAAACTCATTTTAAAAGCCCAGAAAGGGATTCTTCTCCTCTGTCGGGGAAAGATACCTAGAATCTTTGCGAGATATTGGTAAATTCTACAAGAGGGAGAACCCCTGTAAATGCACCACAATTTGTGCTTACCTTTCTAAGCACCAGCACAGATGGTATAGAAAATGGGCTGGATTTCCGGCTCCCCTGCGCTCCGTTTCTTGCCCCGGAGCGGCAGCAATGGCAGGGGTGAGGTCTTCTGGGCGGGCGGTCAGCCTCCAGCGCCCCGCGGCGATCCTCGGGTCGGGTTTAGCGGTGACAATGGCGGGGGTGGGGTGTTCTGGGCGGGCGGTCAGCCTCCAGCGCCCCGCGGTGATCCTCGGGTCGGGTTTAGCGGTGACAATGGCGGGGGTGGGGTGTTCTGGGCGGGCGGTCAGCCTCCAGCGCCCCGCGGCGATCCTCGGGTCGGGTTTAGCGGTGACAATGGCGGGGGTGAGGTGTTCTGGGCGGGCGGTCAGCCTCCAGCGCCCCGCGGCGATCCTCGGGTCGGGTTTAGCGGTGGCGCGGAGCAGCACCGCCCAGAAGAGCTGCGCCCGGTGTGTAACGCCCCCGGTTGTGACACCGGCGCGAGTTTTGACTCCCACCCGACCCGTCCGCCCCGCAGCGCGCCCCGCACTGACCGCCCGGGAAATCAGGGCGGTCCCACCATCCCGACAGCGGAGAGGTGAGTAATGGGCTCCTGAGGTAAGTGCGATTGTTTGTTCTTTTAATGTTTTTGTGATTTGTGTTGTGGTGGCGTGAGCAATGTTTGGGGAATGTTTTTGTGGGTTTAGTTCCCCCCCCCCCAGGCGTCTCTGGGAGCGCTCATGGCCTGGCTCTTTAGCTCAGGAGTTTCCCATCCTAGCGCCCAAGAGAGGTGTACAACGCCTCCCTTAGCGCTGTACCCCCTGACTCAGGGCCCAGCTGCCCAATGTTACTGACTGAGGCGCAAACTGTTCCCGGGCGCTAACTTTACCGCCCCGCCACCATTACCGCCCCAAAATCAGCAAAGCCCAAAATCCAGCCCAGTGAGTTAGAGGGGCCTGCATAGGGTAATTTATAGAGCACAAATGATCAGGAGCAGGTGAAAAGGAAAACCCCAAGAAATGTAGGTCCCTTATAGTCAAAATCAGGTGAATTTATAATGGGGAACAAAGAAATGGCAGACCAATTGAACAAATACTTCACTAAGGAAGATACAAATAACCTTCCGGAAATACTCGGAGACCGAGGGTTTAGCGAGAAAGAGGAGCGAAAGGAAATCCTCATTAATCAGGAAATTGTGTTAGGGAAATTGATGGGATTAAAGGCCGATAAATCCCCAGGGCCTGATAATCTGCATCCCAGAGTACTTAAGGAAGTGGCCCTAGAAATAGTGGATGCATTGGTGGTCATTTTCCAAAATTCTATAGTCGCTGGATCAGTTCCTATGGTCTGGAGGGTAGCTAATGTAGCCCCACTTTTTAAAAAAGAAGAGAGAGAGAAAACAAGGAATTATAGACCGGTTAGCCTGGTATCGTTAGTGGGGAATATATTGGAATCAGTTATTAAAAATGTAAAGCAGCGCATTTGGAAAGCAGTGACAGGATCGGTCCAAGTCAGCATGGATTTATGACATATGAAGAAAGACTGGATCGACTAGGCTTATATTCAATGGAAGTTAGAAGAATGAGAGGAGATCTCATAGAAACATATAAAATAATGACGGGACTGGACAGATTAGATGCAGGAAGAACGTTCCTGATGTTGGGGAAGTCCAGAACCAGGGGACATAGATCTAAGGATAAGGGGTAAGCCAGTTAGGACTGAGATGAGGAGAAACTTCTTCACTCAGAGAGTTGTGAGCATGTGGAATTCTCTACCACAGAAATTTGTTGAGGCCAGTTTGGTAGATATATTCAAAAGAGTGTTAGATGTGGCCCTTACGGCTAAAGGGATCAAGGGGTATGGAGAGAAAGCAGGAATGGGGTATTGAAGTTGCATGATCAGCCATGATCATATTGAATGGTGGTGCAGGCTCGAAGGGCCGAATGGCCTACTCCTACACCTAGTTTCTATGTTTCTATGTTTCTAAATGGATTACGGGAGGGGAAACACGGGTCTTTGACCCGAGGACAAAAGTGCGCATATTAGCACCCAGCCATCAAAAGCAAAATACTTTTCCTGCAGCAACAACCCACTGAATGTACTGAACCACCTGCCTCCGAGCTTGTGCAGCTTGTCACAGATGGTGGGAGAGTCTGCTGTCGACTGCTATCAGGTGCATGGTGTCGACATTCTGTCGTCAACAATGGAGGGTGTAGTCACCTCAATGGTCACAGGAGCTGGGTCCTCCTTCTGGGAGTCTGAGGCACCAGCTGTAGCATCTCTCAGGAATGCTCATACAGGGGCCATGCAAGTTCCGCGTCCCGCTATCTCCTTTGCCTCGGACAAGCTAGTCGACTGAACGTAGAGAGGTTTATGTGTCAGCTGTGGATCAGTGATAGCACTCTCACTCTGAGTCGGGTGGCTGTGCGTTCAATTCCCATTCCAGTGACTTAGGTACAAAATCTAGGCTGATGCTCCCTCCACAGGTGTACTGTCACAGGTGCCATATGTAAGAGGGTTACCTGTCTGACTTCTCAGGTGGGTGTGAAAGATCCTGTGATATTGGTTGATAATTAATATGTAGATATTTGTGTGAGCCAGAAAACTGCGAAAACCTTTTGAAATCATTGTGTAAAGAGAGTGTATTCCTGTAGTAGCTGGTGACCTTGCAATGTCAGGTAACACGCATAACAATGTTGACCTTTGGGAGGGTGTAGTTTTTTGAAGGGTGAAAGGAGTGGGATGGATATTCAACCTGAGTTTTAATGCAGGGGAATTGGAGTTATTTCGCTGACACGCTCTTCAATGATCTGAAGAGCAGTAACTGAAGGGACATTTCGGAGCCTCCAGCTTCATCACCATCCTCTATATCAACAGTGTCAGCACCCTCAATCATACAGAATGTTTTTATCCAATGCTAGATCCTTGAGTTGCCCCTGGTGTAGAGCAAAGTTATGCAGCATACAGGAAATCACAAGCATACGCACTCTCTTCCCGAGCAGTATTGGAGAAAGTCATTTGGCATGTCCAGACAGTGGATTCATTGCCCGAGGACTCCAATGGTCTACTCAGTGAGGCCTCTAGTTAACCCATGGATCTGGTTGTAGCACAGTTTATCTGCCAAGCATGGGTTCCTGAAAGGAGTCATGAGCCAAGTGTGCAGTGTTTATAACCTGGGGGTCCTTGTGCATGAAACACAAAAAGTTAGTATGCAGGTACAGCAAGTGATCAGGAAGGCAAATGGAATGTTGGCCTTTATTGCAAGGGGTATAGAGTATAAAAGCAGAGAAGTCCTGCTACAACTGTACGGGGTATTGGTGAGGCCACAACTGGAGTACTGCATACAGTTTTGTTCTCCGTATTTAAGGATATACTTGCATTGGAGGCTGTTCAGAGAAGGTTCACTAGGTTGATTCTGGAGATGAGGGGGCTTGACTTATAAAGATAGGTTGAGTAGGATGAGCCTATACACATTGGAGTTCAGAAGAATGAGAGGTGATCTTATTGAAACTTCTAAGATAATGAGGGGGCTCGACAAGGTGGATGCAGAGAGAATATTTCCACTCATAGAGGAAACTAAAACTAGGGGACATAGCCTTAGAATGAGGGGCCGCCCATTTAAAACTAAGATGAGAAGAAATTTCTTCTCTCGGGGTTGTAAATCTGTGGAATTCTCTGCCCCAGAGAGCTGTGGTGGATGGGTCATTGAATATATTTAAGGCAGAGATGGAGAGATTTTTGAGCAATAAAGGAGTAAAAGATTATGGGGAGCGGGGTGGGAAAGTGGAGTTGAGCCCATGATCAGATCAGCCATGATCTTATTGAATGGCGGAGCAGGATCAATGGGCCAAATGGTGGACTCTTGCTCCTATTTCTTATGTTCTTATGTTCTTATGTTTAGCCCTTACCCACGTAACCGGCCTCTCACTTGCTGTACAGGATCAAGGAATGGAGAGATGCAGTGTAGCGGCAATGTCAATGCACCATGCCAGCTACTGGAAAAGAAGGCTCAGACATGCATGACGTGCTGCTGGTGACCACATAGCAGATGCACATGATAGAGTGGCAGCTCTTGCGATTCATGAAAGCAGCTGTTGTTCTGTGAGAGACCATCAGCGGCAGGTCGGGGCCACAAAAGGAGCGGCGTGCAGTGGCCTGGGAGCAGTGTGGCAGCATACCACTACAAAGTACAGTGCGAGCCAATCCGGGAGGACGATGGCTGTGAAGAGGGCGACTGGATTGGACGTCACCATAACCCAAGTCGTTGATTGGAGTGTGGGCAGGTACGGCGAGGTCGGGGTGAAGGAGTGGTGAGAGACTGTGGAGCGACATGATCGGGGCCCAGGAGAGGTGAGGGCCCAGGGGCAGCACGGGCCAGTCCACACTGCGATATGTGTGCGCATTAGGTCTGTGCAGCAGAGCTGGTCTCCAGTTAGTCCTGGTTAACCCTTGCCACTAGACCAAGACCTCGCTCTGTCAAGCCCGTGTGGTGGCTGGTGTGCAACGGCCACCACATGTTAAAATAAATCCATGCACAGGCACCTTCCACCCTTCAGGATGTAGTTCGGGATCTGGAATATTAGGTCCTTCATTGTAACACCTGTGAACTCACACCTTTTTGGCATGGAAGCGAGTCATCCTCGCATCGAGGGACTGCCTAAGAAGAGAATATTTTCTGTTGGGAGACCCAGGGCTAAAGATCGTTCTGTTAGCGCCAGCCGGAGGCACTAATGTGCCTTGCGCAAAGAGGCAATTTCGGCTCCAAACTGTTTCATCCCTGCTCTCTGACTCCGATTTCCCAACCAATTACTGACCCATATCACATGCTTATCTGCAATTTTACCAATAATGCCTTGTCCAGACCTAATCAAATGGCTTCTAAATGTTCATATAGACAACATCCATGGATACCCCGCTATCCACTATGCTAGTGACCTCCTCGAAAAATTCAACTAGATTTTTCAGATATAACCTATCCTTCGTAAGTCTGTGCTGATTCTCTGTGATCAACTGATACTTGTCCCAGTGTTCAATCCGTTCTGAAACAATGGAGTGACATTTATAATCTTCCAACTCCTGAAATTCCTGAGGTACAGCCCCTGCACAACATTATTCTCTGCTGGAAACCCCAGACCACAGAAGCATCCCTACTGTTCTACGTTCCTCTCGTCTCTCATCCATCAACTATGTTAGTATTTTTAACTTTAATCTCTGCTCACGGGATTTTTAAGATTGCAGAAAAAAACCTTTTGGGAAGAAATGAAAGTCGCTTCAAATAAAAACATGGGAAGTAAAAAACGCAACTTCTTAAGCTGCATCAGGTTCTAATCACGACTCTTGTCCAACACCACTGTAATTTACCCCTCATAACTTTGCAAATAGTAGAAAATGTGCTCAGATGTGTCTATTTATTTTGCTCTGCACGTTGATAAAATAGCTTGTTTGTGATCCATTTCATCTGGTGCCTGTGTAGAAGCAGCAGAAACATTTGCTGAGGTGTTCAAGCACAGCACACTGCCGCACATTGTATATGAACCAGCATACTGTGAAAATTACCGCGCTTTCATTCTGGAGCCTATTCCATCGAAGATTAATGCTGAAGAGTTTCAAACTGTCCTTTAGTATTCACTAATCCTTGCTACCTTGGCCCGTTTAAGTTTTTACCTGTGAATTTGATTCTGATTCAATTTTTCTTTTATTTCTATTCATTTTTTTGTTTCTTATCTTTATTTTCAATTTAGCTATCCAATTGGTCCCACTCCGCCTGTTCTTTCCCCAGAGCCTTACCCCATTTTTCCTTTTTAGTTATTTATCCAATGTCCTTTCAAAAGTCTTTATTGAAACTGCTCCCACCCATCATCATAGGCAGTCCCTCGGAATCGAGGAGGATTTGCTTCCACTCCTGAAGTGAGTTCTCAGGTGACTGAACAGTCCAATACGGGAATTACAGTCACTGTCACAGGTGGGACAGACAGTGGTTGGAGGAAAGGGTGGGTGGGGAGTCTGGTTTGCCGCACGCTCCTTCCGCTGCCTGCGCTTGTTTTCTGCATGCTCTTAGCGACGAGACTTGAGGTGCTCAGTGCCCTCCCGGATGCTCTTCCTCCACTTAGGGCGGTCTTGGGCCAGGGACTCCCAGGTGTCGGTGGGGATGTTGCACTTTATCAGGAAGGCTTTGAGGGTGTCCGTGAAATGTTTCCTCTGCCCACCTTTGGCTCGTTTGCCGCGAAGGAGTTCCGAGTAGAGCGCTTGCTTTGGGAGTCTCGTGTCTGGCATGCGGACAATGTGGCCCGCCCAATGGAACTCGTCGAGTGTGGTCAGTGCTTCGATGCTGGGGATGTTAGCCTGAATGAGGACGTTGATGTTGGTGCGCCTGTCCTCCCAGGGGATTTGTAGGATCTTGCGGAGACATCGTTGGTTATATTTCTCCAGCAACTTGAGGTGTCTACTGTATTTGGTCCATGTCTCTGAGCCATACAGGAGGGCGGGTATTACTACAGCCCTGTAGATCATGATCTTTGTCAGGCCTTTCCTTTCAGGCAATGCACTCCAGATCATCAAAACATGCCGTGTAAAAATTTTTTCCGCATGTACATTCTCTTTCTTTTGCCAATTGCTTCAAATCTCTGGTTACCATCCTTCTGCCACTAGAAACAGTTTCTCCTTATTTCCACTATCAAAACCTCTCAAGATTTTGAACACCTCTATCAAATCTCCCCTTAACTGTTTCTGCTCTAAGGAGAACAATCCCAGCTTCTCCAGTCTCTGCACGTACTGAAGTCCCTGATCCTCTGGTACTATTCTAGTAAATCCCTTCTGCACCATCTCCAAGGACTTAAATTGCTTCCTAAAGTGTGATGCCCAGAACTGGCCACAATATTTCAGTTGGGGCCTGACTACTGATTTATAGAGATTTAACATAACGTCTTTGCTTTTGTACTCTATGGGCCGAATTTGGTGAAGGCCCCCGGCCCGCCCAAGTGCCGCCCAAAGTACCACGGATGGCCACCGAGGTCCCTGACGGTTCTTTGGGCGGGGTTTTCATGGCCGAGGTACCTCGAAGGTCGGCAGGCAGCAAATGGACGACGTACGGCGCCCATCTGGGCAGCAGCGGGCGGGAGGCCACGTTCTCGGCGGCAGAGGCGCTTGCCGCCCAAGTGCCGCTGAGGATGGAGACGGGCCCCACGGAGGGTCGAAGAGCTGAAAATAAAAATCATTCGAAAAAAAATCCATCAGAAGATCTTCAGGGGGCACCATTGGGTGAAGTCGCTGTGAAAAATGTTTTAAAAAATGTTTGCTACCCTTTTTTTTCAGGATCTTCAGATTCACCATTGGGGACAGACCAGCCTCCAACCAGCGGCCCGCCCCCGTTCTGCCGTCGAGTCCCGCCCGCAGGAATCTGGGAGCTCGGCGGGCGGGAGCTCAGTTACACCACTCGGCCGTCCGCTGACATCAGCAGGCGCTTCCCGGCATTCCCGGCAGCTCTCCCCTCCCCCCCCGCCCCCCCCCCCCGCTCCAGGCCACATCCAAAGTGGTACTGGGCGAATCTTGTCGAGGAATGTGGGCGACAGTCGGCGGCAGCGATGGCAAAGGGTGGTGAGGTGATCAAATTCGGGCCCTGTACCTCTTTCTAAACATCAATTGCCTTGTCCCACTATTGCCCTTTCAATCTTTTCTTTACTTTTGGAAAAAATTTTAAAAGTATTAACAAAATGCATTTAAGTTAGCAAAACAGTTGCGAAGGCAATCAAAAAGCAAAAGGAACCGAAGATTCATAAATAGCGAAAAGGTCCACTGCCTGCAAAGTCTAACATGTACATAGAGTGAGCTGCTAAACAATCCAGAACATAAACCTGTGTGTTTCAGCTTTATGTTGTGCAGTTCCCTTCAAGGGCTTGTTTATCTTCCAGTTTCTCGTTCTGACAACAGGATTGCACCCGAAATACGAAGCTGACATTCTCTTCACAGATGCGAACAGGTGTGTGTATTTCCGACCTGGGCTTTCTACAATTGCCCGGAGTAGCGATGGGTTTGGGAGGAAAAAGACTGGCCAGGGTGCCCAGTCCTCATCACTAAATTTTAACCTCTGGATGTCATGTGAACATTAAGGGATGGGGAGAATGCCTTTTGTTCAATGGCTTGCTAATACTCAATTTAAAGCTCACACCTGAATAATGACCACAAGGATTTGGTGGAAATGTGCCACAACAAGGAATCAATGGGGGCTGATTTTAACTTTTGGGGCAGGCAGAAAACGGAGGGTCGCAGATTACACACTCTGTCTGATTTTCCTTTCCATGGGCATGGTGGATGATCGCTACTGGCAAGTTTCTGCACACGGGGTGAAAATTACTCCAGGTTCTTTTGGGGAGGTAGGGTGCTTTGAGTATAGCTCCCAAGAATATGGATGCAGTGCAGGAAGAGATTTAATGATCTCACATGAGTGGTCCAGGTCAATGAATGCATCTTCAAATGCCATACCCTACCAACTGCAGCACTAGCCTCAGTCACGACTCAATTCACCGCACCCGCATCACTCATAACAACATCACTCACCTACCAACACGCTCTATCAATCAGGACACTGTACGTAACATACTCTCACACACTTAATACTGTTGTAATCCTCCAACCCACATCTCACACCTTGCACACATTGGCAGCTATTCAACTGTGACAGCCACATCCCCCAAGTGCATTGCACAACTCTACCTGACACCCTTCCCTCTCTCTTTCAGGAGAAGGTGGCGGACAACCAGAGGCATCAGGAACCAATCGGAAGGGGAGGTGCGCGCCTGCATGTTCTAACCCTCATAGAGGAGACGGTGATGGCTGTTACGGGAAGAGCCATTGATGAGGCCGTGGCTACTGGTGGGTCTGAAGCCATTGAAGCTATGGGTATCCGCATACCTAATCCTCCTTCCCTCATCCCACTTTACCCTCATCCCACAATCTCTGCTGAAAGAAAAGCTGCTGATTATCATTAAGGGCATTCATCGACGATGAGGATCAACACCGCCTCCAGTGTGCCAGCGCAGCCTTCGGCCGCCTGAGGAAGAGAGTGTTCGAAGTTCAGGCCCTCAAATCTGGCACCAAGCTCATAGTCTACAGGGCTATAGTGATACCCTCCCTCCTGTATAGTTCAGAGACGTGGACCATATACAGCAGACATCTCAAATCGCTGGAGAAATACCACCAATGATGTCTCTGCAAGATCCTGCAAATCCCCTGGGAGGACAGACACATCAACGTTAGTGTCCTCGATCAGGCCAACATCCCCACCATCGAAGCACTGACCACACTCGACCAGCTCCGTTGGGTGGGCCACATTGTTCGCATGTCTGACACAAGACTCCCAAAGTAAGCGCTCTTCTTGGGACTCCTACACGACATGCGAGCCCCAGGTGGGCAAAGGAAACATTTCAGGGAAACTGACAAAGCCTCCTTGATAAAATTCAACATCCCCACCGACACCTGGGAGTCCCTGGACAAAGACCGCCCTAAGTGGAGGAAGAGCATCCGGGAGGGTGCTGAGCACCTCGAGTCTCTCCGAGAGCATGCAGAAAGCAAGCGCAGGCAGCGGAAGGAGCGTGCAGCAAACCAGACTCCCCACCCACCCTTTCCTTCAACCACTGTCTGCCCCACCTGTGACAGAGACTGTAATTCCCGTATTGGACTGTTCAGTCACCTGAGAACTCACTTTTAGAGTGGAAGCAAGTCTTCCTTGATTTCGAGGGACTGCCTATGATGATGATTCTTCTTCAAAATAGTGCCATGGGATCTTGATGATGATGATGATGGTATACGTGTGCATTTATCACTTTCTCCTCTCCCCTCACCACAACCCTATCCTTGTCCCCTTTTCCTTTCAGATACCCAAGAACTGCACCCTGCCCAGGCACTGAAGGAAGAGCAGGAAGACAGTGAAGATGAAGACATACCATCGCTCGATTTCACAGCCGCAGCCACCAGCTCAGGTAGTAGCTCTGCATGTAATTTAAAGGATAGCATAGAGGTAGCATCCGTGTATGGTGAGACACTGGGCACAAGTGCACTGCAGCCAGGGCAGGGTGGAAGGATAGCTCAGGTGGGAGCTCGCCGGATAGTAAGGTCACACACTAGTTCTGCTGCAGTGGACTCAGATGATGATGTCGACGGGGCAGCCTACAGAAAAGGCTGATGGGTGAACACACCCAAGTGCACTGGACAGCCTGCCATAAAGCTGTAAGATTTTGTAACAGTTTGCTGTAAGTTGACCACATTTTATGTACCGGCATGCCTCGCGAGGCCAGCAGGACTTTCTGCTGAACAATGGTGGAATAAAACTGCTGAATACTGTGAGCTGTTTCCTCACAGATAAGGAAGACAGAACAAATTGTTGTGGCTGGAGGGCATTAATCACAGATAAGGGAGATAACAGGCCTTCAACTCTTGAGAGTTTTTCAGACATGAAGTCTCCAATTTTGGTGCCCACTGACTTACCTGTCTAGTTGATTGATAAGTAGAAGAGAAGAAGAACTGCGGCCATTACTCCTACTGAATGGGGCACATACACACTGAGGGACTGCTCAGTTTTGGGGAATAAAACGTGCTGCAAAAAGACACTCGGGACTGCTGCTGTTGGGGGCAACCTGGTCAGTTGCCTGTGAAAGAGACACATCCAGTCACTGCCGAACCGACCACTCGCTGGTGTTAGTATGTGTGAGTTTTTGCTTATGATCACTTGAGCTTTATGTAAAGGAATAGACCTGTGCATGCTTATTTGTAACACGGGATTACTGTGTGTAACAGTACTATTAGAGTCTTATTTGTAATCGCTTGTTGATTTTAAGTAAAGAGAACTTATTCTAGAAATCTTTGATTTGACTTGTTTGTTCCATGAGTCCGAACTCTATAAACTGTTGGACGGGGTGAGGGGTAATTCCCCACGTCTTACAAAAGCAATGCATTCAATGTCAAAGAGCATGAATGAGTCGGGCATCAACTTGGCATAAGGCTTTGCGCAGAGCTTGGAGCCCACCCTTTCCAACACGGCACACCCAGACAATCAACCCTGCAAAGTCCTCCTCACTAATACCTGGGGACATGTGCCACAATTGGGAGAGCTGTCACACAGATGAGTCAAGCAACAGACTGACATAGTCATACTCACAGACTCATATCTTTCAGCCAATGTCCCAGACTCCTCCATCACCATCCCTGGGAATGTCCTGACCCACCGGCAGGACATACCCACTGGGATGATGGCACAGGAGTATACAGTTGGGAGGGAGTGGTTCTGGGAGTCCTCAACATGGTTTCAGGTCAAGCATGGGCAAGGAAACCTCCTGCTGATTACCACCTACTGCCCTCCCTCAGCTGATGAATCAGTACTCCTCCATGTTGAACACCACTTGGAAGAAGCACTGAGGGTAGCAAGGGCACAGAATGTACTCTGGGTGGGGGACTTCAATGTCTATCACCAAGAGTGGCTCGTTAGCACTACTACTGACTGAGCTGGCCAAGTCCTGAAGGACATAACTGCCAGAGTGGGTCTGCACCAGGTGATGAGAGAACCAACACGAGGCAAAAATCCAAAAGGGCCACATTACAACAAAATTCTAAAAGGACAAAGAGTGTTAAAAAAACAAGCCTGAAGGCTCTGTGTCTCAATGCAAGGAGCATTCGTAATAAGGTGGATGAATTAACTGCGCAGATAGCTGTTAATGGGTATGATGTAATTGGAATTACGGAGACATGGCTCCAGGGTGACCAAGACTGGGAACTCAACATCCAGGGGTATTCAATATTTAGGAAGGATAGATAGAAAGGAAAAGGAGGTGGGCTAGCATTGCTGGTTAAAGAGGAGATTAACGCAATAGTAAGAAAGGACATTCGCTTGGATGATGTGGAATCTGTATGGGTAGAGCTGCAGAACACTAAGGGGCAGAAAACGCTGGTGGGAGTTGTGTATAGACCACCAAACAGTAGTAGTGAGGTTGGGGATGGCATCAAACAGGAAATTAGGGATGTGTGCAATAAAAGTACAGCAGTTATCATGGGTGACTTTAATCTACATATAGGTTGGGCTAACCAAACTGGTAGCAATGCGGTGGAGGAGGATTTCCCGGAGTGTATTGGGATGGTTTTCTAGACCAATATGTCGAGGAACCAGTTAGAGAGCTGGTCATCCTCGACTGGGTGTTGTGTAATGAGAGAGGATTAATTAGCAATCTTGTTGTGCGAGGCCCCTTGGGGAAACGTGACCATAATATGGTAGAATTCTTCATTAAGATGGAGAGTGACACAGTTAATTCAGAGACTAGGGTCTTGAACTTAAAGAAAGGTAACTTTGATGGTATGAGACGTTAATTGGCTAGGATAGACTGGAGAATGATACGTGAAGCATTGACAGTGGATAGGCAATGGCAAACATTTAAAAATCACATGGATGAACTTCAACAATTGTACATCTCTGTCTGGCATAAAAATAAAATGGGGAAGGTGGCTCAACCGTGGCTAACAAGGGAAATTAGGGATATTGTTAAATCCAAGGATGAGGCATATAAATTGGCCAGAAAAAGCAGCAAACCTGAGGACTGGGAGAAATTTTGAATTCAGCAGAGGAGGACAAAGGGTTTAATTAGGAGGGGGAAAATAGAGTATGAGAGGAAGCTTGCAGGGAACATAAAAACTGACTGCAAAAGCTTATATAGATATGTGAAGAGAAAAAGATTCGTGAGGACAAATGTAGGTCCCTTGCAGTCAGAATCAGGTGAATTTATAATGGGGAACAAAGAAATGGCAGACCAATTGAACAAATACTTTGGTTCTGCCTTCACTAAGGAAGACACAAATAACTTTCCAGAAATACTAGGGTACCGAGGGTTTAGCGAGAAGGAGGAACTGAAGGAAATCCACATTAGTCAGGAAATTATGTTAGGGAAATTGATTGGAATGAAGGCTGATAAATCCCCAGGGCCTGATAGTCTGTATCCCAGAGTACTTAAAGAAGTGGCCCTAGAAATAGTGGATGCATTGGTGGTCATTTTCCAACATTCTATCGACTCTGGATCAGTTCCTATGGATTGGAGGGTAGCTAATGTAACCCCACTTTTTAAAAAAGGAAGGAGAGAGAAAACGGGTAATTATAGACCGTTTTGCCTGACATCGGTGATGGGGAAAATGCTGGAATCAATTATTAAAGATGTAATAGCAGTGCATTTAGAAAGCAGTGACAGGATCAGTCCGAGTTAGCGTGGATTTATGAAAGGGAAATCATGCTTGACAAATCTTCTAGAATTTTTTGAGGATGTAACAAGTAGAGTGGACAAGGGAGAACCAGTGGATGTGGTGTATTTAGACTTTCAAAAAGCTTTTGACAAGGTCCCACACAAGAGATTGGTGTGCAAAATTAAAGCACATGGTATTGGGGGTAATGTACTGACGTGGATAGAGACCTGGTTGGCAGACAGGAAGCAAAGAGTAGGAATAAATGGGTCCTTTTTAGAATGGCAGGCAGTGACTAGTAGGGTACCGCAAAGGTCAGTGCTGGGACCCTAGCTATTTACAATATACATTAATCACTTAGATGAAGGAATTGAATGTAATATCTCCAAGTTTGCAGAAGACACTAAGCTGCGTGTCAGTGCGATCGGCGAGGAGGAGGCTAATATGCTGCAGGGGGACTTGGATAGGTTAGGTGAATGTTCAAATATGCATGGCAGATGCAGTATAATGCAGATAAATGTGAGGTTATCCACTTTGGTGGCAAAAACAGGAAGGCAGAATATTATCTGAATGGTGACAGATTAGGAAAAGGGGAGGTGCAATGAGACCTGGGTGTCATGGTACATCAGTCATTGAAAGTTGGCATGCAGGTACAGCAGGCGGTGAAGAAGGCAAATGGCATGTTGGCCTTCATAGCTAGGGGATTTGAGTATCGGAGCAGGGAGGTCTTACTGCAGTTGTACAGGGCCTTGGTGAGGCCTCACCTGGAATATTGTGTTCAGTTTTGGTCTCCTAATCTGAGGAAGGACATTCTTGCTATTGAGAGAGTGCAGCGAAGGTTCACCAGACAGATTTCTGGGATGGCAGGACTGACATATGGAAGAAAGACTGGATCGACTAGGCTTATATTCACTGGAATTTAGAAGAATGAGAGGGGATCTCATAGAAACATATAAAATTCTGACAGGATTAGATGCAGGAACAATGTTCCCGATGTTGGGGAAGTCGAGAACCAGGGGTCACAGTCTAAGGATAAGGGGTAAGACATTTAGGACCGAGATGAAGAGAAACTTCTTCACTCAGAGAATTGTGAACCTGTGGAATTCTCTACCACAGAAAGTTGTTGAGGCCGGTTCATTAGATTTATTCAAAAGGGAGTTAGATGTGACCCTTACGGCTAAAGGGATCAAGGGGTATGGAGAGAAAGCAGGAATGGGGTACTAAAGTTGCATGATCAGCCATGATCATATTGACTGGTGGTGCAGCCTCAAAGGGCCCAATGGCCTACTGCTGCACCTATTTTCTATGTTTCTATGTTACTTAACCTCATCCTCACCAATCTACCTGTTGCAGATGTATCTGTCCATGACAGCATTGGTAGCAGTGACCACCGCACAGTCACATAGAAACATAGAAACATAGAAAATAGGTGCAGGAGCAGGCCATTCAGCCCTTCTAGCCTGCACCGCCATTCAATGAGTTCATGGCTGAACATGAAACTTCAGTACCCCCTTCCTGCTTTCTCGCCATAACCCTTGATCCCCCGAGTAGTAAGGACTTCATCTAACTCCCTTTTGAATATATTTAGTGAATTGGCCTCAACTACTTTCTGTGGTAGAGAATTCCACAGGTTCACCACTCTCTGGGTGAAGAAGTTTCTCCTCATCTCGGTCCTAAATGGCTTACCCCTTATCCTCAGACTGTGACCCCTGGTTCTGGACTTCCCCAACATTGGGAACATTCTTTCTGCATCTAACCTGTCTAAACCCGTCAGAATTTTAAACGTTTCTATGAGGTCCCCTCTCATTCTTCTGAACTCCAGTGAATACAAGCCCAATTGATCCAATCTTTCTTGATAGGTCAGTCCCGCCATCCCGGGAATCAGTCTGGTGAACCTTCGCTGCACTCCCTCAATAGCAAGAATGTCCTTCCTCAAGTTAGGAGACCAAAACTGTACACAATACTCCAGGTGTGGCCTCACCAAGGCCCTGTACAACTGTAGCAACACCTCCCTGCCCCTGTATTCAAATCCCCTCGCTATGAAGGCCAACATGCCATTTGCTTTCTTAACCGCCTGCTGTACCTGCATGCCAACCTTCAATGACTGATGTACCATGACACCCAGGTCTCGTTGCACCTTCCCTTTTCCTAATCTGTCACCATTCAGATAATAGTCTGTCTCTCTGTTTTTACCACCAAAGTGGATAACCTCACATTTATCCACATTATACTTCATCTGCCATGCATTTGCCCACTCACCTAATCTATCCAAGTCACTCTGCAGCCTAATAGCATCCTCCTCGCAGCTCACACTGCCACCCAACTTAGTATCATCCGCAAATTTGGAGATACTGCATTTAATCCCCTCGTCTAAATCATTAATGTACAATGTAAACAGCTGGGGCCCCAGCACAGAACCTTGCGGCACTCCACTAGTCACTGCCTGCCATTCTGAAAAGTACCCGTTTACTCCTACTCTTTGCTTCCTGTCTGACAACCAGTTCTCAATCCACGTCAGCACACTACCCCCAATCCCATGTGCTTTAACTTTGCACATTAATCTCTTGTGTGGGACCTTGTCGAAAGCCTTCTGAAAGTCCAAATATACCACATCAACTGGTTCTCCTTTGTCCACTTTACTGGAAACATCCTCAAAAAATTCCAGAAGATTTGTCAAGCATGATTTCCCTTTCACAAATCCATGCTGACTTGGACCTATCATGTCACCATTTTCCAGATGCACTGCTATGACATCCTTAATAATTGATTCCATCATTTTACCCACTACTGAGGTCAGGCTGACCGGTCTATAATTCCCTGTTTTCTCTCTCCCTCCTTTTTTAAAAAGTGGGGTTACATTGGCTACCCTCCACTCCATAGGAACTGATCCAGAGTCAATGGAATGTTGGAAAATGTTGGAAGACACCCTCCATCGTGTTGTGTGGCACTACCATCCTGCTAAATGGGATAGATTCATAAGAGATCCAGAAGCTCAAAACTGGGCATCCATGAGGCGCTGTGGGCCATCATCAGCAGCAGAATTATATTCCACCACAATCTGTAACCTCATGGCCCGGCATTTCCCTCACTATATCATTACCATCAACCCACGTGACCAACCCTGGTTCAATGAGGAATATAGAAGGGCATGCCAGGAGTAGCACTAAACATTGCTAAAACTGAGGTGCCAACCATCACAGAAGCCTGTCTTCTGTCAATTCGATTCACTCCACGTGATATCAAGAAACGGCTGAGCGCACTGGCTACAGCAAAGGCTATGGGCCCCGTCAACATCCCGGCTGTCATGCTGAAGACTTGTGCTCCAGAACTAGCCACGCCTCTAGCCAAGCTGTTCCAGTACAGCTACAACACTGGCATCTACCTGATAACGTGAAAAACTGCCCAGGTATGTCCTGTCCACAAAAAGCAGGACAAATCCAATCTGGCCAATTACCGCCCCATCAGTCTACTCTCAATCATCAGCAAAGTGATGGAAGGTGTCATCGACAGTGCTATCAAGTGGTACTTACTCACCAATAACCTGCTCACCGATGCTCAGTTTGGGTTCCGCCAGGACCACTCGGCTCCAGACCTCATTACAGCCTTGGTCCAAACATGGACAAAAGAGCTGAATTCCAGAGGTGAGGGAGAGTGACTGCCCTTGACATCAAGGCAGCATTTGACCAAGTGTGGCATCAAGGAGCCCCAGTAAAACTGAAGTCAATGGGAATCAGGGGGAAAACTCTCCACTGGCTGGAGTCATACCCAACACAAAGGAAGATGGTTGTGATGGTTGGAGGTCAATCATCTCAGCCCCAGGCCATCGCTGCAGGAGTTCCTTAGGGCAGTGTTATAGCCTTTTTGATTGTTCATTTCTGCTACATTTTAGGAAACATCCTTAAATCTCTTTGGACCTCCACTGTTCCTAACTTTTCACCATTTTAAACATTCTCGGATCTATCCTTTTTTGTCCAAAATGGATGACCTCACTTACCTGTGTTAAACTCCATCTGCCACAGTTTTGTCCACTCACTTAATCTATCAATGTCTCTTTGTAATTTTATGCCTCCATCTACACTTACTATGCCACCAATCTTTGCATCATTGGCAAACTTGGATATATGGCTCTCTATTGCGTTAGCTAAGTCATTAATAAATTAGTGAATAGTTGGAGCACCAGCACAGATCCTTGTGGGACACGACGAGTCACTTCCTCACAATTCGAGTGCTGATCTAGCTTCCCCTTCCACAGCTAGTTGCCGCAACCACTCCATGTGGTAGTGAGTTCCACATTCGCATCCCTCTCTGAATAAAGGGTTTCTCTTGAATTCCTAATTGGATTATTTAGTGACTATCTTAAATTTATGGCCCCAAGTTTCGGAGTCCCCACAAGTAAAAACATCTACTCTACATATACCCTATCAAACCACTGCATAATTTGAAAGGCTATCAGCTCATCTCTCAGAAATGTCCTAAGCACGATACCAGTTACCAGCGATCAGATAACTCAGCGCAGCCTTCAAATTGAGCCCACAGCCTCTGACCTGTATTGGTCAGTGCTTCATGACCTTATTCGCCCATTCACTGAGGTCTTCATTTAGATGGGTAAGCATGTCCCTGCTTTGCTTAGATGAGAAAGGGTCTAATACAATTACAGAAAAAGGGCTCAGATAGGCCAGTCAAGTTTATGGGAAAAGGTGCACGCTAATTGATTATGTAGCAATCTTTACATACTTTTGCCTCCTTATTCAAGTAATTTATCCCCTGGATGGATCATTTCAGCATTTTAGAATACTGCAAACTTCAGTAATCCTCAATGTGAACATAATTTCCAGTGTCAGTCAGATTGAGAGCTGCCAAGAACAAACTTGCTGAGAAAGGACAGACTTCACCTTTATTTCTGCCAGCTGAAACTGTGTTGGTACATACCAATTATTTAAAAATAGTAACTGATGATGTTTAAACAACCTTTTGTACAATTACAATTTAACAGAATAGCTTTAGCTGGTAACCCTGTCACTAATAATTTCAGAGTACTTAAGGAAGTGGCCCTAGAAATAGTGGATGCATTGGTGGTCATTTTCCAATATTCTATAGACTCTGGATCAGTTCCTATGGATTGGAGAGTAGCTAATGTAACACCACTTTTTAAAAAAGGAGAGAGAAAACAGGGAAATATAAACCAGTTAGCCTGACATTGGTAGTGGGGAAAATGTTGGAATCAATTATTAAAGATGTAATAGCAGCGCATTTCGAAAGTAGTGACAGGATCGGTCCAAGTCAGCATGGATTTATGAAAGGGAAATCATGCTTGACAAATCTTCTAGAATTTTTTGAGTATGTAAGTAGCAGAGTGGACAAGGGAGAACCAGTGGCTTTGGTGTATTTGGACTTTCAAAAGACTTTTGACAAGGTCCCACACAAGAGATTGGTGTGCAAAATTAAAGCACATGGTATTGAAGGTAATGTATTGATGTGGATAGAGAACTATTTGGCAGACAGGAAGCAAAGAGTAGGAATAAATGGGTCCTTTTCAGAATGGCAGGCAGTGACTAGTGGGGTATTGTAAGATTCAGTGCTGGGACCCCAGCTATTTACAATATACATAATGATTTGGACAAAGAAATTGAATGTAATATCTCCAAGTTTGCAGATGACACTAAGCTGGGTGGCATTGTGAGCTGTGAGAAGGATGTTAAGAGGCTGCAGGGTGACTTGGACAGGTTAGATGAGTGGGCAAATGCATGGCAGATGCAGTATAATGTAAATAAATGTGAGTTTATCCACTTTGGTGGCAAAAACAGGAAGGCAGAATATTATCTGACTGGTGACAGATTAGGAAAAGGGGAGGTGCAACGAGACTTGGGTGTCATGGTACATCGGTCATTAGAAATTGGCATGCAGGTACAGCAGGCGGTAAAGAAAGCAAATGGCATGTTGGCCTTCATAGCAAGAGGTTTTGAGTATAGGAGCAAAGAGGTCTTACTGCAGTTGTACAGGGCCTTGGTGAGGCCACACCTTGAATATTGTGTACACTTTTGGTCTCATAATCTGAGGAAGGACATTCTTGCTATTGAGGGAGTACAGCGAAGGTTCACCAGACTGATTCCCGGGATGGCAGGACTGACATATGAAGAAAGACTGGATCGACTAGGCTTATAGCCACTGGAATTTAGAAGAATGGGATGGGACCTCATAGAAACATATAAAATTCTGACGGGATTGGTGAGGTTAGATGCCGGAAGAATGTTCCCGATGTTGGGGAAGTCCAGAACCAGGGGACATAGTCTTAGGATAAGGGTTAGGCCATTTAGGACCGAGATGAGGAGAAACTTCTTCACTCAGAGAATTGTGAACCTGGAGAATTCTCTATCACGGAAAGTTGTTGAGACCAGTTCATTAGTAAAATTCAAAAGATAGTTAGATGTGGCCCTTACGGCTAAAGGGATCAAGGGGTATGGAGAGAAAGCAGGAATGGGGGACTAAAGTTACATGATCAGCCATGATCATATTGAATGGTGGTGCAGGCTCGAAGGGCAAATGACCTACTCCTGCACCTATTTTCTATGTTTCTACAGGCTCAAGTTTCAGCCTGAGTTGCTCCTATTTTTTTGGAGCAACTAGTTTTGAATGGAGCATCTTAGAAATTGCAATTCTAGGCATTTAGTTTGCTCCAGTTCTAGTGAGTTAGAATAGTTTCATTTTAGAACAGATTTTATTTTCAAAAGGGGGTGTGTCCAGCCACTTACGCCATTTTTGCAAGTTTAGGCAGCGAAAACGTACTCCAAACTAACTCAGAATGGAGTAAGTGCAGATTTTTGTACGCTCAGAAAAACCTTGCCTACACTTATAAATCAGGCGTAGGAAACAAGAGATTGGGGGGGAGGGGATGTTTACAAACATTAAACACTTCACTTTTACAAATAAAGAGCCATTATCACTAATAAATGATAAATAAATCAATAAATCAACCAATAAATCAATCAAAAAAAAATTTAAAAATTAAATATAAATAAATAAAAAATCAATCAATGAATAAATAAATATTTCTACTCACCTACTGCAGCAACGGGAGCCCTCCAACCGCAAGCTGGGATGCCCCCCCGCCCCCCGCCCCCCCCCCCCGCCGCCAGTGTCTCTCTCTCTCTCTCTCTGTCTCTCTCAGTGTCTCTGTGTTTCTGACAGCGAGGGGTGGGGGGAGATGGGGGGAGGTGGCTAGGGGGGGAGAGAGAGGGGTTAGAGGGGGAGAGGGAGGGAGGGCAGGAGGAGAGGGAGGGAGGAGCGGAGAGGGGGGAGTAGGGAGGGAGGGAGAGAGAGGAGGGAAGGAGGGAGAGAGAGGAGGGAGGGAGAGCAGGGAGAGAGAGGAGGGAGGGAGAGAGAGGAGGGAGGGAGGGAGAGAGAGGAGGGAGGGAGGGAAAGAGAGCAGGGAGGAAACGAGAGGAGGGGGAGGGAGGGAGGTAGAGGAGGGGAGCGGGAGGGAGAGAGAGGAGGGAGGGAGGGAGAGAGAGGAGGGAGGGAGGGAAAGAGAGCAGGGAGGAAACGAGAGGAGGGGGAGGGAGGGAGGTAGAGGAGGGGAGAGGGAGGGAGAGAGAGGAGGGAGGGAGGGAGAGAGGGGAGGGATGGAGGGAGGGAGAGAGAGGAGGCAGAGAGAGGAGGGAGGGAGAGGAGGGAGAGAGAAGAGGGAGTGAGGGAGAGAGAGGAGGTAGGGAGGGAGCGATAGGAGGGAGGGAGGGGGAGAGAGCAGGGAGGGAACGAGAGGAGGGGGAGGGAGAGGAGGGGAGAGGGAGGGAGAGAGAGGAGGGAGGGAGGGAGAGAGGGGTGGGAGGGAGGGAGAGAGAGGAGGGAGAGAGAGGAGAGAGGGAGAGGAGCGGGAGGTAGGGAGGGAGAGAGAGGAGGGAGGGAGAGGCTGAATGAGCCTGGCTGGGCCATCGCCGCTGCCGACACTTCGGGTGGGCCCCGCCGACGACAGTAGGGGGGGAGAGAAGAGATGGGGGAGAGAAGAGGGGGGGAGAAGAGGGTGGAAGGGGGAAAGGCTGAACGGGAGGGAGGGAGGGGGGGGCGGCAGCTGAACGGCAAGGAGGTCCGAGTCCTGATCTTCGCCCTGTGAGCCCAGTCGGCCAGAGTCGGCCCCTCCCACACAGCCTCGGGGGCCTGGGGCTATTGCACATGCGTACACACTCTAGCGCGCATGTGTAGAGGTCCTGGCACTGTTTTCAGCATGGGGACCTGACACTGCCCCCGACCCCTTGTGCTGTGCCGAGCACGAAGTTGTCATGAGGAGCTCGCAGAACCACAAGCTAAGTTTTCAGCGCCCTTTTTCTTTCAGAAAGTCGGCGCACCTTATGGAGGTGTGCCGTTCTTACAGAGGGCGGAAACTTGGGCCCTACGATTCTATAGAAACATAGAAACAGAGAAAATAGGTGCAGGAGTAGGCCATTCGGCCCTTCGAGCCTGCACCACCATTCAATGAGTTCATGGCTGAACATGCAACTTCAGTACCCTATTCCTGCTTTCTTGCCATAGCCCTTGATCCCCCGAATAGTAAGGACTACATCTAACTCCTTTTTGAATATACTTAGTGAATTGGCCTCAACAACTTTCTGTGGTAGAGAATTCCACAGGTTCACCATTCTCTGGGTGAAGAAGTTTCTCCTCATCACGGTCCTAAATGGCTTACCCCTTATCCTTAGACTGTGACCCCTGGTTCTGGACTTCCCCAACATTGGGAACATTCTTCCTGCATCTAACCTGTCTAAACCCATCAGAATTTTAAACGTTTCTATGAGATCCCCTCTCATTCTTCTGAACTCCAGTGAATACAAGCCCAGTTGATCCAGTCTTTATTGATATGTCAGTCCCGCCATCCCGGGAATCAGTCTGGTGAACCTTCGCTGCACTCCCTCAATAGCAAGAATGTCCTTCCTCAAGTTAGAAGACCAAAACTGTACACAATACTCCAAGTGTGGCCTCACCAAGGCCCTGTACAACTGTAGCAACACCTCGCTGCCCCTGTACTCAAATCCCCTCGCTATGAAGGCCAACATGCCATTTGCTTTCTTAACCGCCTGCTGTACCTGCATGCCAACCTTCAATGACTGATGTACCATGACACCCCGGTCTCGTTGCACCTCCCCTTTTCCTAATCTGTCACCATTCAGATAATAGTCTGTCTCTCTGTTTTTACCACCAAAGTGGATAACCTCACATTTATCCACATTATACTTCATCTGCCATGCATTTGCCCACTTACCTAACCTATCCAAGTCACTCTGCAGCCTCATAGCATCCTCCTCGCAGCTCACACTGCCACCCAACTTAGTGTCATCCGCAAATTTGGAGATACGACATTTAATCCCCTCATCTAAATCATTAATGTACAATGTAAACAGCTGGGGCCCCAGCACAGAACCTTGCGGTATCCCACTAGTCACTGCCTGCCATTCTGAAAAGTACCCATTTACTCCTACTCTTTGCTTCCTGTCTGACAACCAGTTCTCAATCCATGTCAGCACACTACCCCGCAATCCCATGTGCTTTAACTTTGCACATTAATCTCTTGTGTGGGACCTTGTCGAAAGCCTTCTGAAAGTCCAAATAGACAACATCAACTGGTTCTCCCTTGTCCACTCTACTGGAAACATCCTCAAAAAATTCCAGATGATTTGTCAAGCATGATTTCCCTTTCACAAATCCATGCTGACTTGGACCTATCATGTCACCTCTTTCCAAATGCGCTGCTATGACATCCTTAATAACTGATTCCATCATTTTACCCACTACTGATGTAAGGCTGACCGGTCTATAATTCCCTGTTTTCTCTCTCACTCCTTTTTTAAAAAGTGGGGTTACATTGGCTACCCTCCACTCCATAGGAGCTGATCCAGAGTCAATGGAATGTTGGAAAATGACTGTCAATGCATCCGCTATTTCCAAGGCCACCTCCTTAAGTATGCTGGGATGCAGTCCATCAGGCCCTGGGGATTTATCGGCCTTCAATCCCATCAATTTCTCCAACACAATTTCCCGACTAATAAGGATTTCCCTCAGTTCCTCCTTCTTACTCGACCCTCTGACCTCTTTTATATCCGGAAGATTGTTTGTGTCCTCCTTAGTGAATACTGAACCAAAGTACTTGTTCAATTGGTCTGCCATTTCTTTGTTCCCCGTTATGACTTCCCCTGATTCTGACTGCAGGGGACCTTTGTTTGTTTTTACTAATCTTTTTCTCTTTACATATCTATAGAAACTTTTGCAGTCCGTCTTAATGATCCCTGCAAGCTTCCTCTCGTACTCTATTTTCCCTGCCTTAATCAAACCCTTTGTCCTCCTCTGCTGAGTTCTAAATTTCTCCCAGTCCCCAGGTTCACTGCTATTTCTGTCACTTCCTTGGCTTTAATACTATCCCTGATTTCCCTTGATAGCCACGGTTGAGCCACCTTCCCTTTTTTATTTTTACGTCAGACAGGGATGTACAATTGTTGTAGTTCATCCATGCGGTCTCTAAATATTTGCCATTGCCCATCAACAGTCAACCCCTTAAGTATCATTCGCCAATCTATCCTTGCCAATTCATGCCTTATACCTTCAAAGTTACCCTTCTTTAAGTTCTGGACCATGGTCTCTGAATTAACTGTTGCATTCTCCATCCAAACGGAGATTTCCATCATATTATGGTCACTCTTCCCCAAGGGGCCTCGCACAATGAGATTGCTAATTAATCCTCTCTCATTACACAACACCCAGTCTAAGATGGCTTCCCCCCTAGTTGGTTCCTCAACATATTGGTCTAGAAAACCATCCCTTATGCACTCCAGGAAATCCTCCTCTACCGTATTGCTTCCAGTTTAGTTAACCCAATCTATATGCATGTTAAAGTCACCCATGATAACTGCTGCACCTTTATTGCATGCACCCCTAATTTCCTGTTTGATGCCCTCCCCGACATTACTACTATTGTTTGGAGGTCTGTACACAACTCCCACTAACGTTTTTTGCCCTTTGGTGTTCTGCAGCTCTACCCATATAGATTCCACATCATTCAAGCTAATGTCCTTCCTAATTGTTGCATTAATCTCCTCTTTAACCAGCAATGCTATTCCACCTCCTTTTCCCTTTATTCTATCCTTCCTGAATGTTGAATACCCATGGATGGTGAGTTCCCAGCCCTGATCATCCTGGAGCCACGTCTCTGTAATCCCAATCACATCATATCCGTTAACATCTATTTGCACAGTTAATTCATCCACCTTATTACGGATACTCTTTGCATTAAGACACAAAGCCTTCAGGCTTGTTTTTTTAACATCCTTTGTCCTTTTAGAATTTTGATGTCGTGTGGCCCTTTTTGTTTCTTACCTTTGTTTACTTGGCCTTCCACTATTGCTTTTTACCTTTCTACCATCTGTTTCTGACTCCATATTACTTCGCCCTATCTCGCTGCATAGGTTCCCATCCCCCTGCCATATTAGTTTAAACACTCCTGAACTGCATTAGCAAATGTTACCCCAAGGACATCAGTTCCAGTCCTGCCCAAGTGCAGACCGTCCCTTTTGTACAGGTCCCACTTTCCCCAGAATTGGTTCCAATGTCCCAGGAATTTGAATCCGTCCCTCTTGCACCACTGCTCAAGCCACGTATTTATTCTAACTATCCTGCTCCCTCTACTCTGATTAGCACCTGGCACTAGTAGCAATCCAGAGATTACTACCTTTGAGGTCCTATTTTTTAATTTAACTCCTAGCTCCCTAAATTCAGCTTGTAGGACCTCTTCCCGCTTCTTACCTATATCGTTGGTACCTACATGTACCACGACAACTGGCTGTTCACCCTCCCTCTCCAGAATGCTCTGCAGCCGCTCCGAGACATCCTTGACCCTTGCACCAGGGAGGCAACATACCATCCTGGAGTCTCGGTTGCGGGTTTCACAGTAACAAAGGGAGGAAAATGTTTTCTGTGTACTATTTGTAATGAAATCTTAAATGTATTTTTTTATAAACACATTTACAGTTTTGGAGCACATTTCTCCCACATGAAATCTTCCCCCATGGCATCTGAACCGATGCCGCAAAATCATAAGGATGGAAAGCTTTTCTCTTTTAGAATTAAAGTCAGTGGGTGAATGATGCAGCCACTCAAGCTACCGCTGAGTGTAATAGAACAAGTAATTGATTGCAATTGTTGATTTGGAAGCTGAACTACTGCCTGTTAGTTTACAAAAGTGGCTCCAGATTGTACAATAATGTGTTCGCCTGGAGCTTCATCGTACATTCAGTCCATCACTTCTGACAATAACACACCTCTGTGGGTTGCTCTCAACTGCAGTGAATAGTTGCATCAATAGATAGACTCGGTGGTTAGATACAGGGTGGTGACATTTCCATTTTTTGATAATTTCATTTAAAAAGTCATTGCAACTACAAAGTGAGAAATCATGTTTGGCATCCACAATGTAATTTTTGCTAAAATATCAATAGGAAGAATTTCACTCCCATTGGCATCACAATGTCATGCAAGGTATACCTTTTACATATCTATAAGTCATGTAATTAAAACCAGGTATCAATCAACAATATCCAAAATTTCTCTATTGCATTTTAAGCATTGTGCTCCAGATATTTATCTCAGATTCAGTAACTCAGACCGTTCCCACAGGCAAGCCCTCACTCCCTACAAACTGGAGTGTGCCTTTGCCTGCTGAACATTTAGCCATTGGACAGAGAGCTCAAAGATCAAACAGAAAACCCTATTAATGTATTTCAACTACTGTTGACATGTAATGTTCTCAACTTCAGAAGGTGGTAGATTAAACACTCTTCAAGACAAGAGCTGAGACTATGACTGTCAAACAGATTTATTAAACAGTAAATATATAAGTTAATAGAAGAAATAGAAGACGGAGATAAAGGCTTAACCACCGCTTCTTGGAAGATGAAAAATAACAGTCATGTCAGCTATATTAACCTACATTGTAAACTGGATGGGACACAAACTCCATCAATATTAACCATTACATAATGTTTTTTTGTTGAATATCCATGCAAAACCTCTGGTCTTAACTCTCTCGCTCATTCTCTTTCTGATAGCTTCAGACAGATTACTCAAACATACATCAAACGCATACATAAACACAACCTATACATGCTTGTATTTGAACTGAATGTCATGCACCCCCTCCTTCAGATACCTGACCAAGTATAACTGGGGATTTGTGCATCAAAAAACAAGCTGCACCAATTTCTGTGAGTCCATCTAGTTTTTAACCGCATATATAAATAGCATGACAGGAAAAAAAAATGATACCGTAACTAATCATGGAAAAAGTGCTAATTTTTGACACACCTTGGTGGTCACTTTACCTTCTTCCTTTGATGAGGTTAATTTGTAGTTACAGAAATCAATCTTCATTCAACTGCTAGTCTCTGACACCTATTTTGGTTGTCTTCACTCTGACATGAGTGTAATTATTTTGGTGAAAGTGCAGTGCAGAACAGCTAAGGGCTCGGGCTCAGATTAATGAGCTCGGAGTTAGATTGAAAGAGTTCAGCTTGTCTTATTAGAGTAAAGGTTAAGCAAAGATTTGGTACATGTGTTAAACTGGAGAGAAAAATCGATAAATGGAAGTTGTAAGTTACAAGGCCTGCTTTTACCAGCGTAAGAGTTTAAAAACACATACAATATAATTTCATCAATCGTTTATACTTACAACTCAGTGCAATAAGGTAAGTTTACATTTAGCCTCATTAAAACATGTACATTTATTTTTCAAAACATTTAATTTTGGTTTTAAATATTTAATTAAATTCAATTTTAATTAATTTCAATTATGTAATCTTTATTTTTAATTGTATTTTTTGGGGTATTCCCATTCATACTTATGGAGATTTTGTACATACAGAATCCCCATGAGCAGGAATGGGGATTCCCTTCTTTGATTGGTTGGCCAGCCCATGTGCTCCAAGGGGCGCTTGTGAACCACCTGCCCCCCTGAGACCTGTGGGCCTCGACACAGGCCTACAGGTACTGGCCCAGTAGCACGGGTCTCCGTGGATCCCTAGGCAGAATGTAAGTGCGTAGATTTTTTACGGGTCAGTGGCCTCCATAAGCAAATTCAGCCCGTTAAAAACAAGGTGATGGGAATTTAAATATCTTCTTCTTGAACTCTTGAACTCTGCATTTCAACAGTTTCCCTCAGCCATGCAACATCTACCACCGAGAACGAAAAGATCAGAAATATCATGGGAACACTATCACCATCACGTTCCCCTCCAAGTCACACACCATCCAGACTTGGACATAAATCCCTGTGCCTTAATTGTTGTTGGGTCAAAAGCCTGAAATTCCCTCCCTGACACCATCATTGGACCACCATCGGCACACGGACTGCAGCAGCTCAAAGATGAGGCTCACTACCATCTTCTCAGGACAACTAAAGATGGGCAATAAAGGCTGCTTTGCTATAGGATCTTTACGTCCAAATGAACAGGCAGTTTAATTTAGCTTCCAAAAGATGGCACCTATGATGATGCCCTGAAGTGTTGAATTATATGCTCAAGTTCCACAGTGGGCCTAGATATTCAGACTCAGAGTAAGAATAATACAACTGAGCCAAGTTGAGACATTTGTGTGATCTCCAAAATATGTTCATAGACACAGTTGTTACAGTTGTTATGTATGTATGTAGACCTTATCCAAATGTAAGACTTGCCACCAGGGGGCACACCTGTGGGAGACCTAAGGGTCACCTGTGCACCCTGGGGCAAGCAGGTATAAAAGGTGATTCACCGTGCTGCTTCCTCACTATAGAGTCTGAATAAAGAGACCAAGGTCACAAGAGTTTGAGCTTGCGATATAGTCCTGTGGATTTATTCTGAACGTATCAAATTGGCGACGGGTAACGGATCACGAACTTTCACGTGGTAATGGCTGCTGTTGGTATTCTTGAGAGATTTGTTGAGGGTGATGATTGGAAAGCCTTTGTTGAGCGCCTCGACCAGTACTTTGAGGCCAACGAATTGGAAAAGGCTGAGACGGCGGCCAAGCGCAGGGCGATTCTCCTCACCGTTTGTGGGTCATCGGTATATGGCCTCCTAAAAAATTTGCTGGCACCGGTCAAACTAATGGACAAATCTTACCAGAGCTGTGTACGCTGACTAAGGAATATCTCAGGCCAAAGGAGAACATCCTGATGGCGAGGTACCGGTTTTGCACGCACTGTCGCTCCGAGGGCCAGAACGTGGCGAGCTTTGTCGCCGACCTAAGACGCCTTGCGGGGCAGTGCGACTTTCAGGATCCTTGGGGGAAAAGTTGTGGGACTTTTTCCTGCTTGGAATTGGCCACGAGGTCATTCTTCGCAAACTGCTGTCTGCCAAATCCCTAGATCTGAGCAAGGCCATCACGATAGCCCAAACCTTCATATCCATGAGCAATAACACCAAACAGATATCTTCACAGAATCGAAGCTCACCGGCAAGCACCGTGCACAAAATAATGTTTGCAGCAGGCAGAACAGCACAGGGCAGGGCCCATCCAATTGTAGAGGCCAGACCTAGGCTCAGAGTGACTCAGAGTCCGCCGTGGGGCATGAATATGTATCACTTAGCACCATGTTGGCGCTGCGGGGGCAGCCATAGAACTCATCAATGTCGATTCAAGCCCTGTGTGTGCAAGAGCTGTGGAACAATGTGGCACCTCCAGCGAATGTGCAAATGACCTGTGGCTCACCACGTGGCAGAGTCAGGAGAGGACGACCGATCCAGCGAGGATCACGATGAACGAGCAGGAGAGGCAACTGAACCTGAGGATGAAGAGGAAGTATATGGGATACACACCTTCACCACCAAAAGCCCACCGATAATGTTAAAAGTTGAACTTAACGGCACTCCAGTCTCCATGGAACTAGACATGGGGGTGAGTCAATCAGTCACGAGCCAGAAGGTTTTCGAGGGGCTGTGGGGCGACAAGGCACAGCAACCCAAGCTGATCCCAATTCAGGCAAAGCTGCGCACCTACACCAAGGAACTGATACCAGTTATTGGTAGTGCAGACATAAGAGTATCCCATGAGGGAGCAGTGCACGATTTACCACAGTGGATTGTTTCAGGTGACGGGCCAGCACTGTTTTGGAGGAGGTGGATGGGGAAGATTCGATGGAACTGGGAAGACCTCTGCGTATCTTCTCCGGTGAACGAGGCCTCCTTTTCTCCAAGGCTGAGTAAACCCCCACTTCCAGTTGAACCAGGCATCTAAGTGCAGATCCATTTGCAGATCCCCGAAGCACAGGCCGCTCATCACGACCATGAGGAGGTAAAGTTCAACCGAGCAGCGGTACAGGCGTGGTACCCACCACCCGAAGCCGACAACTCTTTCGCGACGATGATAGAGGCTCCAGGTCGACCATGCGGAGCGCAACTCTGACCGAAATGATCCGAATGCGTCTTCCCGATGCCAGAAGCAACGTACCTGGGGAGGAAGATCACGGCAGTCGGCATCACGGACATGAACAAGAGGACGTCCAGACCCCGGGACAAGAAGGTGTCCAGACCATGGGACGAAGGTGCGTCCAGACCACGGGACGAGAGAGCATCCAGACCACGGGACGAGAGAGCATCCAGACCACGGGACGAGAGAGCGTCCAGACCACGGAAGGTCGCCTCAACGGAACGGAGGAATGTGTCGCCCAGCGAGGAAGACAACTGGGTTTGAGGCAAAGATAAAGGGGCGGCCATGGTGAAGGCCAGGAACCCACCACACTCAAATAAGTTGTGTGCACCATGTAACCCTTGCGAGCGGTCATTCGTGGCCAATGATATACCATTGTATGGGGTTGGGGGTACCTTACAACAAGCCAAAGTAGTGGGCAAACAACAACCGGTCGTATATGTATCTGACAAAGTACTTGTAACAAGTGATGTGTTAACACACGGGTTCGGGTGTGTTGTACAGCAAGCCAAAGTAGCAGGCGAACCCCAACCAGTTGTATATGTGTCTAACAAAGTATTCATACCAAGTGAGATGTTACCGCACGGGGTCGGGAGTGTTGTGCAGCAAGCAAAAGTAGTGGGCGAGCCCCAAACGATTGAACGTGTATCCAATAAGTTAAACAAAGCAGCAGCCAGTGTTCACAGGACTAAAGAGACGTACCAAAGAATCAAACTGCTCATCCCACAAGTTTGGGAAAGCAGAGGCACCATTATCGATGCGTTGTTTCGAGAAGGTCTAAAACTGTCTGTGCACTGCAACATGATCTGCCACGGGCCAGGCACAGAGAGCGGCACCTATGCTCTCAGTTGGCTACAGTTGCTCACCCCCAGGGTGGGAACGGCTCAGCCTGCAGACCCACTTGCAGTGGGGGAAGTGCTTGAAGGCGAGGGGTCAACTGTAACGGTCCCCCAGTTTAGGACCTGGACCAGCCAGGATCCCAGGCTACCGCCTGCCAAAGGAGAACTGCTAGATGGGATGTGGCAACCTATCAGCCAAAAAGACGATAGACCCATCCCAACATTGCAAAGTAAGGCAGGGCGACTACACACAGACGGTGGGCCGGGGCCCCCATAATACGGCCCAAGGGGACCACTAGGCCTCCCGCCACTACTGAAAGTCTCAGGGCCATTGCGGCCATCCTGGGCTTGCCAGATCTCAGGGTCAGCGACAATAGCCCGGAGCAGGCAGCCCAAATCACTAAACCTAGCACCATGTGTGTCACGGTAGACTCCCTTCAGACCCGACTATCCTGGGTGCTACGTAGTCGCCAGACTGAATCACTCAGAACCGAGCCTTCCGTATGCCATCAGCAGAGAATGCACCATCATTGCACGGCCCCTCCATGCGACATCAGAATAAGTGATGTCGACCATGTTCAGGGCCCTAGTTGAGCCGTTAGCACTGCATTAGCCAAGGGAGGGAATGGAGTGTTTGTGATGAAAACGGAGCGTTTGATTGTGAAACCATGTACCAGGCTAATGAGTAAAGCAGTTGGACAAGACCAAACTGCGAACGACAGATAACCAGGAACCACACTGAAAGGACCTGGCCCCCAACAACCCACTAACACGATTAACTTCGCCGTCAACCACGAAGATGAACCCACCATGTCAGGATTTCAATCCAGGTGATCGACCCGGGGGTGCAGGGCACCAGATCACCTCAACTTGCAAATAACTTGCACAATAAAACTTTGGGGGGGTGAGTGATGTTTTGTATGTATGTAGACCTTACCCAAATGTAAGACTTGCCACCAGGGGGTACACCTGTGGGAGACCTAAGGGTCACCTGTGCACCCTGGGGCAAGCAGGTATAAAAGGTGATTCACCGTGCTGCTTCCCCACTCTGGAGTCTGAATAAAGAGACCAAGGTCACAACCGTTAGAGCTTGCGATATAGTCCTGTGGATTTATTCTGAACGTAACAACAGTGGCATAAGGAAGCATCTGATTTTCATAATGTATCATGGCATTGACTTCTTTATTTCTCTTATGGTAGTTATGAGGTTAAAAACCTGACACAAAATAAATATTATAGCCGGACAAATCCCCAAGGGAAGATTAAAATTATTCAATTCCAATACAGGCATTTTTGCCTCGTGTTTATATATACTTTTGATTGGCAGCTGTTTCTGAGTTCAAGAGACATATATTTAAATTTCCATCATCCTGGTCATTCCTAAATTCATATTTCTCGATCTGTCTTCTTCAAATTAAATCCTCTATCAGAAGCTATTAGAGAGACAGATAAATGAGAGAGACTCTGTGAATGGACAGCACTGCACCATCACAGAAAGGTTATTATTCAGGGACCTTGTGCCAAGTTTAGTTTATATCACAGTTCTGCACAGTAGATGCAACTATTTATTTTCTATCTATTAAGGAAGGATAGTGGAGCCGATCACTGCTGTAAATACAATTTAAGCCAAAGTACAACAGCAAAGTTTTTCTTTTCTCTTGGATATTGAGGAGATAAGAACATAAGAACATAAGAATTAGGAACAGGAGTAGGCCATCTAGCCCCTCGATCCTGCTCCGCTATTCAACAAGATCATGGCTGATCTGGCCGTGGACTCAGCTCCACTTACCCGCCCGCTCCCCGTAACCCTTAATTCCCTTATTGGTTAAAAATCTATCTATCTGTGATTTGAATACATTCAATGAGCTAGCCTCAACTGTTTCCTTGGGCAGAGAATTCCAGAGATTCACAACCCTCTGGGAGAAGAAATTCCTTCTCAACTCGGTTTTAAATTGACTCCCCCGCATTTTGAGGCTGTGCCCCCTAGTTCTAGTCTCCCCGACCAGTGGAAACAACCTCTCTGCCTCTATCTTGTCTATCCCTTTCATTATTTTAAATGTTTCTATCAGATCACCCCTCATCCTTCTGAATTCCAACGAGTAAAGACCCAGTCTACTCAAGCTATCATCATAAGGTAACCCCCTCATCTCCGGAATCAGCCAAGTGAATCGTCTCTGTGCCCCCTCCAAAGCCAGTATATCCTTCCTTAAGTAAGGTGACCAAAACTGCATGCAGTACTCCAGGTGCGGCCTCACCAATACCCTATACAGTTGCAGCAGGACCTCCCTGCTTTTGTACTCCATCCCTCTCGTAATGAAGGCCAACATTCCATTTTCCTTCCTGATTACCTGCTGCACCTGCAAACTAACTTTTTGGGATTCATGCACAAGGACCCCCTTGCACCGCAGCATGTTGTAATTTCTCCCCATTCAAATAATATTCCCTTTTACTGTTTTTTTTTCCAAGGTGGATGACCTCACACTTTCCGACATTGTATTCCATCTGCCAAACCTTAGCCCATTCGCTTAACCTATCTAAATCTCTTTGCAGCCTCTCTGTGTCCTCTACACAACCCGCTTTCCCACTAATCTTTGTGTCATCTGCAAATTTTGTTACACTACACTCTGTCCCCTCTTCCAGGTCATCTATGTATATTGTAAACAGTTGTGATCCCAGCACCGATCCATGTGGCACACCACTAACCACCGAATTCCAACCTGAAAAGGACCCATTTATCCCGACTCTCTGCTTTCTGTTAGCCAGCCAATTCTCTATCCATGCTAATACATTTCCTCTGACTCCACGTACCTTTATCTTCTGCAGTAACCTTTTGTGTGGCACATTATCGAATGTCTTTTGAAAATCTAAATACACCACATCCATCGGTACACCTATATCCACCATGCTCATTATATCCTCAAAGAATTCCAGTAAATTAGTTAAACATGATTTCCCTTTCATGAATCCATGTTGCGTCTGCTTGATTGCACTATTCCTATCTAGATGTCCCGCTATTTCTTCCTTAATGATAGCTTCAAGCATTTTCCCCACTATAGATGTTAAACTAACCGGCCTATAGTTACCTGCCTTTTGTCTGCCCCCTTTTTTAAACAGAGGTGTTACATTAGCTGCTTTCCAATCCGCTGGTACCTCCCCAGAGTCCAGAGAATTTTGGTAGATTATAACGAATGCATCTGCTATAACTTCC
Source organism: Pristiophorus japonicus (assembly GCF_044704955.1). Lineage (NCBI taxonomy): Eukaryota > Metazoa > Chordata > Chondrichthyes > Pristiophoridae > Pristiophorus > Pristiophorus japonicus. The sequence continues at coordinate 6,415,230 of NC_091986.1, forward strand.
GCCATCTCTTTTAATACCCTGGGATGCATTTCATCAGGACCAGGGGACTTGTCTACCTTGAGTCCCATTAGCCTGTTCAGCACTACCCCCCTAGTGATAGTGATTGTCTCAAGGTCCTCCCTTCCCACATTCCTGTGACCAGCAATTTTTGGCATGGTTTTAGTGTCTTCCACTGTGAAGACCGAAGCAAAATAATTGTTTAAGGTCTCAGCCATTTCCACATTTCCCATTATTAAATCCCCCTTCTCATCTTCTAAGGGACCAACATTTACTTTATTCACTCTTTACCTTTTTATATATCTGTAAAAGCTTTTACTATCTGTTTTTATGTTTTGCACAAGTTTACTTTCGTAATCTATCTTTCCTTTCTTTATTGCTTTCTCAGTCATTCTTTGCTGTCGTTTAAAATTTTCCCAATCTTCTAGTTTCCCACTAACCTTGGCCACCTTATACGCATTGGTTTTTAATTTGAGACCCTCCTTTATTTCCTTGGATATCCACGGCTGATTATCCCTTCTTTTACCGCCCTTCTTTTTCACTGGAACATATTTTTGTTGAGCACTATGAAAAAGCTCCTTAAAAGTCCTCCACTGTTCCTCAATTGTGCCACCGTTTAGTCTGTGTTTCCAGTCTACTTTAGCCAACTCTGCCCTCATCCCACTGTAGTCCCCTTTGTTTTAGCATAGTACGCTCATTTGAGACACTAGTTCCTCACCCTCAATCTGTATTACAAATTCAACCATACTGTGATCACTCATTCCGAGAGGATCTTTTACTTGGAGATCGTTTATTATTCCTGTCTCATTACACAGGACCAGATCAAAGATTGCTTGCTCCCTTGTAGGTTCTAAGAAACAATCCCGTATGCATTCTATAAATTCCTCCTCAAGGCTACCACGTGCGATTTGATTTGACCAATCGATATGTAGGTTAAAATCCTTCATGATTACTGCCCTTCATTTTTCACATGCCTCCATTATTCCCTTGATTATTGCCCGCCCCACCGTGAAGTTATTATTTGGGGGCCTATAAACTACGCCCACCAGTGACTTTTTCCCCTTACTATCTCTAATCTCCACCCACAATGATTCAACATTTTGTTCATTAGAGCCAATATCGTCTCTCACAACTGCCCTGATATCTTCCTTTATTAACAGAGCTATCCCACCTCCTTTTCCTTCTTGTCTATCTTTCCGAATTGTCAGATACCCCTGTATGTTTAATTCCCAGTCTTGGCCACCCTGCAACCACGTTTCTGTAATGGCCACCAAATCATACCCATTTGTAATGATTTGTGCCGTCAACTCATTTATTTATTTCGAATGCTGCTTGCGTTTAGGTAGAGTGTTTTAATCCTAGTTTTTAAACCATGATTTTTAGTTTTGACCCCTCCTGCAGCCCCTTTATATTCATACATATTGTCCCTTCCTATCACCTTGTGGTTTACACTTACCCCAGTGCTACTCTGCTCTGTTGCCTCCTGCCTTTTGCATTCTTTCTTGGGATCCTGTTCATCTGAGCTCTCACCCATTCTAACTAGCTCAGAACCTGCTCCTGTGTTCCGAATACTCCTTGCATTGAGGCACCGAGCTTTCATGCTTGCCTTTTTATGACACTTTGACCCTTTAAAATTTTGCTGTAAAGTGGGCCTTTTTGTTTTTGGGCCTTGGGTTTCTCTGCCCTCCACTTTTACTCATCTCCTTTCTGTCTTTTGCTTTTGTCTCCTTTTTGTTTCCCTCTGTCTCCCTGCATAGGTTCCCATCCCCCTACCATATTATTTTAACTCCTCCCCAACAGCACAAGCAAACACTCCCCCTAGGACATTGGTTCTGGTCCTGCCTAGGTGCAGACCATCCAGTTTGTACTTTCCCACCTCCCCCAGAACCGGTTCCAATGCCCCAGGAATTTGAATCCCTCCCTGCTGCACCACTGGTCAAGCCACATATTCATCTGAGCTATCCTGCGATTCCTACTCTGACTAGCACGTGGCACTGGTAGCAATCCTGAGATTACTACTTTTGAGGTCCTACATTTTAATTTAGCTCCTAGCTCTTTAAATTCGTCTCGTAGGACCTCATCCCTATTTTTACCTATATCGTTGGTACCAATGTGCACCACGACAACTGACTGTTCACCCTCCCTTTTCAGAATGTCCTGCACCCGCTCCGAGACATCCTTGACCCTTGCACCAGGGAGGCAACATACCATCCTGGAGTCTCGGTTGTGACCGCAGAAACGCCTATATATTCCCCTTACAATCGAATCCCCTTTCACTATCGCTCTCCCAATCTTTTTCCTGCCCTCCTGTGCAGCAGAGCCAGCCATGGTGCCATGAACTTGGCTGCTGCTGCCCTCCCCTGATGAGTCATCCCCCTCAGCAGTACTCAAAATGGTGTATCTGTTTTGCAGGGGGATGACCGCAGGGGACCCCTGCTCTACCTTCCTTGCAGTGCTCTTCTCATAGTCATAGGGAGAAAAGACTTGCCTATAAGAGTGGATTGAGAAGCTGAACTTGGAAAAAATATCTAGAGCAAAAACTCAAATATGTAAATTTAGCATTTTTTTCAATTAGCAACTTTATGGAGTTACGGGCCCTCCGTGTAAAATACAAAACCTAATTTGAAGAAAGAAAAAAAAAGATGTAACGGACTAAATAAGTGCTGAAAAAAAAAATGTGTTTGTGATGGAAAAAAGACATAACTTACTAAATACTAGTTGATGTTTGCTGTGAAAAAAAAAGATTTTGGAAGAGGTAAAAAAACACTCAACATTGATAATGATTTTAAATTATGAGAAAGTTTCAATGCAGTTTGAAAAGATTTCCAAAATGGACAGTGTTTATCAAGAAAAGTCCCGAACAGTCTAAACAAGCAGGAGGGTTTTGAAGATAACGAGGAGAATGAGAGAAATTAAAAAAAAAAATTTGAATTTCAGTGAACAAAATTGCTATTGTATGTGTGGTCTCGTTTTAAATCAATTTAAAAAAAATTCTTTGGCAAGTACTTGAATTAGAAGTTAAAAAAACATTGGAGTTTACTCTAATGATTTATGCTGTTTAACGGATTCCTAATTTCGAAGCCAGTTTTGAAGGCACAAAGACCTTTTTTTCAGATGATTACGTGAAGTCACGTAATGACATTCGGTCTTCTTACAAACTTGGAAAGGAGTTAACCCTTTCCACTGACAGCCGTTTTATACTGAACATTATTAATTTGGATTTCTTAATAGAAAAAAAAGACTCACCTAACAGAGGAAACAAAAATAAAAACAGAACTAGCTTATGTAATAATACTTGCCTGATACAATAAAGAAATAGATACTCAATAAAACAAATTGAAGAGTTAAAAGCTAAGATAAACAGGCTGGAAGAGATAACGGGACTAGATGGATAGTGCAGTGCGCAGCCATAGCACCATCACCTATGGCAATAGAGCCAATGTACCCCACGGTGGGTAGGTGTAGTCCACAAACCCAACCTAACGGTAAAGCAGACAACGATGTTCGGAGGAATAGCTTTGGCCTTGGTCATAATAGGAGTTTGGGTAATATTTAAGTGGGTAAAGACACGGGCGTACGCCCCACAGATTCAACTCGAAATGGTTCGATTATAACCTTGTGCTTCTGATTTCGCAGGGTGACAGGGATACTCGTAGAGCAAAACCTAACCCCTGGTGACGACCAGGCTGTCTGTTTAAAATTACAGATAATACTTACCGGAATGGGAATACGAAAGGCGCTACTCGTAATATGGATAGCCCTGCGACATGCACGTACCCTGGGTAACACCGACGGACAGCAGAGCACTCAGGAAATAAACAATCACATGAACTACGGAGTTTTATTCAATTTGAAGGACGGAGTATGTGTCCCAGCGACTAAAGATTGGAGCAAGGACAGGACTTATTTTAATGCATGGTTACAAGTAAATCCTAATAAGGACCGGGTATGTGTACAGTGCTCCACGGGTATAAGGAGCAGCTGCATTAAACAGAGGGATGTCAAAGGGCCTGATGAATGTACTTTCGGCATAATTTGCGCGCCTCCGGGACAGTCCCAGCAATCAGTCATCCGCAAAAAGGGAGTGGGGCTGTGTGGGTACTACGAGGAGGTGGGGGCGGCTGCAATATCATTGTATGTATGCTTCTCACCCCCTCTGACACCGCGCCCCATAAGAACCACTACATTGCCCGAGGAACTGCCTTGTCCCATAACTACTTAGGGACCAGAAAATGGGATTGTAATGTACAACAAAGGGGAATTATTGTATGATAATGTTAAACATGAAATTGTGCCTGTCCTGATCAATATTTCAGGCATCCAGATGCTGGAATACTGTACAGAACAGTCAAGGAAAATGTACAATGTATTAAGTAAAGTTGTAATGCAACAGGCTGCCGATGCAATGGGTGCCAGTAGATTCCGAGGACAGGGGTCAGCCCCCAGGATAAAGAGGGAAATAGACATACAAGGGTTAAATGAGAGGGTGGAACAGCTTAGAGGGGTGATGAAGGGGTTAAATGAGAGGGTGGAGCAAAACCAGGAAGACCAAGCCAACCTAGGAAAGGAGGGTGCAGAAATCCAGTTGGATGGCATCTCAGTCCTGGAGGCTCACGCCAAAACCATCAATCACCTCATTGATAGAGAAAAAGAAGATACAGGAAAGCAAAGACAGGGGCAACTCTGTCACGCTTATGGTCTGTGGATGGTGGGACAGATCCGCCACAATCTCGACCAGATCCAACGCGGGGAAGTACCCGATTGGATCGACAGTTCACATCTGGCTCAGTTGGCTAACCAGAGGGGGACACTGGATAATTGTACTCTGAAGGGACTGACCCGAGTATACCCAGCAATTCCAGATTGCAGATGGGTAGGAATACTGGGATAGGGATAGTCCTGATGATCCCTATGGCCACGCCAGACTCAGGGCCGTTCCCCCTGTACCAACTAGAGAATATCGGAGTAATACGGGAAAATGTCTCCATACGCTACTACCTGACCACCACCTCTGCCGTTCGTCGAAACAACATACTTACCGGGATTTCCCTCGCAGATTGCAAGCAAAAGGGAGAAATCACAGTATGCCCTCACCCGGTGGGCCGAGGTGAGCTAGACGAGTGCGGGTTTAACCGAACCGACGGGTGTGTACTTGAAATAGTGCCCGCACACATGCAGTTCGCGAGGGCAGGCTACGGAGGGAAGGGAAGATACTGCATCTCTACCACAGAGCGTTCATACCAGTATAATGACCTGCAGTGCCCTATACCACAGCCAAACTTTTGCTTTACACCACTACGACCTGTCGCGATCGGGCAAGCGCATATCACCCAGGTTAGGTGCCGGAAGCCCGAAGTTATTGAAGGCAACCGATCAGCTCCATGATCATTTGCAGGATTATGACGAGCCAAATCAGGTCCCTATCCCACATCTAACCGAAGTATTACGAGAATTGAGGCTCAGAGTGGGTCAATCTGTAAAGCTATATCACCAACTGCAAACCAAAATCAAAGCACTGGAAGAAGATATCGATGTGGACTTACAAAGTCAGAGTTGGTGGAGAAAGGTCTGTGACTGGGGAATAAATGTGAACATACATCCTTGGATTCGAATAATTTCACACATACTGGTCGGGATACAATTGATCTTAGCGATAACATGGGTATAATGGCCTGCCAAGCATGCAGGCACCAAGCACAACGAAGAGGGACCCATGACCGGTCCCCAAATACTAAACAAGCCTGTCTAATAAAGGGGCAGGAGGATTTGGCCTTTGTCAATTTGATTTAAGCAACCGGGACTCCTGAAACCGCGTGACTGGCCAGCACTTGAGGCAGGGAGTACCGGGCCGTGCACAAAAATCTAGTAAAGGTAGAACGGTCGGTTAAAAGGGGACTAGGACTAGTCCCTTTACCGAAAGGGGGAATTGTTGTCGGAAGTAGGCACCTGCAGAATATATCAAAACACTAAGCATTAGGCACCTGCTAAATATATCTAAACTCATATAAGTTTAAAGTGGCCACACATAAAATGGCTGCCCAGGCATGATGGGAAATCAGGTAGTAAAGCTGTGAACTATTGACTGAGCAATAACCCTGTGAGGCCCATTGCCAGGAATGCCTTGGATACAAGATAACTATAACAAACCATTATAAATCCACACAGCAGAGCCCCGAGAAATAGAGATAAGAGGGGCCACATAACGAGGGCATGAATCAGCCCGAGCTGACAAGAACCGAATATGTAACTCTAATAAGGAGGCTACCCGATGCCAGCATCCAAGGACAGTAAGATAAGAGAGGCCCAGGCCATGTTACAAGACACATGAGTCATCCCTAACAACACACCCCTTAGCAACACATCTCTTGGCAACACATGAGCCACTTTACGTTTAGAGACTAACGCTATTGGTCTAATGTAACTGTAGTAAACTGTTGTATGTAACTGTAGTAAACTGTTCTAAAGCATATAAAGATCCATGATACCCTTTGTTCAGCGGAGAGAAGCCTGGATACAGTCCTGAGACTTCCTCCCCGCTGAGCGTTAATAAAGGCCGCATTGGCGTTGGAACCGACTCTGAGTGTTGAGTGATTCTTCTGAGAAAACATTCACGCTAACACTTACCAACATTGAACATGGAGGACCTCAGGCAGAGTGATACCAGAACAGAACAACAATCTCTTTTGGACTTGCCAGAAATGTTTACCAGCCCAAATACATAGGGTCAAGGGGATGGGTCAGCCTCTCTGCCCCATTCCCATCCCTTTACGCTGCAAACCCACTCCAAGTAATTAACATCTATATAAATGTGACAGGAGAGGCTACAGTCGGTATCTGAGCTATATTTCCTTCGTTTCTGCTGTCAGTAACTCAATGAAGAGTGGCTTTCTGGCCATCAAACAGCCCTACATAGCTAATGAATGTTCTGGGAGGAAATAGACTTTGTGCTGGTTTTGTGTGGGATTTAGAGCCACTCCACCACAAACCCACCAATAGGAGGAGAATGCAGGCCCTCATCTCCAGGGGTAACCTGGGAAAATGCATCATCTCGATTTGATATCGCATTGTGAACGACTATGAAACCCCAACTATTTATGATCTATATTAACAACTTGGAAGAAGGGACTGAGTGTAACGTAGCCAAGTTTGCTGACGATAAAAGATGGGAGGGAGGACAATGTGTGAGGAGGATATAAAGAGGATGCAGGAGGACATAGACAGGCTAAGTGAGTGGGCAAAAATTTGGCAGATGGAGTATAATGTTGGAAAGTGTGAGGTTATACACTTTGGCAGAAAAAAATCAAAGAGCAAGTTATTATTTAAATGGAGAAAGATTACAAAGTGCTGCAGTACAGCGGGACCTGGGGGTGCTTGTGCATGAAACACAAAAGATTAGTATGCAGGTGCAGCAAGTGATCAGGAAGACCAATGGAATCTTGGCCTTTATTGCAAAGGGGATGGAGTATAAAAGCAGGGAAGTCTTGCTCGAGTTATAGAGGTGTGGTGAGGACACACCTGGAACACTGCGTGCAGTTTTAGTTTCCATATTTACGAAAGGATATACTTGCATTGGAGGCAGTTCAGAGAAGGTTCACTCAGTTGATTCCGGAGATGAGGGGGTTGATTTATGAGGAAAGGTTGAGCAGGTTGGGCCTCAACTCATTGGAATTCAGAAGAATGAGAGGTGATCTTATCGAAACGTATAAGATTATGAGGGGGCTTGACAAGGTGGATGCAGAGAGGATGTTTCCACTGATGGGGGAGATTAGAACTAGAGAGCGTAATTTTAGAATAAGGGGCCGCCCATTTAAAACTGAGATGAGGAGAAATTTATTCTCTCCGAGGGTTGTAAATCTGTGGAATTCGCTGCCTCAGAGAGCTGTGGAAGCTGGGACATTGAACATATTTAAGAGAGAGATAGACAGTTTCTTAAATGAAAAGGGGTTATGGGAAGCGGGCAGGGAAGTGAACCTGAGTTCATGATCGGATCAGCCATGATCGTATTAAATGACAGAGGCTCGAGGGACCATATGGCCTACTCCTGCTCCTATGTCATATGTTCTTATGATCTATTTCTTACAAGAGGAGTAAAGATTCTACCTTTATTGTTCTCACAATATCCTGCAGTGTCTCCTAGGCTGTACACATTGTTCTGTACATTGTTCTGTGAGCTCAAAGTAAAGTACACTTTACTTTGAGCTCACAGTATCTAGTCAGACTCTTTATTCATACATAACAACTGGTGACGAGATACAGATGATGAACCCAACGATGCAGAGAACACTGGGCATCCTGGAGAAATTTTCAGAGGGAGATGATTGGGAAACCTTTGTGGAGCGACTCAACCAATACTTTGTGGCCAACAAGCTGGAAGGAGAAGTGAACACTGCCAAACGAAGGGTGATTCTCCTCACCGTCTATGGGGCACCAGCGTATGACCTCAGGAAAAATCTGCTTTTTCCAGCGAAACCCAGAGAAATGGTGCGATGATTTGTGCACACTGGTCTGGGAGCATCTGAACTTGAAGGAAAGCGTTCTGATAGCGAGGTACCGGTTCTACACCTACAAAAGGTCTGAAGGCCAGGAAGTGGCGAGCTATGTCGCCGAGCTAAGACGCCTTGCAGGACATTGCGAATTTGAAGGACATTTGAAACACATGCTCAGGGAATTCTTCGTACTTGGCATTGGCCATGAAGTGATACTTCGCAAATTTTTGACTGTAGTGACCCCAACCTTGAGTAAGGCCATAGCGATAGCCCAGGCGTTCATTGCTACCAGTGGCAATACTAAGCAAGCCTCTCAGCACACGAGTGCTGCTACAAGTACTGTGAAAAAATTGATGTTGTTTTCAAATCGCAACGTACAGGACAGGCCCCACATGCCTGCAGCTGCACGTCTGCAGATGTCTCAGAGTCCACCATCAAGGGTGATGAATGCAAGGCTATTAATACCTTGTTGGCGCTGCGGGGGTGATCATCATTTCCATTCATGCCGCTTCAAAGGGTACATTTGCAAGGGCTGTGAAACAATGGGACACCTCCAACGTATGTGCAGGCGAGCTGCAAACCCTGTTAATCTTGCAAACCACCATGTTGCAGAGGAGGACAGATCCACGGAGGATCACGATGAACCAGAGCCTCAGACTGTGGAGGCAGAGGTATATGGGGTGCACACATTTATCACAAAGTGCCCCCAGATAATGCTGAAGGTTGAATTAAATGGACTCCCGCTGTCAATGGAGCTGGACACGGGCGCGAGCCAGTCCATTATGGGCAAAAAGACTTTTGATAAATTGTGGTGCAGCAAGGCCTCAAGGCCAGTCCTGACTCCCATTCGCACTAAACTGAGAATTTACACAAAGGAAGTGATTCCCCTAATCAGCAGTGCTACTGTAAAGGTATCCCACGATGAAGCGATGCACAAGCTACCACTCTCGGTGGTACCGGACGATGGTCCCACGCTGCTTGGCAGGAGCTGGCTGGAAAAGATACGCTTGAACTGGGACAACGTCTGAGCTCTCTCATCCATTGACGGCACTTCGAATCAGGCATCAGGAAGTTCCAAGGAGCAAAAGTGCAGATGCATTTGATTCTGGGGGCACAACCCATCCATCACAAGGCGAGAGCAGTACCGTACATGTTGAGAGAGAGGGTGGAGATCGAGCTGGACCGGCTGCAACAAGAGGGCATCATTTCGCTGATCGAAGTCAATTAGTGGGCCAGTCCAATTGTTCCAGTCCTTAAGGAAGACGGCACCATCAGAATCTGTGGTGATTACAAAGTAACTATCAATCGTTTCTCCCTATAGGATCAATACCCACTACCAAAGGCAGACGACCTTTTTGCGATGCTGGCGGGAGGAAAGACATTCACGAAGCTAGACTTGACCTCAGCCCACATGTCGCAGGATCTGGAGGAATCATCAAAGGGCCTCACCTTCATCAACACGCACAAAGGTCTCTTCATTTACAACAGATGACCGTTTGCGATTCGATCAGCCGCGACGATATTCCAGAGAAACATGGAAAGCTTACTGAAGTCAGTCCCGCGCACGGTGGTCTTCCAGGATGATATCTTGGTTACAGGTCGGGACACATTCGAGCATCTGCAGAACCTGGAGGAGGTTCTTAGTCGACTCAACCGCGTGGGGCTCAGGTTAAAACGCTCTAAGTGCGTTTTCCTGGCGCCTGAAGTGGAATTCCTGGGGTGAAGAATCGCGGCGTACGGCATCAGGCCCACCGATTCGAAGACAGAGGCAATCGAGAACGCACCGAGGCCACAGAACATGAAGGAGCTGTGGTCATTTCTAGCACTCCTTAACTACTTTGGTAACTTCTTACCGGGTCTCAGCACACTGTTGGAACCACTACACGCCTTACTGCATAAAGGGGACAAATGGGTTTGGGGCAAAAGCCAAGAAAATGCCTCTGTAAAAGCTAGAAAATTGTTACGCTCAAACAAATTGCTTGTGTTGTATGATCCATGTAAGCATTTGGTACTAGTATGTGATGCGTCGTCATACGGGTCGGGTGTGTATTGCAACAAGCTAATGAATCTGGTAAATTGCAACCAGTTGCTTATGCATCCAGAAGTCTGTCTAAGGCTGAGAGAGCCTACAGCATGATTGAAAAAGAAGCGTTAGCTTGTGTTTATGGGGTAAAGAAAATGCATCAATATCTGTTTGGGCTCAAATTTGAATTGGAAACTGACCATAAGCCACTGATATCCCTGTTTTCTGAAAGTAAGGGGATAAATATGAATGCATCGGCCCGCATCCAGAGATAGGCGCTCACGTTGTCCGCATACAACTATGCCATCCGCCACAGGCCAGGCACAGAAAACTGTGCCGATGCTCTCAGTAGGCTGCTATTGCCCACCACCGGGGTGAAAAGAGCACAGCCTGCAGATTTATTCATGGTTATGGAAGCATTTGAGAGTGAGCAATCACCCGTCACAGACCAACAGATTAGAACTTGGATGAGCCAGGACCCCTTACTGTCCCTAGTAAACAATTGTGTGCTTCACATGAGCTGGTCCAGTGCAGGAAGAAATAAAGCTGTACCAGCGGCGCAAAGATGAAATGTCTATACAGACAGACTGCCTTCAGTGGGGTAATCGGGTAGTGGTCCCCAAGAAGGACAGGGACACTTACATCAGTGACTTCCACAGTACCCACCCAGGCATTGTAATGATGAAAATGATAGCCAGGTCCCACTTGTGGTGGCCCGGTATCGATGCGGACTTAGAGTCCTGCGTGCACAAATGTAACACATGCTCGCAGTTAAGCAATGCACCCAGGGAGGCACCACTAAGTTTATGGTCTTGGCCCTCCAAACCGTGGTCCAGGGTCCAAGTCGCCTATGCAGGCCTGTTTATGGGTAAAATATTCCTAGTGGTTGTAGATGCGTACTCCAAATGGATTGAATGTGAGATAATGTTGGCAAGCACATCTGCTGTCACACTGAAATTCTGCGGGCCATGTTTGCCACGCACGGCCTGCCTGATGTCCTTGTGAGCGACAATGGGCCATGTTTCATCAGTGCCGAGTTCAAAGAATTCATGACCCGTAATGGGATCAAACATGTTACATCTGCCCCGTTCAAACCAGCATCCAATGGTCAGGCAGAGAGAGCAGTGCAAACAATCAAGCAGCGCTTGAAGAGGGTAACTGAAGACTCACTGCAGACTCGCCTATCCTGAGTCCTGCTTAGCTACCGCATGAGACCCCACTCGCTCACTGGGATTCCACCCATTGAACTGCTCATGAAAAGAGCACTTAAGACAAGGCTCTCGTTAGTCCACCTGATCTACATGAACAGGTAGCGAGCAGCTGGCTTCAACAAAGTACATATCATGATAGTGCACATGTGTCACGCGAAATTGAAATCAATGATCCTGAATTTGTGTTGAACTATGGACAAGGTCCCAAGTGGCTTCCTGGCACTGTTGTGGCCAAAAAGGGGAGTAGGGTATTTCAGGTCAAACTTTCAAATGGACTCATTTACCGGAAACACTTGGTCCAAATCAAACTCAGATTCATGGATTATCCTGAGCAACCCACATTGGACCCTACATTCTTTGACCCCCCCAACATACACACCAGTGGCAACTGACACCGCGGTTGACCACGAAGCAGAATCCATCACCCGCAGCAGCCCAGCAGGACTCACCACACCAGGCAGCCCAGCAAGGCCAGCTGCACAGCAGCCCAGCGAGGACCCAACAAACGATTCACCAAAACCAGCATTTGCACCGAGACGATCAACCAGGGAAAGAAAGACCCCAGATCGACTCACCTTATAAATAGTTACACTATTGACTTGGGGTGGGGGGGGGTGGTGTTATATATGTAAACCTCTAAATACCTTGTGTAACCACAAGAGGGTTCCTTCCCTGGAGTCCCAAGGGATCCCACAATCCCTTGGGAGCACCTGTACTTAAGGAGGCCTCACAGGCTGGAGAGGCACTCTGGAGACCTGCAATAAAAGACTAAAGTCACACTTTACTTTGAGCTCACAGACTCTTTATTCATATATAACAAGAAGAACATGTGAGGGCATCCCAAATGACCTCGGTGTATTACATTCCTTAATTAGTGAGGAATATCCTTCAATTCATCGGTTCCTGGTGCAAAGAGGAGCTCTCCTTAGAATCGTAGACTTATGGAATAGTACAGTACAGAAGGAGGCCCATCGAGTCAGCGCCGACTCAATTGAAGAGTAATCTAGTCAGTCCCACTCCCCCACTTTTTCAACATAGCTCTGAAATTTATTCTCCTTCAAGTATTTATCCAAGTCCCTTTTGAAGGCTACTATTGAATCTATAGCCACCACCCTAACAGGCACAGCATTCCAAATCCTAACCACTCATTACATAGAAAAGTTTTTCCTCATGTCGCCTCTGGTTCTTTCTGCCAATCGCCTTAAATTTGTGCCGTCTGGTTATCGACCCTTCAGCCATTAGAAGCACTTTCTCTTTATTTATCGAAATCCATCATCCTTTTTATACCGGCTTCTGTAAGAAAGTAGCTGGAGGCAAGCGATAACTCTAACTTCACCCGCTAGTGTTAATCGCAACACCAAGAAATATGGCCAAAGGCCAGGGTTTTGGATTCCAAATCTTTTATTATGTGCAGTGACCTGTAAACATACAAAATAAAGATCACCACTAGATTTTTTGCAGTGCACAATCAGGGACAATACAATAATCCAAGAACAATCCGTTAAAGCAGCAATAAAGAGAAATTACTTACTTAACTGTCGTTCTGGAGGGATCACATTAACAGAGGTCTAATCCCTAACTATCAATAAGGTAAACTCCAGCAGCAAAATGTCTGTCTGCCCTTGCTTCTTCTTCACTGTCTCCCAAATCCAAAGAGTGCCACCCTGTGGTGGGAAATGGTAAAACACAGCACGGTGTCTCTGGGGTGTCACAAAGTGGCTCAGACCATCACAACTTTAAATACCTCCATCAAAACTCCGCTTAGCCTTCTCTGCACCTAGGAGAAAAAGCTTCTCTCGTCTATCCACGTAACATTAATGCTTCATCCCTGGAACCATTCTAGTTCATCTCTTCCCTACACTCTCCAAAACCCTTCACGTGCTTCTGAAAGTGTGGTGCCCAGACATGTGCATAATACTCCAGCTGGACCTGAACTTGTGTTTTATATAGGTTTAGCATAGCTTCCTGTGCCTCTATTTATAAAGCCCAGGATCCCATTTGCTTTATTAACTGCTTTGTTGAGCTGTCCTGCCACAAGCAACCCCAGGGCTCTCTGTTCTTGCACATCCTTTATAATTGTACCATTTAGTACGTATGGTCTCTCTTCATTCTTTCTACCAAACCTCACACTTCTCTGGGTTGAATTTCATCTGCCATGTGTCTGCCCATTCTTCCAGCCTGTCTATGTCCTCTTGAAGTGTATTATTATCTTCCTCACAGTTTGGTACAAATTCAAGTTTCATGTCATCTCCGGATTATGAAATTGTATCCTGTACCCCCAAGTCCAAGTCAGTAATGTCACTCAAAAACAGCAGCGGTCCTAGTACTGAAATTTGGGGAACTCCATTGTACATCTTCCTCCCTCCAGTCCAAAAACCAGCCATTCACCACAACTCTCTGTTTTCTGTCCCTTAGCCAATGTTGTATCCATGTTGTTACTGCTTCGTTTATCCCATGGGCTTCAATTTGCTAACAGGTTAATGGCCCTGAAATCACGGCCTCCTCAAGTCCGTACGGAGTGTGCATGCGCTGAAAACCGGCTTTTCCTATCTGTCAACTGGAGCTGGACAGATCTTCCGTATCTCGGGAACGAGGACGTTTGCACGGGCAAGATTGCGGGACTTACCCATCTCTTGCCCAGCAAATGTCCTCAAAATTCTTGCGCCTGATAAAAGCAGGCTTAAGAGTTTTAATACATACAAAAACATAATAACATTTTTTTAAACTCATTTTATTGTTTAAAAAAACCCTCCCCACTGTGGTAAGTTTATTTTAAACCATAATTAAATAAACTCTTTTTAAAAATCAGAAAAATATTTATTTTTTACAAGAAATAAATAACTTTAATTTAAATGAATGTTAAATATGTGGGGTTTTTTCTTGTGTTTTGGGTGTTTGGGGGGGTTTCTCAATCATAATAATTGGAATTCCAATTTACAGAGTTCCCATTATTATGAATGAGAAAATACTGTACTCGGATTGGCTGCCCAGAGCCATGTGACTCCAGCTCCAGCTTACGGATGTCCTAACGTGCACGCGCTGCGACGTGCGGGGAGAGGAGGCCTGTGGATCTGGATCTCTCAAAGGTGCAGCAGGAACAGGTCGGTTTGCTTCTTTTTTCCCTATTTCAGTCGATCGCCCGCGGGAAGCAGCCGACCGGGTTTTCTAGGCCATTATGTGGCACTTTATCAAACACCTTTTGAAAGTCCATATACACAACATCAATGCACTGCCCTCATCCATCCTCTCTGTTACCTCATCAAAGAACCCAATCAAATTAGTCAAACACGATTTGCCCTTAACAAACCTATGCTGGTTCTCCTTTATTAGTCCATGCTTATCCAAGCGGCTTTTCATTTTCTCCTGGATTATTATTTCTAAAAGCTCCCTCACCACCGCCAGTAATTGCCAGGTTTATCCTTCTCCCCTGTTTTGAACAAGGATGTAACATTTGCAATCCTACTTTGAAATCACCCCGTATCTAAGGAGGATTGGAAGATTGCGGCCAACATCTCCGCAATTTCTATCTTTACTTTGCTGCCGTGTTTCCTACATTACAACAGTGACTACACTTCAAAAAGTACTTAATTGGCTGTAAAATTCTTTGTGACGTCTGGTGGTTGTGAAAGGCGCTATACATTGTTTTGCAGGATCTTGTGGAGACATCGTTGGTGGTATTTCTCCAGCGATTTGAGGTGTCTACAGTATATGGTCCACGTCTCTGAGACATACATGTAGACTATGAGCTTGGTGGCAGATTTGAGGGCCTGATCTTCAACACTTTCTTCCTCAGGCGGCCGAAGGCTGTGTTGGCGCACTGGAGGCGGTCTTGAAACTCGTCGTCAATGTCTGCCCTTGCTGATAATTGGCTCCCAAGGTATGGAAAGTGGTCCACATTGTCCAGGGCCGCGCCATGGATCTTGATGACTGGGGCATAGTGCTATGTGGTGGGGTCAGGTTGGTGGTGGACCTTTGTCTTACAGATGTTTAGTGTAAGGCCCATGCTTTCGTATGCCTCAATGAAGATGTTGACTATGACTTGGAGTTCAGTCTCTGAATGTGCAGACGAACCAACGTTAGCCTCCTCGATCAGACCAACATCCCCAGCATCGAAGCACTGACCACACTCAACCAGCTCCGTTGGGTGGGCCACATTGCTCGCATGCCAGACACAAGACTCCCCAAGCAAGTGCTCTACTCAGAACTCCTACACGGCAAGCGAGCCCCAGGTGGGCAGAGGAAGTGTTTCAAGAACACCCTCAAAGCCTCCTCGATAAAATGGAACATCCCCACCGACACCTGGGAGTCCCTGGCCAAAACCCGCCCTAATTGGAGGAAGAGCATCCGGGAGGGCGCTGAGCACCTCGAGTCTCATCGCCGAGAGCATGCAGAAAGCAAGCGCAGGCAGCGGAAGGCGCGTGCGGCAAACCAGACTCCCCACCCATCCTTTCCTTCAACCACTGTCTGCCCCACCTGTGACAGAGACTGTAATTCCTGTATTGGACTGTACAGCCACCTGAGAACTCACTTTTAGAGTGGAAGCAAGTCTTCCTCCATTCCGAGGGACTGCCTATGAGGATGATGATGATATACATTGTGTGGGACAGGCTTGATGGGCCAGATGGTCTTTACCTATCCGTCATTGTTCGTATAAATGCAAGTCTTTCTTTCTCTCTTTACTTCACTCAACTCTCCCTATAACCACTCAGATCAAATCTCAAACAATAGTAATATCTTTTCTGGCTTTGACAGTTCTCCCAAACTGATTGTGCTATACTGCGAGCTCCGAACTTGAGCTGTTCTAGATACCACAGGATTCAACTAAGAATTTTTGAATCAAATAGAATGATTCTCTTTACTCGCAAAGTAGTATGACTGTGTTACCCTCTTTGCACATTATATCAGGGTGCTTAATACAGCTACACTGTAATAATAGCAATCTGATTTTGTGTCAGCAACAGTGTCTGTTCTAGTAGTTGCATTTCTTTGCTGTTTCACCAATATGGCCTTTTAATTTCCTGTTCAATTAATTTTCATTGTAATTGTGGAGCCCTAATATATGAACTGTGACCTGCTCCCAGAGTGCCTTGCCTATCTAGGTTCATCATACCAGTATCTACTATACACAGTGGGTTTGTGGCATGGTGTTAGGTTGCTTGATAATTTTCAAGGAAGAAAATATTGAGGGCATGTTCTATGATTAAAACGGTTTGCATTTTGGCCTCTGAAGTTAAATGAGAAATTGTACTATGTTGCCTCCAGTTTTTTTTGAAAGGGAGAGATTTATTTTGCAATGGATACTTGAATCCGTGAGGAATCTCTGTCCTGTGCCTCAGGTTCCATTGTGATATCTGGTTGCTTGGTAGCTGTTTTCTTGAATCGTTGTGGCTGCCAAAGTGACCTTAATGAACCTTATCAGCAAACGAGAGACACTCTAGCTTGGGGCTCTGACAGCACACTCCAGCTATTTCAGCTCCCACAGGTAACCATAAATGGATTGCAATCGCTTCTATGATAAAGGGGCTACATAAATATGTAGAGTATGGAGACAACTCATGCTGTGCATGTACATGATAAAGTCATAGTTAATTATAGTTTTTTCAACATATTTTGCTGAAGTGCAAATGGGCTTAAATTTGAACTCTAATTGAGCTGAAAGTTGGAAAAACTATCTGGCTACGTTATGCTTATAACTACTCCAGGAAAGTCTTTGATATCAGGATACAGTGTGAATCACCACCCTTTCTTCACCTGCTTTGACATCAGTCTGTAACATTTCTGGGAGGTATTTCTCAGTTTCTCATATCTTCCTGAGGCTCCTTTGCTCCTGTAGAACTGAATTGTGAGCTTTGAATCGAGTACTTCTATAATACAGAGAAGACTTTCGATACAGTTTGAAACACAGGAATGCGCCTAAGAGGAACTATTCTAAATGTGTTCATACATAAATTCTAAATAAATGTTTTCTAGAATCTTTAAATACTGATCTGCCTGAACAGAATCCTGCCCCTAGTCCATTGACAACTGCTGTCGAGTGCACAATATATATTCTCTGGATACAGCATGACTAGTCACTCCTGTGAGCGGTCTGAGTATCTTAGGGGTGTGCATACTGCCCAATATCTAACTATACAATACAGGGGTGTAACTACAGCACTTCTTCGTGATTTGAATTGGATATTCACGTTCTTTGCACATGTTATTCTTCAATCTCTTCAAAGGCAGGCCGAGAAACCATTTGATAAGATACAGCTAGATATGAATCATTAAGTTGCTTTATTTCACGGCAAGTAAACATACAGGTAACTGTTCTGATCAGTTAATTGCAAGAATACAGCTTGTCTTTGAGTATTACATAGAATTACAACAATAACAACAACAACTTGTATTTATATAGCGCCTTTAACGTAGTGAAACATCCCAAGGCGCTTCACAGCAGTGTTATGACAAAAAAATTGACACCAAGCCACATAAGTAGAAATTAGCGCAGGTGACCAAAAGCTTGGTTAAAGAGGTAGGCTTTAAGGAGCATCTTGAAGGAGGAAAGAGAGGCAGAGATGCGGAGAGGTTTAGGGAGGGAGTTGCAGAGCTTGTGGCCCAGGCAACACAAGGCATGGCCACCAATGGTGGAGCGATTATAATCTGGGATGCTCAAGAGGGCAGAATTAGAGGGGTGCAGACATCTCGGGAGGTTGTGGGGCTGGAGGAGATTACAGAGATAGCGAGGGGGCGAGGGCCATGGAGGGATTTGTAAACAAGGATGAGAATTTTGAATTCCAGGTAGCAATGTAGGTCGGCGAGCACAGGGGTGATGGGTGAGTGGGACTTGGTGCGAGTTAGGACATGGGCAGCAGAGTTTTAGATCGCATCTTGTTTACGTAGGGTAGCATGTGGGAGGCCAGCCAGGAGTGCATTCAAATAGTCAAGCCTAGAGGTAACAAAGGCATGGATGAGGGCTTCAGCAGCAGATGAGCTGAGGCAAGGGTGGAGACGGACGATGTTACGGAGGTGGAAATAGGCAGTCTTGGTTATGCTGCGGATATGTGGTCAAAAGCTAATTTCAGGGTCAAATATAACACCAAGGTTGCGAACAGTCTGGTTCAGTCTCAGAGAGAAGTTGGGGAGAGGGATGGAGTCAGTGGCTAGGGAACGGAGCTTGTGACAGGGACTGAAAACAATTGCTTCGGTCTTCCCAATATTCAATTGGAGAAGATTTCTGCTCTTCCAGAACTGGATGTTGGACAAACAGTCTGAAAATTTAAAGACCGTGGAGGGGTCAAGAGAAGTGGTAGTGAGGTAGAGCTGGGTGTCATCAGTGCACATGTGGAAACTGATGCTGTGTTTTTGGATGGTGTCTCCAAGGGGCAACAAGTAGTTGAGAAATAGGAGGGATAGATCCTTGGGGGACACCAGAGGTAACGATGCGGGGGCAGGAAGCGAAGCCATTGCAGGTGATTCTCTGGCTACGGTTAGATAGGTAAGAATGGAATCAGGCGAGTGCAGTCCCACCCAGTTGGATAACTGAAACAGGCCATTCAGCCCAACCATCCTGGGCTGGCATTTATGCTCCACTCAAGTCTCCTCCCATCTTTCCTCATTTAACTCTATCAGCATAACCCTCTATTCCCTTCTCCCTCATATGCTTATCTAGCCTCCCCTTAAATGCATCGATACTATTTGCCTCAACCGCTCCCTGTGGTAGTGAGTTCCACATTCTCACCACTCTCTGGGTAAAGAAGTTTCTTCTGAATTCCCTATTGGATTTATTGGTGACTATCTTATATTGATGGCCTCTAGTTATGCTCTTCCTCACAAGTGGAAACACTCTCTCTGTATCCACTTTATCAAAACCGTTCATCATTTTAAAGAACTCTATTAGCTCACCCCTCAGCCTTCTTTTTTCAAGATAGAAGAGACCTAGTCTGTTCATCCTTTCCTGATAGTTATAACCTTGCAGTTCTGGGATCATCCATGGAAATCATTTCTGTACCACCTCCAGTGCCACTATATCCTTTTTATAATATGGCGACCAGAACTGCACACAGTACTCCAAGTGTGGTCTAACCAAAGTTCCATACAAAGTTAACAAAACTTCTCTACTTTTCAATTCTATGCCTCTAGAAATAAACCCTAGTGCTTGGTTTGCTTTTTTATGGCCTTGCTAAGCTGTGTTGTTACTGTCAGTGATTTGTGTATTTGTACTCTCAGATCCCTTTGTTCCTTTACCCCATTTAGATTCTTATTTTTCAAGTAATATGTGACCTCCTTATTTTTCTTACCAAAATGTAATACCGCACACTTATCTGTGTTAAAATTCATTTGCCAATTTTATGTGCATTCTGCAAGTTTATTAATGTCCTCCTGTAATTTGTTGCAGTCCTCCTCAGTATTGACTATTCCCCCAATTTGGTGTCGTCTGCAAATTTAGAAATTTTGCTTTTGATTCGTACTTCTACATCGTGAATATAAATTGTGAACAAGTGGTCCCAGTACTGATCCTTGTGGGACCCCACTTCCCACCGCCCACCACTTTAAATAGCCACCCTTTACCCCACTCTCTGCTTTCTGTAACAATACAAAATAATGAATCTGATTCCTCACATTAGTGGTTGTCTCACTTTCAGTTTCTGTTTATAAATCTGATTGATTGTATGTGCCTCTGTTTCTGTTTTTCAATCATGCAATATTCTCAGTGGAAGACACGAGAGACTCCCTAACACAATGAAGATGAGTTATTCATCGATTGCCAAGATAGGCAAACACATTCCTATTTTTTAATTTATAGTCTGTGGGGGGACAATATCAACACTTAGCTCATTAAATTGGACAGATGGATGAAGGGGAAGTGGCTGAAGGGATATGGGAGCAGGATGGGTAAATGTGATTAGGACTATTTGCTTGTGTGGATGGTAACTACTGACACGCACTGGTTGCCTGCATGGCCTGTTGCTACACTGTGAATTCAACATATAACCACCGACCCTCCCAGTGCAGTTTTAATGAGTATGAACAGACTTTGATTTGAAATACAGGCAACTCTCGATTATCCGTACACGGATCTAACGGAGAACCCACTGCAACGGCACTTTTAAAAACTGTGATTCTGTCCCGTGCACAGCTGCACACGACCTTTAACCCCACCCCACACACAGTCCTGCGCTGACACACAGCATTATCACTACACACAGAGGAAGGGCGTTATTTTATAATAAAGTTTAACGCTGTCTCGACCTTAAAGAAATCCTTGTAGAGCAATCAAATTAACTCCGACCTGGACAGGAATTTCACTCAGGGTGCCACCCAGCCTCGGGGGTAAGTAAAGCCGAGTCTCATTCGACCACCAGCGGTTGAAGCCTTTAGACTGGCCATTTTAAGAAAAGGTAGACACAGTGTAACATGGGTCTCTTCACTTTATATTAAAATGAAGAGGTGGACAATCCCATCCTGGAGTGCACAGAAGCAGAAAAGCATCAAAGTATAAATTTGGGACTCAATCTTTCTCAGCAAGTACGTGCACTCGCCCTAGTGGCAAAATCGTTTACCCGGAATAGCCCAATCCCCGAGGGCCCCGGATAATCGAGAGTTGCCTGCACTTTAAAATAACTCTTTTCCCTTAATCCTTTCTGTTGAAGATTATTCAAAAGATTCTAAAAATGTGACAGGTGACAGTTATGTTCACTAAAATTAGGACATCCCTATTTTGCTAAAATTAGAGAAATACAAATATTTTTGTTAAATTAATGAACCCTTAATGAAATTGTGAAAATTGTAATGTTAAAACATGTGATTCTTGAGAGGGACATTATTCTCCTGGCTGGGAATCTCGTCCACCGTTCATCATTTTCATCTTGACCTGTTATAAATCTTATTTATTTTTTGGAATCAATAAGAATTCAAGTCTGTAATTGAAGTTATAAAGGCACTGAAAATAAATAAATGTGCACATAATGTAAAAAGTAAATATACAGATTTTAAGATGAACATTGACGTGTTAAAAAGTTAATAAGCTGAAAGAAGCAGATAGTCCCACATAACTGGGTGCAAATACCTAAGAACATAAGAACTAGGAGCAGGAGTAGGCCATTCGGCCCCTCGAGCCTGCTCCACCATTCAATGAGATCATGGCTGATCTTCTACCTCAACTCCACTTTCCTGCACTATCCCCATATCCCTTGATTCCCTTAATATCCAAAAACCTATTGGTCCCAGTCTTGAATATACTCAAATACAGAGCATCCACAGCACTCTGAGGTAGAGAATTCCAAAGATTCACCACAAGAAATTTCTCCTCATCTCAGTACTAAATGGACGACTACTTACCCTGAAACTGTGACTACTGGTTCTAGTCACTCCAGCCAGGGGGAAACATCCTCCCTGCATCTACACTGTCATCCCTCTAATACCACGAGGGAAGATTCTCTCCTAGTACTAGTCCGGTTCATTGTACATGGAATGGTACTAGGGCATTAGGCCACAGTCAAGTTTGTTCAAATGTCTCTTGGCTATTCAGCAGAAAGACAGGAACTTACAAACATGCCCACATTTTTTATGCATAATCTACTGTGTGATTATGTCAATAAAAAGGTTGGGTTTACTCCTATTTCTGTCTTACCTTTTCTTCTGGAAGCTGTAGAGGTACTGAGCTTAACAAAGAGGTTCAAAGAGACATTGTTGAATGAACATGATGGCCAAACTGTATTGGTCGTTTCATACCAATGCCTGATGGCAAAAGCCCCCCATCCTACCAATAGATTCATCAGGCTTCAGTTCATCTAAAGACTTATGATGAGCTTCATAGTTCTCTGTCTCTCTAATTAATCACTTTGAAAGATTCTGGCCTAGAAATTGGTCTGCACCATGCCCATTCTTGGCGCTACTCAGACTGCTAAAGCCCCAATATGGCCAGCAGGAAGCGTGCGGACATTTCCAGTAGGAAGTGCAGCGACCATCACATTGGGGAAGGACAAACAACTGACGTTTGTTTACCCACGTTTGAAGCAGGCACTAAACTCTTTGTATATGCTAATAAGGGGTCTAATGCATTTTTGAGGTCCTGTCTCTGAGATTGGTTTGCCCTGAGGCAGCCAGTGTCATTGCTGCGCTGCAATCAGGGAAATCCGTCCTCGGGATCATCGGCAAAAAAAGGTAAGTGATGTACCTTAATATGAATCCAGGAGGAACTGATTGTCACTCGCAAAACCAAACCCAACCCCTCCCCTCACCGATCCCTGATCCATGCCCTGATCATTGGACCCAGGCTCTGCATTGCCTCGCTCACCCCATCCAATCCCCTGATCCCCGGCCCAGGGTTGCCTCACCCCTCCAGCCCCATGTTGCCACTCCCCGCAATCCCCAGACTACAAGCCTTGCGTTCCCTCTCTCCCAACTCTTGGATCCCCGATCCCCAACTGCGCGTTCCCTGACTCCGCCCCCCAGCCACGATTCCCGACCTCCGGCCCATTTACCTGACTTCTCTACTGCTGTGCCGACTCCATTATAATGAGGCCCAGGGTCCAATATGTGGGAACCCTCAGGCCTCGCCATTCTGGCATGGGGGAGGCACTCCACGGCTCCCACGTGCCCTGAAACTGGTACACTCCAATTTCCACACCTTAGATCTGAAAAAATATTTACAGCAATGGATTTATTTAAAAATAAATGACAACTTATCTTTTCAAACATTTATTGTTTTTAAATGGGCAGCCAGCTACCTTCCAATATAATAAGTAACATCTCATTCAAAGTAAATACATAAAATACAAGCTATGCTAGTATTTTCCTGCTGCTGGAAAGAAGGAATCACGATACTATCGTCAGCAAGTTAATTTTTAGCCTAGTGGTTGTTACAGAATAAGCTTGGATGGACATCTCATATTCATCCCTCCTCCTTTGAGGGAATCAAGGAAATGGCTCGGAGGTTTACCAATAGGAATGTTAGTTGTGATACCAACTCACAGTCCGGTATTTCCAGCAGCTTGGTGATATTTGGTGGCTGGTCATATTTCTGTCTCGGTACATTATTTGAATGACTGGAGGTGTTTGGAGTCATACTCTAAGCAGGATGTGTGTCCTTATGGTAGCTGGTGCATAAAGAAGAAATAAAAACCTCATCCTCATCTTTGGTATCTCCTTGCCTTCTATTGTGTGATAAATTATTTTCTGCATGTAGAGTCTGTCAGTGAAGGAATGTTGTACTGTACAAGCAGAGATGATGGTTCTGGGTGTTTACAATAGTAGCAATGGTGGTAAACTCGCTATTATCCACTAACGGGCAAAACTAAACCCTTGCGGGGTAGAATTGGGTAACGGTGTACCACTCGTGATACGCAAGAAATTGGAGTTACCACCCCCCACCCCCCAAAAGGAAGTCGAGCACTAAATCAAGCACTCCACTTCCTGTCTGGGGCGATAGCAGGGCAGACACATCGGGAGCGGGGCGTAGCGCTACGCACTGGGCCGTGTAGTGCTGACGCATAGGAGGGGCTCTTCCTAAAAGGGACCTGCCTGGACCAGCGGGGAGCGGGGGTTGCTAGTCCAACAGCCCGACTCTTAAACAGAGCGCCAGGCTGACCAATCGCGGCACAGACTCTGTGTCCAAAACAGCAATGAGGCATTCAAAAGAATCAACGATTTAAAAAAAAATCACAGCACACCTCCCCTTTAACTTGCGCCCCACGAGCGGCTGGCGGCCCTGCACGATTCCCCTGAAGCTTTCGCTGTCATCGCCCGTCGCAGCTTCAGGGGGCCATAGCCAATTTAGGGTCCGGGGTGCTAATGGGGCATTGCGCAGGGTGATGACATCAGCATCGCCGGCACAGCGGAACGGGGCGCTAAGGGCTACCACTGCCACTAAACTCTTGCCGTATTTAGTGGGAGGCATTAGCGATGCCTCATCTGGTCACAAAGTTGTTTGCGCCCCATTAGCGCCACCCGATGGCACGAACGGGAAGTGCAAATGAGTCGAATTTCTACGGTAAGTTGTCTTAATATATCAGCATAATTTGTCAGACAAATATATGATATAAAGTAAGCTATGATAGGAAGCAGTTTTAAAACAAAACAAAAATGTTTACTAATGGAACTGGATGAAAATTAATGGGCCTGATCTTGTTGGAGCAGGGCATGTCGTGATGAATGCCATTAGTCAGACTTTATCTTGCACCCTTCAGCTCAACGTGTTTTTGCACATGATTTGCTGGAAGCACGCTCTGGTAACAGTGCAGCGAGGGCATTGGGGCTTCTGGGACCTCAGTGAGTAGTCAGACGAACAGTGTATATCCTTACCCAATGAGATTTAAGGATTGAGAAATAAACAGAGGAATGATGGAGAAGGAGGGTGAATTAGAATGGTTGCACTCAATGTAAAATCAGTTAGAGAAAGGGAAATAAAGACGGGGAAAGAAAGATTAGATGAAGAGAAAGAAATAAAAAGGTAGAAAGGAAAATAAGACAAAAATTTTAAAATTTAAAATTTTACATTTTTAAAATCTCCAACAACAATTTACTACATGCAGGAGTAGGATTGACCTGTTTAAATTGTTCCTGTTCTGGGCCAGAGAGGTTAATTGGTTGATTGGTATGGCATTAACAATTATCTGTGGTGGATCCGTTGGTTAGGATCACGGCTTGCATGCCATCGTGGAGCAGGCGGAGGATGACGACAAACTTTTGGGGGTAGCCGAAATGGAGGAGGATGCTCCATAGTCCCTCGCGGTTAACAGTGTCAAAGGTCTTTGTAAGTTCAAAGAAGTCCATGTGCAAAGGTTAGTGCTGTTCCCTGCATTTCTCTTGCAGTCGTCGCGCCGTAAAGATCATGTCCGTTGTGTCCCGTAGTGGACGGAATCTACACTGAATTCGGGAGGAGCTCCTCAGTCACAGGGAGAAGATGGTTGAGGGGGATTCTAGCGATGACTTTCCCAATGGTTGACAACAGGGAAATTCCTCTGTAGTTGCCCCTGGGAGGACAGACGCACCAATATCATGTTCTCGATCAGGCCAACATCGCCAACATCGAAGCACTGACCACACTCAACCAACTCCGTTGGGCGGGCCACATTGTTCGCATGCCCGACTCAATACTCCCAAAGCAAGCGCTCTACTTGGAACTTCTACACGACAAGCGAGCCCCAGGTGGGCAGAGGAAACGTTTCAAAGACACCCTCAAGGCCTCCCTGATAAAGTGCAACATCCCCACCGACACCTAGGAATCCCTGGCCAAAGACCACCCTCAGTGGAGGAAGAGCATCCGGGAGGGCACTGAGCACCTCGAGTCTCGTCGCCGAGAGCATGCAGAAACCAAGTGCAGGCAGCGGAAGGAGCGTGCGGCAAACCAGGTTCCCCGCCCACCCTTTCCCTCAACCACTGTCTGTCCCACCTGTGACAGAGACTGTAATTCCCGTATTGGACTGTTCAGTCACCTGAGAACTCACTTTTAGAGTGGAAGCAAGTCTTCCTCGATTTCAAGGGACTACCTATGATGAACAATTATCACATCGTTAAAAAGGTATTCATGCTGTTAATTTCCAGCCCTGACTTTCTGCGGTGAATTCAATGGACCATTGATGTGCAATCCAGCAAGTTGTTAAAAATAACGGCGAGGCTGAGGGCGAGATAACTTCTGAATGAAGCAAACGGTGGAGTGGTATAAACCAACCAGCAAGTTCTGGAAATTCATAAGTCCTGGCATATCTCTAAACTCCCTGAACTTGATGACCAATTTTCACGTTAATAATGGTGTGTGTCGTTAATATGCTGTTACTTTTCAAGCAAGACCGGCCCAACTTGGGGAAGTCCAGAACCAGGGGACATAGTCTATGGATAAGGGGTAAGCCAGTTAGGGCTGAGATGAGGAGAAACTTCTTCACTCAGAGAATTGTTAACCTGTGGAATTCCCTGCCGCAGAGAGTTGTTGAGGCAGTTCATTGGATATATTCAAGAGGGAGTTAGATATGGCCCTTACGGCTAAAGGGATCAAGGGTTATGGAGAGAAAGCAGGAAAGGGGTACTGAGGGAATGATCAGCCATGATCTTATTGAATGGTGGTGCAGGCTCGAAGGGCCGAATGGCCTACTCCTGCACCTATTTTCTATGTTTAATATAAATAAAAGGGAATCAGATAAGACAACTGCACTGTCCAGAGCTAAAATGAAGAAATTAGTAAATCCTTTAACATGTTCCAAAACAGATATTGTAAAATTCATTATTAACTCAGTGGTCAAGACGATTTGTATATATATATGTATTCACTAAGCAAACAAACTCTCATCTGGATATAGGCAGCTACTTATATAAATTGGTTTGTTAATATTGAAGTGGCTGACTTCTGTGCTTTAAAGTAAAAGTATGAAATTAGCAGACTTGTAATGACATAAAATGCCATGTTACATGGAAACATAAAAACATAGAAAATAGGAGCAGTAGTAGGCCATTCGGCCCTTCGAGCCTGCACCGCCATTCAATATGATCATGGCTGATCCTCTATCTCAACACCATATTCCTGCTTTTTCCCCATACCTTTTTGATGCCTTTTGTGTCTTGAAATCTATCTATCTCCCTTTTAAATATATTCAGTGATTTGGCCTCCACAGCCTTTTGTGGTAGAGAATTCCACAGGTTCCCACCCTCTGAGTGAAGAAATTTCTCCTCATCTCGGTCCCAAATTCCCTACCCCGTATCCTGAGACTATGACCCCTTGTTCTCGACTTCCCAGCCAGGGGAAACATCCTCCCCACATCCAGACTGTCCAACCCAGTCAGAATTTTCTACGTTTCAATGAGATCCCCTCTCATTCTTCTAAACTCTAGTGAATACAGGCCTAGTCGACCCAATACGACTGTCCTACCTGGAAGTGAACATGAGACGGTTGAATTTGTTAAGAGAATTCTACATAAACAGTGGAATATGCAACAAAGCAATGTGACCATAAGCGAAACTCCCTGATTATTTTCTAGCTCCTGCATCTAATATTACGTGGGAAGATTCCATTTATACTACAATTTATGATCAATCAATACTAAAGCTTTAGATGCTGTGTGCCAAAGCGTTTCAGAGTTGATAAACTTTGATTGGAATAAGGATCAGTCTAAATCAATCAAAATGATTCTCCTCTTACAAGTCTCGTTCTTATACGGCAACAGATTTTGTTTTATTCTGTTTTAGTTATACTAAGAACACTGGGATAAACTGTTGCATAAGGTACTATAACAACAACTTGTATTCATATTGCGCCTTTAACATAGTAAAACATCCCAAGGTGCTTCACAGCAGTGCTATAAGACAAAACAGATAAATTTGACACCGAGCCACATCAGAAGAAATTCCTGCAGATGGCCAAAAGCTTGGTCAAAGAGGTAGGTTTTAAGGAGCATCTTGAAGGAGGAAAGAGAGGTAGAGAGGTGGAGAGGTTTAGGGAGGGAGTTCCTGAGCTTGGGGCCCAGGCAGCTGAAGGCACGGCCACCAATGGTTGAGTGATTATAATCAGGGATGCTCAAGAGGGCAGAATTTGAGGAGAGCAGACATCTCGGGGGCTTGTGATAGATAGATACACCATTATTACAGTTTATTAATTTATATAATACCACAATACATTAATTTGGCACTTTGCTTAATAGCCAATTTTGCCTAAAATAGTTCATGTAACTTTCAAAATTAAAAAAGCTTGGAGTTATAAATACTTGTGTAAACTCACTAATTAAATGTAATCTAATTTGATACAGTTCATTAAACCATCCAATCATACCTACATAGTATCACTAATTAGGTGTGAGGATTCATGGACAATTTTCTGCTCTCTTAAAAATTCAGTTAGTATTTTGTTATTCAGCAAGAACTTTCAATATGTTAAATTATGTATATTATAGTCTGATGCATATTTTAAATATAAGCTTTAAATGGGACACTAATAGCATTAACAGCAAAATAATTAATATATTCTGACAGGGGCATTAACAAAACAATTATGAATGACAGTAATTTGCATTGTAATTATAACAATATTAATCCTTTTAATTGTGAAATGTACTCTAGGTTCAATCAGTCATTATTTAAAAAAAAAATTACAAGCCCTTCGAATGTGTAGGTTCTGGTATACTGCTCATCAGGGCTCACTACTTGATAAACGTATTAACAGGACTAAGATCCAAACCAGAAGAATGTCACTGTGCACCATTAATTGTGCCAACAGCAAGCTCTGTTGGAACAGTCATTACTAATATTGTCACTTACTCTGCAAATTCATTAAACAGGATTTAACTTTGGTTCTTCATGAACATTACACCAAGCAACTCAATACAATTGATCCTAATGTGGGTCAATTGTAATGATCTGGTGAAAAATATCTCACCTGTAGTGATCTGATTTTTAAAGAGAAAAAAAGATTTAGTGATTCTCAACTAATTTTCTGCACGTGTACTTTGTTGATGTAGAAGTTTGGTAAATTGTTGTTAATAAACCTTTGACTGATAAATCAACTGCAATTGTTCTGTAAACGATCAATATAGAACACTGGGAAACAACATGCTAGTGTTGCCTCTAGGTATTTCAAATAGAAACTTAGAAACAGAGAAAGGGCCCAGTTTTCTCCAACCCCTTTTTCCGGCGTACTGACCTTAAATGCGCCGACTTTACGCACTGGAAACGGCGCCTGCAAAAAAGGGGCCCCACCCTGCCCGTCTGCCAACTCTCTGGTGTCCCAGCATGACGTAGCTAGTGAAGTGGGGCGCGGAGCCACAGGCCAACGCAGAAAGCACTGCCGGCAGCTGTCCGCATGTGCAGTGAAGTCTGCGCACATGCTCCTCGCCCTCTCAGCATGTCCTGCGGGCTGTGAGCAGGACTCGATGCTCGCAGCCCCTATCCCCGGCCGAAGGGACGCCCTGATCTTCACTGCACCTATCCCTGGCCGAGTGGCCTCCCGCACTGGCCGGCTGGCCCGCTGAGTTCCCGGGCCGAGGTAGGACTTCAGTTGTATTTTTTATTTATTGATGGTTGTGCTCGAGAGTTTTGATTGTGGGGGGGTAGGAGGAGGAGAGTTTTGTTGGGGGGGAGAAAGCGTGGGGGGGTGGGAGGACTTGATTCTGGCATAAAGGTAGGATTTCTATTTTTTATTTGTTATTGATTGATTGCTTATTACTTTTTGTGGTTTGTTTAGTGCTTTGTAAGTGTTGCTGCTTTAAATGTACTAACCTGCGCCAATTTCTTAACTGCCCGCAAGGTTTTTCAGAGCTGGCCACATACGCTGACCTAAGTCGATTTGGAGTACGTTTTTGCTGGCCAAAGTGGCATAACTGGCCAAAACTGGCGTAAGTGTCTGGGAACGCCCCCTTTTGAAAAAAAAACGGAACTAAAAAAAATCGTACCTAACTGACTGACTCTGGAGCAATTATTTTGGGGAAAATGGCATTTTTAAATTACGCCAGAAAAAACAACTTATTCCAAAAAAATTGATGCACGTCATGGCCAAAACTGGCCACATTTAAACTTACAGCGCAGAAGGAGGCCATTCCAGCCCATCGTGTCCGCGCCGGCCGACAAAGAGCCACACGGCCCTCGGTCAGCAGCCCTGAAGATTACATATAAACCTATGAACAATGGCGGAAGGGCAAAGACCACCCAGCCCAACTAGTCCGCCCCACACTACTGCGACACCCCTTATACTGAAACATTCTACACTCCACCCCAACCGGAGCCATGTGATCTCCTGGGAGAGGCAAAAACCAGATTAAAAACCCAGACCAATTTAGGGAGAAAAAATCTGGGAAAATTCCCCTCCGTTCCATCCAGGCGATCAAAACTAGTCCAGGAGATCACCCTGGCCGTATTCTATTCCCTGCAGTACTTACCATTATATCTGCTCCGTCCAACAAAGGTCATCCAGTCTAATCCCAATTACCAGCTCTAGGTCCATAACCCTGCAGGTTACTGCACTTTAAGTGCCCATTCAACCATCTCATAAAAGTGGTGAGGGTTTCTGCATCCACCACTCTTCCAGGCAGTGAGTTCCAGATCCCCACAACCCTCTGTGTAAAGAAGCCTCCCCCTCAAATCCCCTCTAATCCTTCCACCAACCACCTTAAAACAATGCCCCCTTAGAAAAGACCCCATCCACCAAAGGAAATAGACCATTACTATCCACTATGTCCAGGCCCCTCAAAATTTTGTACACCTCAACCTCCTCTGTTCCAATGAGAACAAACCTAGCCTATCCAATCTGTCCTCATAACTAAGATTCTCCATTCCAGGCAGCATCCTAGTAAATCTCCTCTGCACCCTCTCCAGTGCAATCACGTCCTTCGTATAATACGGTGACCAGAACTGCACGCAGTACTCCAGCTGTGGCCTACCCAAAGTATAATACAATTTAAGCATAACCTCCCTGCTTTTATATTCTATGCCTCGGCCAATAAAGGCAAGCATTCCGTATGCATTCTTGACCACCTTATCCACCTGGCCTGCTACTTTCAAGGATCTGTGGACAAGCACTCCAAGATCCCTCTGTTCATCTACACTGTTAAGTGGCCTACCGCTTAATGTGTATACCCTTTCCTTATTAGCCCTCCCAAAGTGCATCACCTCACACTTCTCTGAATTAAATTCCATTTGCCACTGCTCTGCCCAACTGACCAGTAGATTGATATCCTCCTGCAGCCCATGACTTTCCTCTTCATTTTAACCACATAGCCAATTTTAGTGTCATCTGCAAACTTCTTAATCATACTTCCTATATTCAAATCTAAAGCATTGGTATGTACCACAAAAAGCAAGGGTCTCAGCACTGAGCCCTGCGGAACCCCACTGGAAACATCCTTCCAGTCACAAAAACATCCATCAATCATTACACTTTGTTTCCTACCTCCAAGCCAATTTTGGATCTACCTTGACATTTTGCCCTGTATCCCATGGGTTTTAACCTTCATGACCAGTCTACCATGTGGGTCCTTTGCAAAAGCTTTGCTAAAGTCCATATATACTACATTGTATGCACTACCCTCATCGACACTCTTGGTTACCTCCTCAAAAAATTCAATCAGGTTAGTCAGATACGATCTTCCCTCAACAAATCCGTGCTGATGGCCCCTAATTAATCCTTGACTTTCCAAATGCAGATTTATCCTGTCTTTCAGGATTTTTTCCAATAATTTACGCACCACTGAGGTTAGTCAGTACGTTTGTGTTATGGAAGTCTATAAAATTGATGCTAGTAGGATCGATTACAGGAAAGGGATCGCAAATCTTCTACATATATGCTTTTTTGCAGGTGCTCAATGATTTGTACTATTAATGCCAATAGTGTAATTTTCCATGCCGTGTTTTGTATCTGGTACTAGCATAGTCAGATCATCAAAGGTTAGAAATGAGAGTGTGGTCACCAGGAACCAGTTAATGCAAACTGCGATGAAGAAGATTTTTTTCGACAATCACATTTATTTTCAACACCGGATTTCTGATTGATCAGTTTGGAGGACAAGACCTGATTTCTGATTGGTCACCTTGGAGGACAAAACCTGATTTCTGATTGGTCACCTTGGAGGACAAGACCTGATTTCTGATTGGTCGCCTTGGAGGACAAGACCTGATTTCTGATTGGTCACCTTGGAGGACAAGACACACCACAATTTGGCTTGGGGTTGGTAGTCTGATCCCTAGTTGGTCCGTTTAGATGGTGGTCTTCTGCTTCGGTATGTCCAACTTATCTTCTCGTTTTGCTCACAAATTCACAACTAGCATATTTTCTCTTGTATCTTTTTTATTAGTGAAGATTCAAAAAAACTAGAAAGAGATGGGGAAACAAGCAAAACAGAAGATAATGCCAATGATTAGAAGAAGAAACCAGATAATGAACTTCTTTCTGACAGTTTTGAGCCTGTTGTTGCAGAACATTATGAAGAAAGTGACACACTTACAGATAGGACAGCTAGACAGTGTTTGCTGTCCATATTATTAATGCAAGGACCAAAAAGACTTGACAACTAAGCTAACATCTTTGTCAAGTCAATCTGTGATGGTTTGGACTTTTTATTTTCTTTTTTCGTTCCTGGGATGTGGCCGTCGCTGACAAGGCCAGCATTTATTGCCCATCCCTAACTGCCCCTTGAGAAGCTGGTGCTGAGCCACCTTCTTGAACTGTTGCAGTCCGTGCGGTGAAGGAATTGGTGGAGAATCTGTTCCACCAGCTCCATGCTCTTCGCTGTCACTTCCAGGATTTTCTGCCAGAGGTGAAAACAACTATCAGATATGCCCGCCCAAATATGGGTAGGTGTATTAACATTGCATGGTATTGAGAATGTGATGTAATTTGTCCATCACTGCTGCCGTAGCAGCATTGGACACAAGGAATACCAAATATGATATAGGAACAGGAGTAGGTCATTGAGCCCCTCGACACTGCTCTGCCATTCAATTAGATCATGGTTGATATGTACCTCAGCTCCATTTACCTGCCTTAGCTCTATATCCCTTGGTACCCTTACCTAACAAAACTCTGTCGCTATCAGTCTTGAAAGCTCCAATATGTTTTTGATACTTAGTGTTGTTACCTATTTATTTTAGTTGTATCTGTTATGGTATGCAATTGATCGCAGGACAATCAATTGCAGTCTGAAACCCAGCTCTTTTTATATTTTAAACAAAATGGATCCATGTTTCAGTTGTGCTGGAAACAGCCAGACCGGCTTCACTGATGCAGGCATCGGAGGTCTCCGACAGCCATTTTCCACCTCACCCAAGTCCCAAGGTAGGAATGCCACTAGGACCCCTCCAAAACTACTCAAATTCGACTGGCCATGGAATATTTGTCAGGTTCAGCAGCAGCCAAGTTGAAATAAAAACAGAAAATGCTGGAAACATTTAGCATCTGTGGAGAGAGAAACAAAGTTAACTGTTTCAGGTTGATGACCTTTCGTCATAAGTGGAAGTAGTCAGAGGTGCAACAGGTTTTAAGCAAATCATCATCATCATGGGCAGTCCCTCGAAATCGAGGAAGACTTGCTTCCACTCTAAAAGTGAGTTCTCAGGTGACTGAACAGTCCAATACGGGAATTACAGTCTCTGTCACTGATGGGACAGATAGTAGTTGAAGGAAAGGGTGGGTGGGGAGTCTGGTTTGCCGCACGCTCCTTCCGCTGCCTGTGCTTGGTTTCTGCATGCTCTCAGCGACGAGACCCGAGGTACTCAGCAACCTCCTGGATGCTCTTCCTCCACTTAGGGCGGTCTTTGGCCAGGGATTCCCAGGTGTCGGTGGGATGTTGCACTTTATCAGGGAGGCTTTGAGGGTATCCTTGTAACGTTTCCTCTGGCCACCTGGGGCTCGCTTGCCATGTAGGAGTTCTGAGTAGAGCGCTTGCTTTGGGAGTCTCGTGTCGGACATGTGGACAATGTGGCCCGCCCAATGGAGCTGGTAGAGTGTGGTCAGTGCTTCGATGCTGTGATGTTGGCCTGATCGAGAACACTGACATCAGTGTGTCTATCCTCCCAGTGGATTTGCAGGATCTTGCAGAGGCAGCGCTGTTGGTATTTCTCCAGCGATTTGAGGTGTCTATTGTATATGGTCCACGTCACTGAGCCATATAAGAGGGCAGGTATCACTACAGCCCTGTAGACCATAAGCTTGGTGCCAGATATGAAGTCCTGGTCTTCAAATACTCTCTTCCTCAGGCAGTCAAAGGCTGCACTGGCACTCTGGAGGCAGGGTTGGACCTCATCGTCGATGTCTGCCCTTGCTGATAGTAGGTTCCTGAGGTATGTAAAATGGTCCACGTTGTCCAGGGCCACGCCGTGGATTTTGATGACCGGGGGACAATGCTGTGTGGCGGGGTCAGCTTGGTGGAGGACCTTTGTCTTACGGATGTTTAGTGTAAGGCCCATGCTTTCGTATGCCTCGGTGAAGATGTTGACAATGGCTTGGAGTTCAGCCTCAATGTGTGCAGACGCAAGCATCGTCCACATACTCTAGTTCGATGACAGAGGATGGGACGACTTTGGATCTAGCCTGGAGGCGATGAAGATTGAACAGGTTCCCACTGGTTCTATAGTTTAGTTGTACTCCAGCGGGGAGCTTGTTGATAGTGAGATGGAGCATTGCAGCGAAGAAGATCGAGAAGAGCATTGGCACGATGTTGCAGCCCTGTTTGACCCCGGTCCAGACATGGATTGGGGCTGTGGTGGATCCGTTGGTAAGGATCACGGATTGCATGTCATCGTGGAGCAGGCGGAGGATGGCGACAAACTTTTGGGGGCAGCCGAAACAGAGGAGGACGCTTCTTAGCCCCTCGCGGTTGATGATGTCAAAGACCTTTGTGAGGTCAAAGAAGGCCATGGACAAGGGTATGTGCTGTTCTCTTCACTTCTCTTGTAGTTGTTGTGCAATGAAGATCATGTCCGTTGTACCCCGTAGGGGACGAAATCTGCACTGTAACTCTGGGAGGAGCTCCTCAGCCACAGGGAGAAGATGGTTGAGGAGGATTCTAGCGATGACTTTCCCAGTGGCCGACAGCAGGGAGATTCTTCTGTAGTTGCTGCAGTCGAACTTGTCCCCTTTTTTAAAGATGGTCACGATTACGGCGTCTCTGAGATCCCCCGGCTTGCTCTCCTCCTTCAGATAAGAGAGAGGAGGTCATGCATTCATGCCAATAGTGCCTCTCCGCCACACATTAGTGCCGGGATTCCTGATGCCTTGTTGTTCTTGAGCTGACAGATGGCCTTTCTACCTCGTGCAGGGCTAGGGTTTTGCTAAGGTGGTGGCAGGTTGCATGCTGTGGGATGGAGTTGAGGACACTCGTGTCAAAGGTAGAGTCTCGGTTAAGGAGATCTTTGAAGTGCTCCTTCCAGCAGGCCCTGACTGCCTCGGTGACATTAATGAGTGTTTACCTGTTCTTGGCCAGCAGTGGGGTGGGGCCTTGGGAGTTTGGTCCGTATGTGGCCTCGACTGTGATGAAGAATCCTCACACATCATGGCTGTTGGCCAGCTGCTGTATATCCTGTGCTTTCTCCACCCACCATCTATTCACTAGGTCATGGGTTTTTTGTTGGACCTCAGTCTTCAGCCGCCTGTAGAGCTGCTTTGCTGCTCCCGTGTTGCGTTGCTGCTTTAAGTTCAGAAATGCCTTGCGCTTGCGGTTTATAAGCTCCTAGATCTCCTGGTCGTTCTCGTTAAACCAGTCCTGGTGTTTCCTGATTGAGTGACCAAGCATCTCTTCGCAGGCGCTGGTTATGGTGGCCTGGAGAACAGACCAAGCACTGTGGGCATTCTGCGTCTCGGGGTCATCAAGGGTCGCCAGGTTAGCAGTGAGGCACTGGCTGTATAGGGCTCTCTTAACTGGGTCTTTGAGTGCCCCGGCGTTGATTTTTATGCAGCATTGCTGCTGTTGCCGTCGCCGCTTTGGGACTATATTAATGTTGATGATGGAACGGATTAGGCGGTCGTCCATCCAGCAATCATTGGCTCCTGTCATGGCGCGGGTAATGTGCACGTGTTTGCGATCCCTCGCTCGAATGATGACATAATGGAGCAGATACCAGTGCTTGGAGCGAGTGTGTTGCCACAGTGTCTTGTACTTGTACCTCTGGCAGAACAAGGTGTTGGTGATGACAAGGTCATGTTCTAGGCATTTTGTCAGGGAAATTTGTTCAGGGAGAGCTCCCTAGGGAGCTGCCATCCCGTCTACCACTATATATCCTACCACTAAAGTATTTAAGCAAATAAGGAAGCAGGGAAAGGGGGACAGAGGGAGAAAAGAACAAAAGGCCATGGTGCATTATCTCCATGATCAAATTAATGCCATTCAATCATCTATTCTTACCACAGCATCTCTGCTCTATGCTTTACCTTTGTGACATGGCCTCTGCATGATTCCACTCACACGTGAACCAATTCAGCCAATACATCTCTCACAATGGCTTCTCCTCTGATCCTCAAAGGTCAGCTCTGGTATATCCCAAGGTTCCATCCTTGGCCTCCTTTTCATTTCTTCCTTCCTGCCCCACAGTCAACTATAGATCTGGGGAAAGTTTCATTATGTAAATAGAGTTTAATCTCTCCTCCAATGTCTTTGACTTCACGTTCTGCCTCTCTGACATCAAGTTGTGAATAAGTCAGAATTTGCTTCCCATTAAAAAAAATGCCTGACCATACTTGGGAAGGGTTATTATACATCCGATGTCGCGCTCAGTCCAAAATGCATGAGATAACATTGGGGGTTGAGCTCTGGGGGAAACAGCAGAAGAGCTCACTGCCTGATATGTCTCCCTGTCTAACCAGATTACAATGCCGTCCGGATGCAAAGCTTGAGGAAATTTGATGCCTGGATCTCCAGCCAGATATGAAAGAATTCTCCAGCACTTGAACACTCAACTGTGACGTCTCTGTTATTTAATCAACCTTGATTAAAGATACAATAGTGCAAGGCATACATGATCAGCTTGCTCTTGTGTCATCTCAGACTTACATTACTACAGAGCGATGTGATCGGGGCCCAGGAGAGGTGTGAGTTCGGGGCCCAGAAGAGGCGAGGGCCCAGGGGCAGCAAGGGCCAGCCCACACTGCGATACGTACATAAGTACATAAGTAAGTAAGAACATAAGAACATAAGAAATAGGAGCAGGAGTCGGTCACCTGGCCCCTCGAGCCTGCTCTGCCATTCAAAAAGATCTTGGCTTAACTGATCATGGACTCAGCTCAACTTCCCTGCCCACTCCCCATAACCCTTTACTCCCTTATCACTCAAAAATCTGTCTATCTCCGTCTTAAATTTATTCAATGACCCAACCTCCACAGCTCGTTGGGGCAGAGAATTCCACAGATTTATGACCCTCTGAGAGAAGAAATATGTGCGCGCACTAGGTCCGTGCAGCAGAGCTGGTCTCCAGTCGTCTTGGTTAACCCTTGCCACTGGAATAAGACCTAGCTCTGGCAAGCCCATGTGGTGGCTTGTGTGTAACGGTCACCACACGTTAAAAAAATCCACTCACAGGCATCTTCCACCCCTCAGGATGTAGTTCAGGACCTGGAATATTAGGTCCTTCATTGAAACACCTGTGCTCATCCCTTTTTGGTGTGGAAGCAAGTCAAGCAAATATGGTTTCCATATTTACGAAAGGATATATTTGCTTTGGAGGCAGTTCAGAGAAGGTTCACTAGGTTGATTCCGGGGATAAGGGGATTGACTTATGAGGAAAGGTTGAGTAGGTTGTGTAAAGTCCTTACACAATATCACAAATCCACACGAGGCACATTCTATGGACAATATCACTCTGTGACCTGCACCTTTATTCACAGGACCAAGGCGTGATGACCCTACGTGGGACCTCCCTTTATAAAGCTGGATGACCAGGTGAGGATTGTCTCCCACACGTTCACCCCCTGTGGTCAAGGTGTGCATTTCTTACGTATATACAGTGTTGCAGTGTTGTTACATAAAGGTTACATACATGACATCACCTCCCCCTGAACATCTTATTGGGATCATAGGTTAAGTCTCTCTGGTGGTCTGCGCTCTCTCGTGGAGCGCTGCAGTTGGGGCTCTGGTTGTTGAGCCTTGGTATGCGTGTCTGTCACCTGTGGTGATTCCGGCCTGTCCGGGCTGACCGCAGGGACTGTGCATGCTGCTGAATGTTCTTGTTGCTCGTTAACTGGCGGTGGTGTGAATACCATCTCATGATCGTCCTCAAGTTCCTCATTGTCCATGCTGAACCTTTTTTTTACTTGGTCCAGCTGCTTGTGGCATATCTGCCCATTGTTAAGTTTAACCACTATGACCCTATTCCCCTCTTTGTCTATTACAGTGCCCACAAGCCATTTGGGTCCCAAAGCTTGATTGAGAACAAATACGGAGTAATCAATTTCTATACATCTCCCCCTTGAATTTCGGTCATGGTACTCGTTTTGGGACTGGCGCTTGCCCTCAACAATGTCGGACAGGACTGGATGAATGAGGGACAGCCGAGTTTTGAGTGTTCGTTTCATGAGTAGCTCCGCGGGCGGGACCCCCATGAGTGAGTGCGGTCGGGACCTATAGGTCAGCAGGAGGCGCGATAGGCGGCATTGAAGGGAGGGTCCTTGAATCCAGAGCATGCCTTGCTTTATGATTTGGACCGCACGTTCTGCCTGGCCATTGGAGGCCGGCTTGAACGGTGCTGTCCTTACATGATTAATGCCATTGCCCGACATGAACTCCTGGAATTCGTAGCTTGTGAAACATGGGCCATTATCGCTAACAAGGATGTCCGGCAAACCGTGGGTCGCAAAGACCGCACGCAGACTCTCCACGGTGGTGGATGTCATGCACGAATTCAAAATGATGCATTTTGAGTATGCATCAACCACAATGAGAAACATTTTTCCCATGAACTGCCCCGCGTAGTCTACGTGAATACGTGACCCTGGCCTGGTGGGCCACACATGTGACCGGGCAATGGCCTTCATCAGCACTATGTCTGGGTGCTTGCTGTGGAATTCCCTGATGAATGCTTCCCTTCCCTCTGGGGCATCACTACCCGGCTGCTCCATAGTCGGTAGTCGGCTTGGATGGAGAGCTCATTCATCCGCCTGTGAAACGGTCTGACCTCCTCAGGGCATGCTCCGTGTGCAGGTGCCCAATCCCCAGTCAGGACACATTTCTTATTCAAGGATAGGAGGGGATCTCTATTGGTCCATATTTTGATCTGGCGCGCTGTGATGGGGGAGCCTGTGCTGTCAAAGGCATCGACAGCCATGACCATCTCAGCGCTTTGCTCCACTGCCCCCTCAGTGGTGGCCAGTGGAAGCCTGCTGAGCACGTCAGTGCAATTTTCAGTGCCAGGCCGGTGCCGGATGGAGTAGTCATACGCAGCCAGCGTGAGAGCCCATCGCTGTATGCGAGCTGACGCATTGGCATTGACAGTCTTGCTGTCTGACAGCAGGGATGTTAACCACTTGTGGTCTGTTTCTAATTCGAATCTCCTGCCAAAAAGTTACTGATGCATCTTTTTCACCCCATAGACACATGCGAGTGCTTCCTTCTCAACCATCCCATATCCCCGTTCAGCTTCAGAGAGCGACCTGGAGACATAAGCCACAGGTTGTAGTTGGCCCTCAGTGTTACCCTGCTGCAACACGCACCCAACCCCATAGGATGATGCATCACATGTCAGAACCAATTTCTTACAGGGGTCGTACAGGGTCAACAACTTATTTGAACAAAGTAGGTTCCGTGCCCGATTGAAAGCCCGTTCCTGACAGTCCCCGCAAAATCAATCACAACCCTTATGCAGGAGCACATGAAGCAGCTCCAACAATGTGCTTAAGTTTGGCAGAAAGTTCCCGAAATAGTTCAAGAGTCCCAGAAATGAACGCAACTCCGATGTGTTGCCGGGCCTGGGCGCTCGTCGAATCGCCTCTGTTTTGGATTCAGTAGGCCGAATCCAATCTGCAGCAACCCTCCTGCCCAGAAACTCAACCTCAGGAGCCAAAAACACACACTTAGGCTTCTTGAGTCGCAGGCCTACCCAGTCCAGTCACCTCCTCCAGGTTGTGGAGGTGTTCCTCGGTGTCACGACCGGTGATGAGGATGTCGTCCTGAAATACTATTGTTCCTGGAATGGATTTGAGCAGGCTTTCCATGTTTCTTTGAAAAATCGCAGCCGCTGATCGAATGCCAAACGGACACCTGTTGTAAATAAACAGTGCCTTGTGCGTGGTGATGGTGGTCAGTAGTTTAGATTCTTGGGTCATGTAGGCTGAAGTGAGGTCCAACTTGGTGAACAGCTTGCCGCCTGCCAGCGTGGCAAAAAGATCCTCCGCTCTCGGGAGCGGGTATTGGTCTTGTAGGGACACCCGGTTGATAGTGGCCTTGTAGTCACCACAGATCCTGACCGAGCCATCTGCTTTTAGGACGGGAACGATGGGGCTTGCCCAGTCGCTGAATTCAACGGGTGAGATGATGCCCTCTCTCAGCAACCAGTCCAACTCGCTCTCAATTTTCTCCCGCTTCACATACGGCACCGCTCTGGCTTTGTGGTGCACTGGTCTGGCGTCCGGGGTGATGCGTATCACTACTTTGGTACCTTTGAACATCCCAACGCCAGGTTGAAATAGTGACTCAAATTGCTGTTGGACCTGTGAGCATGTACTTCACTCCACAGATGATATGGCGTGCACATCCCCCATTTCCAGTTCATCTCAGCTAACCAGCTCCTCCCCAACAGTGCGGGACCATTGCCCGGGACAATCCAGAGCAGCAGCCGATTCACTGATCCATTGTGTGTGACCGCCAACATTGTACTGCCTAGTACTGGAATTATTTATTTGGTGTACGTCCGTATTTGCATCTCAATGCGTTCTAGTTCAGATCTGTTGGCTTTGAGTGGCCACAGCTTATCGAATTGTTGAACACTCATGAGTGACTGGCTGCCCCCCCCTCATGTCCAGCTCCATGCGTACAGGGATGCCGTTTAATAGGACTTTCATCATCATGGGTGGTGTTTTGGTATATGAGCTGTGAATGTTTGCCACATGAACCCGCTGAACTTTAGCATCCATTGATTTGCCCAAGCGTCATCCTGCCTCGCAGACCCCCCATCTGGTTCATTCGCCTCATATATTAGCCTGGTTACAGGCTTTCTGCACATTCTGGCTAAATGGCTACTGAGATTACAATTTCTGCAGACGAACTGTTGAAACCTGCAAGTCCTGACAGCATGTCTGCCCCCACACCTCCAGCATGAGCTGAGATTCCCATTGTTGTGAACAAAAGAGCTGTTACAAGGCATTCCTCGCTGATTGTCCCTTTGACTGCTCTTGAGCACCCTGTTAGTGGGTGTCAATAGCCCCATCCCGGGCCGCATTGTCCACTGTGGGGGCGTAAATGTCCGTTCAGCCTTCCTTGTCTCTGTTGGAGACTTACTCTTGGGTCTATTGCTGCCTGGGGTGTCTCGAACTGCCCTTGCCTGCCTGCGGGGCTCTGTGTCGTGTTTATGATATTGACACCCTGATCCACGTTGGAGGCAGAATTGCGCGCGTATATTATCTTGGTTTCCTCCTCCCCCGCCATAAAAGTCTGAGCCATCAACGCCATGAAGTCCTTGGTCTCAATTAGCTTTCTGAAAATCCCAGCATGACCGATGCCCTCAATAAAGAAATCTCTGAGCATCTCCCCCCTGCAAGCGTCTGTGAACTTACAGAGGCTGGCCAAGCACCGGAGGTCTGCAACGAAATCCGATATGCTCTGTCCTTCCCAACGTCGGTGGGTATAGAATCTGTGTCGGGCCATGTGTACGCTGCTCGCCGGTTTGAGGTGCTCACCGATTAGTTTGCTGAGCTCTTCAAAGGTTTTGTCCGCCGGCTTCTTGGGTGCTAGCAGGTCTTTCATGAGCGCATAAGTCTTAGGTCCACAACTGGTCAGTAGATGAGCCCTGCACTTGTCGGCTGCTGCGTCTCCCAGCCAGTCCTTCATGACAAAACTCTGCTGGAGCTTCTCAATGAAATCATCCCAGTCCTCACCAACACAGTACCGTTCCTCTGTGCTGCCGGTGGCCATTCTCGTGGGTCGTTGATTCCCGTTTCTCGTCGCCAAAGTAAAGTCATTACACAATACCACAAATCCACATGAGGCACATTCTGTGGACAAGGTCACTCTGTGACCTGAACCTTTATTCACAGGACCAAGAAGTGATGACCCTGCGTGGGACCTCCCTTTATATACCTGGAAAAACCAGGTGAGGAGTGTCTCCCACAAGTTCACCCCCTGTGGTCAAGGTGTGCATTTCTCAAGTATATACAGTATTGCAGTGTTGTTACATAAAGGTTACATATAACATAGAAACATAGAAACATAGAAAATAGGTGCAGGAATAGGTTGGGCCTCTACTCATTGGATTTCAGAAGAATGAGAGGTGATCTTATTGAAACGTATAAGATTATGACGGGACTTGACAAGGTGGATGCAGAGAGGATGTTTCCACTGATGGGGGAGACTAGAACTGGAGGGGACGATCTTAGCATAAGGGGCCACCCATTTAAAACAGAGATGAGGAGAAATTTCTTCTCTCAGAGGGTTGTAAATCTGTGGAATTCGCTGCCTCAGAGAGCTGTGGAAGTCAGGACATTGAATAAATTTAAGACAGAAATAGACGGTTAATTAAACGATAAGGGGTTATGAGAATGGGCAGGGAAGTCGACCTGAGACCATGATCAGATCAGCCATGATCTTATTGAATGGTGGAGCAGGTTCGAGGGGCCGTATGACCCAGTCCTGCTCCTATTTCTTATGTTCTTATGTTCTTAATCCTCGATACGAGGGACCTCGCCTAGGAAGAAGAAGAAGACATTACTGATAAGTGCCTTGACCACGTTTAGTTCAATTTGCACCCAAAACAAAGCTGCACAATCCTGAATAATTCCCACCACAATTAGCCTGGCCGAGGACCTGTGGAGTTTGGAGCTCTAGTTTTGCAAGAAAGCCAATAGTTGGGGCGCTGAGTTAGCCGTGGAGCTGAGTTGCCTGAACTGGCATGCTCGCGGTTCTACCGTGCCAAACTTTGGTGACAGGAGTCTCTTTCCTTACATTGCATATGCTGCAAGCACATGAGAAGCTTAATCAGGGTACTGGTTCCATAAAACACTTGGCTGGAGATGGTACCATCTGATGTGGCAGCATCTCCTGAAACGTCTGTAATTAAATAAACTGGCAACATGATGTACATTTGACTGATAGGGACCACTGGAGGACACTGAAGGCAAGTAAATACTTAGAATCATAGAACGGTTACAGCACAGGAGGCCATTCGGCCCGTCGAGCCCCTAGTGGCTCTCTGCAAGAGCACTTCAGCCCGTCCCACTCCCCCGCCCTTTCCCCGTAGCCCTGCAATTTGCTTTCCTTCGGGTACTTATCCAATTCCAAAGCCACGATCGAGTCTGCCTCCACCGCCCTCTCAGGCCGTGCATTCCAGATCCTAACCACTTGCTGTGTAAAAACGTTTTTCCTCATGTCGCCTTTGGTTCTTCTGCCAATCATCTTAAATCTGTGTCCTCTGGTTCTCCACCCTTCTGTCAATGGGAACAGTTTCTCTCCATCTTGACCGTCCAGACCCCTCATGATTTTGAAAAATAGACGAGTTAGCAAAAGAAAAGCCCAAGATATTGGAAAGTGGGAATTTGGAGAAGAGGGGGAAGGGGTTGTTGCTTTTTGCCTCGACTACTTGTATTGCTTTTTAACTTACCTGCTCCTGCTGGCTCCATAGTTACACTGCAGGCTCACCCCTCCTGTTCGTCCCTTCCATTTCATCCCAGGACCTACCCGAGTGTCCGAGCTGGTCAATCTTACAGGGCCGACCAGCAAGCTGCATGGGGATACACGGTTGATACCCCCCAGC
Source organism: Pristiophorus japonicus (assembly GCF_044704955.1). NCBI lineage: Eukaryota > Metazoa > Chordata > Chondrichthyes > Pristiophoridae > Pristiophorus > Pristiophorus japonicus. The sequence goes on from NC_091986.1 coordinate 6,459,284, forward strand.
TCACCGCTTTCATGGTATGAGGCCTGAGAAACAATGTCAGGCCCTCCTCAGGTGACTCCTGGTGCTTGCTTACCTACACTGGCTCTAGGTTAAGCAGCGCCTTGATTTTAAAATTCTCATCCTTGGTTTCAAATTCCTCAACGGCCTCGGCCCTTCCCAACCCCCCCCTCTCCCCACCACCCCCCATCTCTGTAACCTCCTCCAGTCCTACAACCCTCCCAAATATCTGATCTCCTCCAATTCCGGCCTCTAGCACATCCCCGATTTTAATCGCTCCTCCATTGCCGGCCATACGTTCAGCTGTCGAGGCTCTGAGCTTTGGAATTCCCTCCCTGTTCCTCTCAGCCTCTCTACCTCTCTTTCCTCCTTTAAGGTGCTCCTTAGAACTTACCTCTCTGCCCTCGTATCTCATCATGTGGTTAGGTGTCAAATGTTGTTTGCTAACGTTCCTGTGAAGCGCCTTGGGAAATATTACAACATTAAAGGCGCTATACAAATTCAAGTTGTTGTTGGTCTGTTCCGGCACCTGTTGCAGATGCCTCATAGGCCTTGCCCCATAGTTGGGCACAAACCAATTTCTCCTTCTGTAACTTTTAAAACTAAATCTATAATCTGGGGAACAGGGTGTACATTTGCTCGCCTTCCTCTGCAAAAAATATTACTTTTAATCTAAAGTTACTCTGTGTAATGTAGGCACCCGTGAGTATGCTCACAGGTTGGTGGAGCTGTTGAGTTGGGAGTGGCTTAGCCAGTCACATGATGTTCACAAGACTCAATAAAACCCCAGCCAGTTGGGTTCGGGGAATCCACGATGAGGCAGGTGGTTGTGAGCCTGGTGGGTGAACTGGTAATGTGTAGTGTGATTGTTAAGAACATAAGAACATAAGAACATAAGAAATAGGAGCAGGAGTAGGCCATATGGCCCCTCGAGCCTGCTCCACCATTTAATACGATCATGACTGATCTGATCATGGACTCAGGTCCATTTCCCTGCCCGCTCCCCATAACTCCTTATTCCCTTATCGGTTAAGAAACTGTCTCTCTCTGTCTTAAATTTATTCAATGTCCCAGCTTCCACAGCTCTCCGAGGCAGTGAATTCCATAGATTTACAACCCTCTGAGAGAAGAAATTCCTCCTCATCTCAGTTTTAAATGAGCGGCCCCTTATTCTAAGATTATGCCCCCTAGTTCTTGTCTCCCCTATCAGTGGAAACATCCTCTCTGCATCCACCTTGTCAAGCCCCCTCATAATCTTATACCTTTCAATAAGATCACCTCTCTTCTGAATTCCAATGAGTAGAGGCCCAACCTACTCAACCTTTCCTCATAAGTCAACCCCCTAAATCTTTGCTAATAAACCAACTAGTTCTTAATAGCAATGTATTGCTATGAATTCTTAGCAAAGAACTCATGAAGTAAATACATTGCACTCTGCACTTTCTCCTCAACTGGATACACGTAGCTATATATTTTTCAATTGCAGTAAAAGTTCATTCCTGTTTTCACTCTTAACGGCAAAAAGTATGAAGCTCAATGGCTGTTTCCAAGAGGGAGCAGCTCGAAAGGATTTGGCCTCTGACCAGATATTTTTGTTTCAGTCACAAACCTACATCTGCCTGACTGCATTATATTTTCCATTTGATCAATTTAGAACATGCTAGCTTGGTCACTTCAAACAGTGGGATTCGGGCCAAAAATGTACAAGCTCGATACTCTGAGTCGTCTAAACTCAGGGTTAGTTTTGATTTAGCTCAATGAAGTCAACTGAATTCAGTTTGGTTCATATCTCTGGGTTGGAGTTGTACTTATCACACGGGGACCCCAGAATAATAATGGAGTGATATGTGTTGGCAAAAAAAGATTCTATCCATTATAATTTAAGCTCGTAGTAAAATCTAGCTGAGCTACTATTAATAGTCACCATTTCCATTTGAAAATTAAAAACACTAAAGCTTACTAACATATACTCTTTACTGTGCAACAAAAATGATTGCATCTTTAAGCTAATTATTTCAACAGTGCTCAAAATACTCCTTTGTGTAGATATTAATCCTGCAGTGTTCTCGATCAGGCCAACATCCCCAGCATCGAAGCACTGACCACACTCGATCAGCTCCGTTGGGCGGGCCACATTGTCTGCATACCTGACACAAGACTCCCAAAGCAAGCGCTCTATGCGGTGCTTCAACACGACAAGCAAGCCCCAGGTGGGCAGAGGAAACGTTTTAAGGACACCCTCAAGGCCTCCTTGATAAAATGCAACATCCCCACCGACATCTGGGAGTCCCTGGCCAAAGACCGCCCAAAGTGGAGGAAGAGCATCCGGGAGGTCGCTGAGCACCTCGATTCTCGTCGTCGAGAGCATACAGAAAACAAGCGCAGTCAGCGGAAGGAGCGTGCGGCAAACCAGACTCCCCACCCACCCTTTCCTTCAACCACTGTCTGTCCCACCTGTGACAGAGACTGTAATTCCTGTATTGGACTGTTCAGTCACCTGAGAACTCACTTTTAGAGTGGAAGCAAGTCTTCCTCGATTTCGAGGGACTGCCTATGATGATGATGATGATGACTTCAGCAGCAAACTTTTCTCATCTTCTGAGAATGCCAAAGAAAGAAAAATAGTACTATTTACCTCAAAATTAATTAACTGATATCTTCCACCATCCAAATTGCTGATTCACAATGGTCTGCTTTTTCTAATCAATTTCTATAATATTGCAATGAACCACCCAAAGGAAATACATTTTAAAAACTCTAATAAAATAAATTTATTCCCGAACTCTAGCGCAGACATACAGTAAAACAACAAAATGAATAATCTTTCAAAAAATTATGGTGCCAACAATGACATTTGATTACTTTTACTACAGGGAACAGAAATAATATGAAAGGTATTTGTCTTTTGTGGAACAAATTTCAACTTAGGGATGAGCACTTCAGTTACGAGTAATGCCAGGCCTGAACATTTTTCTACAGGCTTTAAAGACTTCAAATCCCAAGACTGTGCTGTCTGGAGCATCCCTTTCAGATTGTACAGCTCGGCTCACAAGGCAAAATCATATTCTGTGCACGGATGATCCATTATAGGTGTCATAATAAAAGTAAGCAAGGCTGTAAATATTCGGAACTGTTTCTCCTGAGCTGTAGCAGACTTTTATGCTTATTCCCTGATCAGATTTTTGTATGAAATACTGAAATGTTTTTTTTATTTGACATCCTGATCTTTTGCTGTAAATGGCTACACTGTGCTATACAGAGAGGAACACGTTGACACTAATTATAGAATCAAATTATACACACACACTCAAATTAAATGGGAACAACATCCCCTAGTGGATTAAATCTTGCTTGTGAAAACATAAGATACAGAAAGCTCATAATGATGTCCCAAGACAGCGCTGAAATGTATCTGCATCCATTGAAAGACACTATTGCAATAACATCCGCTGTGGAAGAAGAGAGCAAGTAATTATTTTTATTTTTTGTTCAAAGTGGAATCGTTGCAAAGTCGGGCATACTGGAACAGGAGTGAGTGAGATGCTCTTCCTGTAGATGGATGTTTTGTCCGACTCATTAGGGGTGAAATTAGGGCAGATTGTGCAACGGGGTGCAAATGGGTTTTCGACAGGGTGTGATGAGAACAGCGCCCCCCACTAAATTGGGCGAGGGGTTTGCAGTGGCGGTAACACGTAGCACCCGACGTGGCTGCACCTGCCGTGATTACGTCATCACCGTACGCAGTGCCCCTTTACTGCCCCGGAAGATAAATTCGCTCACGTGGTGTTAGGCCTCTACATGAACCAAATATCGCGGGAGCGGCACCAAGAGGGCGTTGCACACTGGATGACATCACCACGTGGGTGGCGTTAGAGGGCGCAGCCTTAACTCTTGGTGCCTCCACCAATCAAAGTGCAGGGAGGCGTGGACACCGCCCACCGCCGAAGGCAGGCCTTTGCCGCCCGTTACCAGCCCATCACCGGCCATCATTGGTGTTAACAGGCAGCTTTATCAGGGAATTTCGGCCCCTCACTGATTCTCAGTGAAATTGATGTAGGAGAACTTGTGCTGGAATACCCAGGGAGGGTGAGGGCTCCTCTTGGTAGCCCTGTTGGGCATTCTTCCTCAGGCAACATTTTGGTGCCTTTCTCCCTCTCCCTCTCCCTCTCCCTCACCGTCTCTCTCCTTCTCATCCCTCTCCCTCTCCCTC